>NC_050530.1:20615378-20651868 GCF_002922805.2 Oryzias melastigma | reverse complement strand
CCTGATCAGAACCAGGCAGAGGAACTGCCAACACTCTGCAGCTGATCCTGGCAGACCTGCAGGTGGGTCCACTCAGCCATCAAACCATCTGAAAAGGGAAAAGGTAGAAGCACAAGTGGGTCACAGATGAATCTCTGTGACGCTGAGCCTGAATCAACTGCAACTCAGTTTGACTGTTAGAGCTGTGCTGGAGCAAAGCACGTGCATGTGCACGCCCCTGACCTCACACACCCCAAAATGTCTTCTGAGACAAAATATATGAAAACAAAACAAAATCTCAAAAATATTCTGTAAAGTTTTGTAGCAGAAGTTAAAATTTGTTTTGACAGGAATTTAAATAAATGAAGAAAAACAGAAGTCAGAATTAAGCTGGAACGTGATAGCACCAAACGTTTCGAAAAAAAAAACTGAAAACTGGTCAGTAAAGAATAAACAATGAGGTTCAGCGCCTACATCATTATACAACAGGTATACAGTTTGGACATTAAAATATGCAGCTCATGAAAAAAATCCTCTCACTGGTAAGTTTAAAAGATGATAGTCAGATAATACATTTTAGATGTAGGATTTGTATAAGCATTCTTTGTGTACATTTACTTCTGAGAAAAAACAGGAATGGCCTTCTGTTTAACTTGATTCTACATTTGAAATGACACAAATGTGTTCAGTTTTGTAAAACATGCTATGATTTTTTTTAAATCCCTGTTAAGATAAAAGATCATGTTATATTCATATTTACTAATCAAAACAATGTCTTATTTTTAACACAATATTTTAATTTATATTCTATCATAACTAACTTTGGTAAGTCTGTCAAATATTTCAGAAAAACAAATGGAAATTATCAACTGTTTTTCTTTTAGTTTTGTCATAAGTGATTGAGAAATTAAATTTAAATAACGACAAGCATATAAAAAAGGACAAGGTTGTCTTATAAAATACACAAAGTATGACATTTTGGCAAGTAAAATGCCACAGTTCTGTCTAAGAAAGAATGTTTTGGTAGTTAGAAAGTGGGATTTGAGTATGCATTTTTTTTGTCTCCGTGTGGCCTCGTTTCCACTGAGCGGTCCGGTACAGTACGGTCCGGTCTGGTATTTTGAGCATTTCCATTGTAAAATCATAAAACAGTTCCGACTCGTATCTCTTGAGGGTCCCCATCCATTGTAGATCCATAGAGAAATAGAACAGGAAGGTTGGGGCGGAGCCGCTGTTGATTGGCAGAAATTGACGACATTAGAAAGCACCAATATACCCCTAAGCTAGTGTTTCCGCATTCCCCTTTACGGTGGTATTCTTATTAGCTGCCCGCAATCTTCTTTCAAACAATATTAAATTCCTGTTATTCACGATGTACAAAAAATAAAGCAAGAAAAGGACGAGCTGCTGGATGACCTCCATTGTTGTTGCTTCTCTAGCCGTTGCAGTACAATGAAGCGCTAGCGGTCTACACCACGGGTGCTAACCGCTCAGTGGGAGCGAGGCTTAACTGAGTGGAAACACTCGACAGAATAAACTGGTCCTTACTACTCCTTACTGGACCAGGCAGTACCAGACCGCTCTGGCTTTAGGGGACTGGACTATGTGACTCCTCCCCCCTTGTATTCCAAACAGGAAGTACCTGATGGCTCCAAGAAGCCAAATTTCCATAGACTAGAGAGAATAAAGTTATGATTCACCTACCAGGGCAGGAATGAGCTCTGTCCATTGTAGCTCCTTAGGTAAGACACTTCACACTAACGGGTCTCCCTGTGCCATCAACATACAGGTTTGTGTCAGGAAGGGCGTCCGGCGGTAAAACTCTTTGCCAAAACCACCTGTGTGAAAGCTGATTTGCAGTGGTGACCCACGACGGGTTAAGCCAAAAGGTGAACAACAACTCAGTCATTGTATTTCATTAATTTTTAAACATGTTCTTGCTCATCCTAAACCCTCAGTGTCTGATGGTTTTTCTGAAGCTCTCAACCATTTTTGGCTTTTTACTTTGGATATCCTGGACTTGTTAGTTGCTTAATGTTCCTACATCTGTAGTGTAGAGTAAAACTATTGATCAACCTTCTGGATCTTTTTGCATCTGAGTTTCCTCCAGCTGCCTGCTGGAACACCAAAACTGTGTGCAGGTAATGACTATGGCCTTGCTGGTAGAGACAAATACCTTAAACTTTGTAATATGAGACACCAAAAAACCTAACGCAAGTATGTCAACTATTTTTATTTTATATACTCCCAGTTCTGTGTTGGAGCCGTCATGCCCCTCGCCTTCATGTTAGGCCTTATCTTACAGTTTATATCTCTTCCTCTGCAATCAAGCTCAAGTGTTTCACCTGCATTCATGCATTTATTGCCTTTTTCTGCACAAACTGCCAGATTGTAGCACTTCAGTCTTTTCTCCTGCTAAACCTAGTTCACATATCGATCTCATTGCTGCCCCTGACCTTGACCAAGCCTTTCAACCACCCTCTTCTGTGGGTGCCCTCATGGATAAGGTTATTGGATTTCCCCGTCAGCCTCATTCCCCCTCCACCGGGATTACCACCCACCACTTCCGGATTACATTCTCTTCTTTTGCTGCAGCTCCTTCGGTTCGTTCATGCAATCTCCTGAAGAACAGGCAGTAAGAGATTACTTTTATTGCAGCTGCACTTTGCTTTTTAACATTAACTGTTAGTTTCTCAACGACAGATAACTTCACCATCTCTCCCATCTTACAAGCTGCAAGTCCCAGCACCCCTTTACCACTCGATTTACACTTAAGATACATAAACCACCAAGGGTTTTCTATTTTAGTTGGCAAGGTTAAATAAAGCAGGGTTGTCAAACTCCAGGCCTCGAGGGTCAGCATCCTCTGCTCCACTTGCTGCCAATTACCTGGATCAGGTGTGTTTTTGCCAAAAACAGCTATAATGGCAGGTTAGTCAGAAATCATGTTGAACATAAGCCCTCAAGGTCTGGAATTGACATCTGTGTTTTAGATAGAGATTGTATTTGTTTTTTTTACAGAATTTTGTTAATAAAAATAAATAAATAAAATTGGGCATTTCCTTATGCTACGACAAAGAAGCAAGAAGGATATGTTATCTCTCCATCAGAAAAGACAACTGCTGGAGAGATTGGGACAAAGATGTCTTAGCTAGTAGTTGTGTTGATCACACACTGCATTTTAGTTGTTTTCTAGGACATAGTTTCTGCAGAGCGGCAAGAGTTCATTTGAAGTTACACTCTGAGTTGTGGGCGGGACCAATAGTGTGAAATAAGCACACCCCTGCTTCCCAACATCCTGTTTAGAACTCTCCCACTAACTTACAGCCCCTCACAGTCCAAAGATTACAGGTGAAACAAAAATGATGAGAAATATTGGAGCTATTCAGCTGTACAGTTTAGATCCAGACTCCAGCTCAGACAAGGAAAACAAAGACGTTCATGGATCTATTTGTCTGTGTCAGAATGGAGCGGGGCAGGGAGCTTGAGGCCCACCCATTGTAGCCACCACTGAGTTATATATCAGTAGAGATGACACGCAGGCTTTTTACTAGTGTCCAAGACTCAAAGAGCGACGCCATATTGGAATGGTCTACCAAACGATGAGACATGTCTTAGCATGTCTGATCTGAGGTCTAACACATACAAATACCACAATCATCCTCCATAAAACTAAAAGATTGATGGTCCTGCCAGAAAACATAGAAACAGTGTAAAGTCTAAAGCTGCCATTGATTTTGAACAGACTACAAGATCATTCTAAACGTTCATTATTTGAGAGTAAACTCGCTCAGATCTTGTTCAAATGTTTTCTAGAAGTTCTTCTTTATCAGCTGACAGCAATAATTTACAAGTGAAAAGTCACATTCTTGTTTTTCCAGATATGTTTGTACAATTGTAACACAGCAGAAAACAGACATCTATACCATTCCAATATGGCCTCCACCTTTGCGTACGCAACAAGCTAGCATGTCATCTCTAGCCATATATACCTCATTGGTCGCAGCTACATCAGTGTTACAAGGTTTAACCAGATGCATTTTTATGTCTGCTCCTGATTCACAACTATTTAAATACAGAAATTTTAAGAAAAACATCTGAAATCATAATTTTCCTTATATATATCCTCCATCATGAAAAAAAATGTGTACAGTTTTCATCAGAGCAGGACTTCATTGTTGTCTGAGATTCTCATCATGATTGAGTCTCCAAAAATGCCTCTTTTGAGTCCTAACTCAACACTGTAATCAAGAAATGTCTTTCCATCCTGTGGAGGTTTATGTTGCTCCTGCTCAGCAGTGCAGAGTGGCTAATTAATGTGAAGAGCCGGGGCGCTTTGACATGACCATGTGTCGCCTGTCTTGCGCGTGAACAGGCTTGAGAAGTGACCCTCTGTTGGCTCTCTGTCTAATCAGCGTCTCTGTCCCACTGCCATGCAGCACTGCCGCTCCCCTCAGTCGGATTTTCTCTTTCAGCTCTGTGTCATTCTTTTTTGCTCAAACCCTAAATTGCTTTCATCCAAGATGATTGGGAAAAAAAAACATTTGGGTTTTTCTTACCTTTAACACACAGTAATAATTTTAAATCATAAGTCTTGTAAAACCTTGATGTTTTTTTCTTTAAACCAGTTCCTTTGTCACAGTTTTGGTGGCATTTTTTGTAGCATATAGTAAGATCATAAACCGTGAAAGCATTTCATTCTGCAATATTTTTTTTTTTTTTTTTTTTNNNGGGTACCGAGTGGTTAAGGTGTAAAAAAGTCCAAAGACTGCATGTGATCCGTTTTCTGTTTCACTGAATTCATTGGCAGAAAACAGCTTCCTCCAAAAGCCATAGATTTCTGTCCTAAACTGAACAGCAGACATAACTCTGATAACATTAGATATTTTTAATAAGTCTATGTAGCAAATCTCTCACTTGGGAAATTTTTTGTAAAGAAAGGTTAAAAAAAACATTTAATGGCATGAAATAAAAAACAAAAAAAAGACACATTTTCCATCAAAAGCAAAAGCAACAATAAAAATCAAAGATAAGTTGGGGCAGAAAATACAAATACTGTATGAAAATAAAAGCAATAAATAATACATTTTGGTACTTCCCACATTTCTATAATGCTACGTACTCACAGGCATGTAATGTTTCCTCAAGAGTTTGCTCAACGTGCTGAACACAGAATCTTAAACGTGCTTTTATCATACAGTGTTCACCCATCTGAAACTCTGCAGAGGAGCTTTTTCTTTGGTAAATTCATGAATAAAAATAAATATTTCACCTTTATGTAACCAGGAGAAACTCATTGAGATAACAAATCTCTTTTGCAAGAGTGTCCTGGCCAAATATTACTGTGCAGAGTTATAAAACGATGTTCAATATGATTCAATACAAACTGTTCATCATATCAGTCATATTTTACAGTTTTCATAAACTAATTGTTACAATTATTACCAGCTTGTTGACTGAACTTTTACTTCATGTCAATTTCTTCATTTTTTTTTAAGCCGTTAAGTTTTATTTTCAGTTTTAGAAAATGTTTTCCAAATAAATGAGTATTAAGGAGGTTGCTTTAAAGACAAACTATGGTTCTTCTTTGCCTTACAGTCAGGTAGCTTCATGTCAGAGCTCCTCTGTGGACTCTCAGACTGCGACTCCCTTCTTCTGGTGTGAAGCCAGGCCCATTCCAGGATGCCCTGATTAGGATTCCATGAGGGCGAAGCCATCTGCTACCAGGCTCCTCAGGCCTCTTTTTAGCTGCATTTCTTTAAGTCTGTCAGAGAGTTTTGGCTCATTGTCTTACAGAAAATTTAATTCATAGCAGTATTGCATCTCATGGAAAGCAATGCTAGATGTGAACCCAGTTCCACAGGACTTTGACATAACTTATTTTGCATCTTGAAGTGAAATCAGTTTATCTTATGATGAGGCTGGTGATGTGAATTGCTTCAACTTTGTATTAAAATACATTTTTAAAAAATATGTTAAAAGAACAAATAGTTTCTTTTTAGGTATTTAACTAGAGATATATCAAGGTATAGTTGCATGAACTCGTAGGAGGTTGACCAGTGGATTTTCAGGTTGCCTGGCCCGTGGAGGCAAATAGATGAGCAGCCGCATCTTAAGAGGGGCGCAGGTTCTCTGAAGGCTTGTGCCACTACCTCGTTAAAAATGGAATGCCCTATTGTAGCAAATGTGGCAAATGTATTGTGATGTAATCATAAGGCTAATGGACGTATGGGTACTTATGACGTACAGGTGATCCTGTCGTACGGTGTCCTTACATCACACTCTGGTCATTAGTAATGTAACGAGGACGCGGAGGCGTTTGGATCCATATGCAGGCAGGTACGTTTATATGGGACCAAAACAAAGAGGTAGTCACTAACCAGGCAGGAGTCAAAAAACATGGAACGAGACAGGGAGGCGAGGAAAACAGGCAAAGGTCAAAACACGGTAAGTCAATAGATACAAAAGAGCTGCGCAGGATTGCTAGGTAAACACTAGACAAAACTTTGCAACAAGCAAAGTCCAAACGGGGATTAAAAACGGCGAGAAACACCTTTTGATGATGTGGAGAGAGAGCGATGATTGATGGGAGATGGAGTGAGGACGTAGCAGAGGAGGTTAATACTCCGGGGAGGGCTCCCCCTGGTGGTAGGAGGTGGCACTGGAAGTCCGAGCTCTGACAACTAAGGTGTGAGAACTGGCCCCCTACTGGCTGCACAGGTAGGTGTGCACGTGATATGTAAGTGCCCGTAATGCTAAAAGCATGTCAGGAGGGTTATGTGGTCCACATACAATGTCCTGATCACATAACATTTAAGACAGTTTCTAGACGTTTATTAACCAAATTAATTATTTAATGTATTCTAACGTGTTGAAAGATTAATTTCTGTTGATTGGACACTATCTATCTATCTAAACATTTAAACCTTTATTTTTAGTTAAAGTTTTTTAAACTACAACA
Source organism: Oryzias melastigma (assembly GCF_002922805.2). Lineage (NCBI taxonomy): Eukaryota > Metazoa > Chordata > Actinopteri > Beloniformes > Adrianichthyidae > Oryzias > Oryzias melastigma. Next base: position 20,644,928 of record NC_050530.1, on the reverse strand, counting down.
GTTTCCAAGTTTATTTGCTGGTTTCACTTAAGCTTTTGTGATTGTAAGACAAGAACAATTATTTGATGTTATTTATCAAAGAAATTGTTATCAGTTCAGTGACTTATCAAGATTTACATTCACATGAGTCTTCCCTGTCATTAGTGCAGACAACTGGGATTTTCCTTCATTTTAGACACCAAGTCACTTTCGTGTCACAAACTGCCAATGGATACTGCAGTAGAAGGAGAGTCTGCAATCACTGATTTCCTTAAAGTGTTGCTTTCATCACCTGATTCTTTGAAAGTGTTTAGTGTTTCACAGTTGCAAAGTTTTTTTTGAAGCATCTGTATTGTGGGCATGGTCTTATGCCCACCTTCCACAAGCGTCTTTCACAGAGCCAGTCCTCACCTCCTGGGGTATCTTTTTTAGCCCATGCTGCATGCAGAGCTTATCCTGCACTTGTTGCAATTACAAAACGATTACAACTGCTCTGGTAATTTCTTGAAACGTGTTTTTAATCTCTTCCAGTATACTAGGAAGAAGGAACTGCTTGTTAGTCCCCTGCTGATAAACCACACTAAAAAAGAGAGACCAATCAACACCAGACTGGACTTTCAACCCCACAGGGGGCAAATGTATTTCTAATTGAAGTCAATAATGAAGTCACTTAAAGGGAGGTTTAAGGGTGGATTAAGATCTGCCTTGTTAGATTCAGTTTAATGGAACAGTTTTACTATTTAGCCTAGACCAAGTGAGCAGTTGTAAATACAGAATGTCATCTCTGACTTTTACAAGTCTGAGCTGCAGATGTTCTGCTAAAAGCCACTATAAGGACAAATGGTTCCTAAAGCGGACACAAAAGTACAGCTGCTTGAGAAAAATTAGTAAATCTTGGTAGTACTTTTCATGTTTAAGCAAACATAATGGAGTAGAAAAACTCCATCAAACTCAATCGCGAAACATTTATTGAACACTCTAAAACTAAACTTTTAAAACTTAAAAAGCGTAACTTTTTAACATGATTATGAACTAGATATATAGCATTACCTGTGATGACGCTAGTGTGAAAACTAAGCTGAAATTGGCCTCTGAAGATGCTAGTGCTGATAGCTGAAGATGTGGAAATTGATAGCTGAAAACAGTCGAGTTTCGGGCTTCGCATTAAATTGAAAAAACTTTCAGAAACTTATGTGAAGGAACAAGGTCCATTTAACAAGAATGAAAGTTCATAAAAAATAATGAAACACTATGGTGTGACAAAACTTACAATACTCAGGGCAAGGGCTGATGTTTGACCAACAGACAAACCAACACATTCTCACATATTGACGTCTGGTTAAGGACCCCTCAGCGTCACTTTTTGACGTTTTGGATGTTCCTATTATGTCATCAAACATCAAATAAAAAAAGAAAGAAATGTTTGCTTATTTTGAACTGAATATTTACCTTGTCAAGACTAAACAACAATTAAGCACACCAAAGAAAGCTTCTCTGTGACAGAGCTGATTTTAGATGTACAAGAATACACTAATAGTCAAAGAAATGATGGCATGTGGACATTTGACAACAAACCTTCTAAATCAGTAATGGGAAACAGTGTCAGCTGGAGCAGCCAGAAAGCACCATCTGTGGCAAGACCTGGACTAAAATCTGCTGATCACTCGCGGTTCAGAAAAGACAGAAGGATTACATGACATAGCTTGTAATGCAATATGCAACCCAGAGATCAGAGCGAGTAACAGCATAAGGCTTTTAAGTGGTTGCATTGGGGAGTGAGTAACATGCTATCCCCTCATAAAAGGGTTGAGAACAGAGATAATAGAAGTATCACTTCACAGTGAAAGCAAGTCCTTGTGATAGCAGAGATGACACTGTTAGTGATGATGAATGTGCGTATGAATTTTCACAGCTGTTTAAAAGGGAATATAGATTTTTATTTCTAGAATTGAATGTTTTCGCCCTCCAGTCAAGGGCTTATCCGACCACAAGGTCAAAAGAAGGGAAATGGAAGGAAATCTGTTTTTTAAACCTGCAACTTGCTTAGAAAGGCACCTTTCATCTCAGCAAAAAAGTGGAGATTTTTTCTGTGAATAGTAATTGTTTGTGAAGTACTTGGATGACACTGCAACGACTATAAATGTGCACTTGCATAAAGTTCTTAGTCCAATCTTCTGCCTGATACATGACTATAGAAATTATTTCCCTGTAATTTCTCCAGGACCTGAGCCTGTAAAACAATTGTTTTTTGTTTTAATTAGAATTCACCGATGCTTTACCACCGTACTTTCATTCCCAAATTGTCGCATATCGTATGGTTAAGCCCCCACCCCTCGCCCCTTCAAAATGTACGTTTCAACATTTGACGTACTGGCTTTCACAATTAAATCAGGGTTCCCCAACCGCCGGGCTGCAAACTAGTACTGGTCGTAGTACCAGATGCTGACCGGTACTGGACACGGTACTGGATGCGGTACCGGATGCGGTACCAGATTCGGACGGATACGGGTTAAAGTTAGAAAAAGAGGCGTTCTGACTAGCGCTGCTACAGACGATTATTTTATTCTAATCACCGATAATTTTTTCCGATTAGTCGACTAATCTGGTCATGCACAAAGTGGATGTAAAGCACACATCTTAACCATCATTAGCATTAAACTAAATAAAAATAAAGACAATTAAGATGATAGTTTATTAAACTTTTAAGAAATTGTGCAGCCTCTGTCCATCAGTTTCTGGTATTAAAACAAAATGAAATGAAATGAGAGATAAGGAATATACTTTCCATCAAACTCATTTTGACAGGGGCCCCGCTCCTCAAGATAATGTAATAATTTAATATAATTTTTTATATAAAGGTTATATAGGGTCAATGGTCACCTGTCAAAATGAGTTTGATGGAAATTATATTCCTTATCTGTCTAATGAGGTCGGCATCTGAAACAAGGAACTATTTTTCACTAAAGATAAAGTTTTGGTCTCACTGACTCAAAGATAAAAAAGCACATTATTTGGTGCTGAACGCTCTCAACTTTATTCAACTTTACTACACTCTGACTCCATATAATATAAAGTAACAACTAATCCACTATTAAATTAGTCGTCAACTATTTTAATAATCGATTAGTCGATCAATCGGGGCAGCCCAAGGTCTGTCTCTACTCTCCATCAGAAGGCACGGTCAGTGCACACTTCACACAACCAACCCTAACCCTAGGCTCCCACAGGTATCTTTACAGCTAAAGTGCAATGCAGGAGCGGTCTAATCACAGCAGATGACTCTGGACGCGTTAACCTGCCATTTATATTGGAAGTACAATAACACCCCCACCCCCTCCTCCCCCCTTTTCTTTTTTTTAATTGGGGTTAATATGCGTCGTCAGGGAAAAATTTGAACTAAAAAACAGATTTGCAGCATTGCAGGTGCCCGTTTGCAGAAGTCATGATCATGATCATCTGCAGTGGGATTTCCTCTCGCTCTTTTAAAGTTACGTAACTACTGTGGCGCTCGCATCAGAGCTGTAACACCAGCCGTGGGACAGCAGGGTAAGAAGCAAGGCTCAGGACCTACCCCACCACAGGTAAGTAAATTTAGGATTTTTCTGAACTGTCAGATGGCCATCGGGGTTAGGTTTAGAGTTTAAAGTTCCACTTAGGTTTAAGGTGCATTCACACCAGCTGCAATTCGGGTGGCGGAGACGTCAAGTTTCAATGCTAAGTCAAAGTAAAGACACAGGGTTGCAGAAGACTGTCCCGTTTACTGTTGGACGAAGGCGGGTTACACTCCGGCCTGTCACAGGGCCCATGGAGCTGGAACGATCATCCCGCTGCCCTAGCCATCCACCCAGTGGAACGCTTAGCAAGCTCCACTGCCCGGTGTCTTGCAGAGCACGTGAGCGTCGCCACCCAGGGTCCGGCTGAGCTAGCATACGCCGCTGACCAGGCAGAAGATTTCGCTACTCTGGCCAGTCGGGAGTTAGATACCCAGCAAACAGAGAGCCAGTGTTGGCAATCGCAGCTTCATCTATTGGCTTAATTGCTTTAATTTCTTCCGGTTTTAGGGGCTTTTATTTCCAATCAAGAGAATAATAAAAACAACACACTAATAAGTTGAGACAATGATAAAAAGATCATCCACTTTTATTTTCATTTACCCCCTCTCTAGTGAGAGAATCCCCTGTTCTACCCTAGACTGACATTGGTCCCTTCAGTGATGTAAACATGACTCGACAAACACTTAAATTGTGGTCAGCTTTGTTGTACTTCTTTTCCTAAAACATTTTTCTGACTTTCATGCCTCTCTATAGCCATTAATGTGTGCACGTCTCAATAAAAACCCTAAAGCTACAGACACATCGGGTATGTGACACACGTTCAAAAGCATGCTAAGTGAGGTCCCGCGACATGCATTTAGCCCATGGACAAGATGGGGAGGGGAGGCTTTTTTTTTCCTATTATTTAGTAGCGCATGTCCACCAGCTGCAGTTAGAAGATTCTTAGACCAAAATTTCCAAGTGTTCCAAATCTTGTGATTCTTGATTTATTCATTGAAAAGCATTTTTTTTTTTTTTACACATTTTACGACCTTGCTTTAAAACACAAATGTCTATAACAAATTACCTTTAACTTCATATTGTAAGGACAAGGCCGAAGCATGTGGATCCATGTGCAACTGAGTTAAAGGGTAACTAAACCCTAAATCAACTTTTTTTGTCTGTTGACCTCTATAAATGGAGCTTTAACAGTGCTGTCTGTTGGTCACTGCCAAATTTTTGACAAATTAAAACTGTTTAATTCTTGAAAATGTAGTCAAAAACCATCTGTGTGCTGCCTCCTACAGGTTAAATTGAGGCATTGAAGTTGAATTTTATGATTGGTCAAAACATGTAAGTTTCAGAAGTCCCACATCATGATCTGCAGCTCCAGTAATGATAACAGTCTTGTTCCCCAAGCCCCACCCCTCTGACTGGATTTTCACATTTCGGCTGTGGATGGAGTCTGCCTCCAACTTCCTGGTTTGGTTACCCTTTTAAAAAGTAGCAGCACAGAGCAGGACAAAGAGCATCAAGGTAAGAAAACAAGTCAGGGTACGAGTCAGAAGGCGAGTAAACAGGCAGAAAGTCAAAACTCGGGCAGGCAATTCAGAAATAAGACTAGACTGAACGTACAAAGAAAACAATTCAAGACTGCACAAAGAACAGAGTGCAAGAGATGAATATAAACAGCCTCAGTGATGACGTAATGGGAATCAGCTGGTGAGGACCGGAACTGGTGCCTGCTGCATGATGGGAAGGTGAGTACAGGTGGGGGACAGCAGCAGCTAGTACTCCGGTGAAAGCTCTCTCTGGTGGTTGGAGGACATGACTGGCTGAGTCCTGACACATATGGTTTCAAGTGCTTTAGTATTCTGCCATTGTTTCACTCATAATTTCCTCTTAGGAGACTCTGCAGGACTCAGAGTTCAGATTCCCAAAACTGTATTTTTCTTTGACTTGTCAGCTTGGTCAAGATGTGGCTTATACCCTAGAAAGATTTTGGATTCAGAACCTCTCAACTGTATATAGTTAGTTGATTCTTGGTATTTAGATATGAAGCAGTGTTGCAACTAAGTTAAAATCATTCTCCAAGTGCTGCCTGCTGCTAAGTTCAGCTTACCAGATGATGATGCCTGTCATGGCATCATCATCTGGTGCTCCTCCCAAGGTTGCAGCTGGGAATTTGCCATTTACGTCAGCCATTAAAGTTGATCTTAAACATTACATTCTTCTTCAAATGTTCAGATCTGACTGCTTTTTACTCCTCCATCAGGGGAAATCATCAAGTGGAGGGTTTTGTTTTGCCTCCATCTCTGATAAAAGTAAAATAAGTCATTCTGTGATCACATTTTGTGATATTTATTAATGGTCCATTTTATACTCGTATGATTGGGGAGGAAGTGTAGTAGTATCCAATTGGCACATAGAACAGTGACAGAGTTAGGATTCACAAAGCGCTCGTCTAAAATTACTCAGCAAAGCAGTGGAGGCGGTAGATAAATTCAGTTCCTGAGAGTGATGCTGAAAAACCTGCTGACAAGGACAGAAACCCCCCCACAGTTCCTCAAAACAGCCTAAATGTTCATTGTTTCCAGGCAAATTTAGGCGAACCAAGCTGCCCCACCAACTGCTTTTAGAGAACACCCTTGATCCGTCTAGTATAACGGTCTGGAGGTGACTGATCAGTGCCATCTGTGAGAATGCAGTCTGGCTGTACATGAGGGTTTTTGGCTCAACATCAGAGAAGACTGGTGGTATTTGCCTGTATTTTTTCTCAAATGCAAAACATTAAGGTTAGGAGGTGAAAAAGTCATCCATTAATTAAAGCATGTGTTGATTTTGAAGTGTGAATTTGCAGGTTTTCAACTCTGTTTTGATGGTATTCCGTTGCCTGAATCCTTGACAGTGTTCGAAAGGATTCAGGCAGTAAATAAAGATGTAACTTAAAAAAGACACAAAACCATTTCTGTTTTATCTCATCTGGAGTTCAGAAGTCCAAGAACAATTACTACTGTATTCTTAGAGACAGCACCAACTCAGGTCGGTCCTGTGTCCATCTCCTTAGATCTGCTCCAAGGTTCAGAACCGTTAAACCAGAACAACCTCTACCACATGTAAGTTATACTATACATGACTGCACTCCTCTATTTTTACTGGGTTAAATCTACAATATTTGTTCTGTATTCAACAGTGATGCATGACAATGACTTTTTAAAATCAATACTAATAACCAATGTTTTCTGGCCTCTTATAGCTGATACCGATATTTATTAAATGTATTAAAAAATATTTAAAAGTTCAAAGTAACAGCGTATGGCTCTTAAGCATTCTGACAAATTTGCAGAACTAGTTTTACCTGCATATGAATTAAACAGGTAGCACAAACATTTTAATAGATTTTCAATCTGAAGGAAATGGTTTAATCTTAAAGTGCAAAAGTTACTGCTTTGTTTTACACTGATATGCAAAATAATTGGTTGCTCATAGAAGTGAACTTTTCAGAAACAGGCATTCAAACCTTTTATAAACCAGAATGACAAAAACAAATAAACCACCACAACTAGGTTTCTTTCTTTTATTGTTGTTGTTGTTTTTAACAGTGGTTGGATCAGTGAGAGATTTTACTGACAAAAAGCATCTCTGCTCTCGCACAGGTTAGCCCGTTTCTTTTTTCTTCCAGCACATTTGCAGAGAAGAAAACAAATGCTCACTATCACTGCTTGTGCAGGGCACTAACGTCATTACCACTGACTGTATGATATGACCGTTTAAAAACAAGCTATGGTCACTGCTAGCGCCAGGCTAATGCTAGCTATCGCTAGTCTCGGCTTATTCTTTCCAGATATCGTGGTGCTGAATTTTTCAATGGCTTTTGAGATTTGTTGTATTAATGTTTGACATTTTTTCCCTCCTCGTGACACAAACAGCGAGTAAGCCATTGGTCTCCAACACAGATCTCTAAAGCGCACTGCGCAGGCGCTGAGACGTGACATCACGTGACATTACGTGCGACTAAAGCTTGCAGGATGGGTGGTGACGAGTAGACAAGTTGTGACACAAAAAAATACAGTGTTGAGTGAGGAAGCGATGGCAGTTTAAGCTTTTAATTATCGGTCCATTTTATCAGCACATTTTTTTTTTTTATAATCGGCATTGACGCCAAACTGTCCACTATGATTGGTTACCGATATTATCGTGCAACCCTGGTATTTAATGATGCACTAATCCTTTAAGGCTGTTCAAGTTGCAGCTTCGGGGTTGGTGTGGACTGGAATGTGGAGACAACATGACAGTAAAGGCTGGAAAACAAGAACCAAAACGAATGGGACCAAGACTGTGGGGTAGATAATGGATGAATGGAAAATGATGAATGAAAGAATAAGAATGAAGGTGGCAGCACCCCAAGATGTTGTGAAGAATGAGACAATATTCTCCTCAGTTTAAATTATGCCAAAGATTTACTAGTTAAAAAAACTAGACTGCACAGTTGTTTTCAGCTATCAGTGAATAAGTTAGCACATAGTCTTGAAGTTGCCATGGTGACATGCACGGAGCAGAATTATGGATTTTAAAAAAAATTGTTGACTTAGTGAGATTCTGCTTGTAAAAGGGAAGGGTCATTCAAATGATTAAAATAAAGCCTCTCAACTGTCTGAGGGATTGGGTCTTAATTACAGGATTTAATCCCTGAATTATCCAAAATATATATGAACCTAGTTTATGTCGGAAAGAGAAAAACCACTCAGGAGACTTTAACCTGTACTTTCTAGAGCCCCAGAGTAAAGAACATTTATTGCAATTAAGTTTCAGACACGTTGAAATAAACTGTGGCATTATGGTTGTTTTCTGTCTACAGTCTCTGATGATGCACATTTTAATTACACACATCCCTGTTCAGATCCCAGCTCCCCTTTATTTGTTTACTTTGACTATTGATCATAATTTTTTAAGTCATGACTGATAACTCTTGCCACAATTATGTTAGAACTCCAAGTAGAACAGCCTTACAAAGCAGATTTCCATTTGTTAACAATGCAGAGTCAGAAAATCAATTTAAAGACATCAATATAAAGCCTAAATGATATACCTCCTGGGATCAAGCGTAGCTCATTCAACATTATCTAAATAGGACCTAACTGTGTATCATGAAAAATAACTGCTGCAATAAACTATGGGGGTCATTATTTGTATTTTTAACAGCATACAATATTGCTTTGTTTTTTTAAGGTTATTAAAACAGAGACCTGTTGTGTTTAATGTTTGATTAACTATTGGTTCATTAATTGTTCAAAAATTGCATCTTAATTTATTATATGTTTCTTTTTGTTTTTAGTAAATCCAACCTCCAACCACTAGTTGGCAGCAGAGCACTCTGAGCCTCTTAGAGCAGCTCTACACCTCAACCAAAACAACAACAAGATCTGTCAAATGTTGAGTCAGCCTCGCAGTTTTGGTTGTTATGAGACATATACTAGTTAGTTTTGACTTGGAATGGGTACTAGAAAGAAACTGTGCCACGTTGCTGCCAGTATCATCTAAAAACGTGGATTGCGTAGCTTCGTTGCGGCTCAAATAAGAAGCCTTCATCAAAACGCTGTCAGCAAAGCGAGCAAAAGTTCTGCTGAACTTCACGGCTATAGGAGACCTGATGGATCAGAGTGATGTACAACACTGAAAAAAGGGCAATGTTGCAGATATTAGCAGTGAAATACACATTTGCTTCTGCTTTTGAGAAAACTTGAGCTGACTACTGAACAAAGCATCTTCGCCACATTCATCCTGTCATAACACTGAAATGTTTCTGGAAAGAATGACTTGTACATGAGATACAGTCGCTGTGCTTAATGCTGTGATCATTAAATAAAATTAATGAAACCATTTTATTACAATGAAAGACATTCAAATTCAGGTACATTCCATTCAAGTCATACTCTAAAAATGAAGTGAAAATTGTTCTGGTACAGTCATGGGAAATATCGCGATACATATCGTATCGTGAGGCATGTATCAGGATACATATCGCATCGCCAGACTCTTGTCAACACACACCCCTAGTATTTATACCAGGTAGCAGTGGATAAACATGACAGTTTATTTGACCTATTTTACAGAAGCTGTTTTAATTCAATTCAATTTTATTTATATAGCCCAATATCACAAAGAAGATTTGCCTCACTGGGCTTCATGCAGGTAATTTTACATATGCAGAAAATTATTCATAAAATATTAACAGTTGTTAAAAACTAAACAGTCTAAATGAAATTGGTTATCCCTGCCCTTAGACTCTCCCTCCCGGTTTTAATGAACAAAACTCTGTGTGGCACTGAATGTGTCACAAAGCTGCTTCCTGAATGAAGGAATGTTTCAACCAGTCAGGTTTGCTTTGCTACACACTTATGAGATTGAAAACATTCTTTGTATCTTTCACTGACTAAAAAAGCTCTCAGCAGGTCAAACTCTTGGATTGAGTGAGATTTACTCAGTGATCATACCTAAGTTACTGTTTAAGGGCAAAAAAGATATGGATGAGCTTGTGTCTAAAGACAAAACATGTATGTTGGTTAAGTTTGACTCTTCTGTGAGTATCTATTTCAGGTTCCATTAAAACATCATGTTGCACACGTGCACAGATTCTATTGCTGCTCATATTTACATTAAAGCTGCTTTTGCCAGCAACCTCACAGACATAAATATAACTCTAGTTCAAGTGGAAAAAACGTGCTTACTGTCCTAGCTTCCTCTTTAAATTTAGAGCCACTTGTTCTTTTATTTATTCGCGAGTTGCATCATGACATATTTTCAATGCACAGCAATTTTTAGCTCACCACCCACTGGTGCTCATCCAGACATGAAACAAATGCAGCTTTATTGCTAAAGCAGGCGTGCTGAATGTAAATGTTGCTGAGGTGTTACCATAGGGCAGAACTGCATCAGGCTAAGGTTAATAACATTTGTATATCAGAAGGGGATTACTGTAAATTCTTTTCTGCATTATTCTTACAAATGAGAGCATATTTCCCTCCTCAAAATCGACCAATAACACAGCTGCTGTGTGTAAGAATGAAACATTAGACTGTAAAAGATCATCAGTAAACAAAACACATCCTCATGTGTGAGACGTGTCAACCTGCAGTGTTTTGTGTTGTTTAGAGACCCACATTGTGTTTGTGTGGAGTGGGTAAAATGGCTCCCTGCTGAATGAGGACCCCTGCTGGCCCTCTGTGCACCTGGACTCTTTTTTTTTCTTTCCTCAACACCTTCTTTTTTTCTTTCCACCATGCTCCAACGTTTCCTTTAATAGCTTTCCGTCACGTCAGAGGTAGTGACATACTGCGAGGACAGGCTCTGCTTCACACAGATTTTATACTCCATGTGAAGAAATGTGTTCCACTCGCGTAATGACATCCTCTTTGTAGTCATTTTACAACTCTTTGCTAAATGATGTGTCTGAGGTGTTTTTTTTCTTTGAAGTTTACGTTTCTTTGTCATTTTGAGTCTCTCTGAAAAAGGTTTGCATTCCTTTGAAGTACAACAGCATCAATGAAGTTTTGTTTTATCTTTGATTTTATATATTCTTTATTAAAGATGATTGATCTATTTTTCTCTATTACAAATGTATTATTCCATTATTCCTTTTTTATCAACAATTTTTTTTTTGGGGGGGGGGTTCTCTGCTGAAAATTTGCATTTCCTGAGGCACACAAGATGAACATCTATTCAACACTGAATTTTTAAACTATAACTTTTTAACATAGTTATGAACTAGATATATAGCATTACCTGTGATAATGCTATTGCTGAGATTGATAGCTAAAAATGTTGGAGGTGATAGCTGGGATCACTGAAGCTGATAGCCAGCTAAAATGTTAGCTAAATGCCAAAAATAGCCTAAAAAACTATAACCAAAAACCTAAGTTGGTCAAAACAGCTAGCCTGTAGCAGAAGAAAGAGCTACCATTTTTTTTAAATAATATTTTTATTCATTTTTACCTTTTAGTAAGTAAAAATAAGTAACAATAGTAGATGCCGAATTATCCAAAAAGCTAGCTAGTTGCTTAATTACTAGCAAAACTCCAAAATAGCCTTAAATTCCTCAGTAAACTAAATTACTCAAATATTTTAGCCTGTTTCTAAAATAGAAGCTAAACTCTTAGTTAGCCTAAAAAATCTCAATAGATAACAAATTACCCAAAAACTTTAGCTTATCACTAAATTTTTAGCTAAACTTCAAATTAGCATAAAAAACTCAGTAGAGGCCAAACTAGGCCAAAAAAAAAAGCTAACTTGTTGCTTAATTACTAGCTCAACTCCAAAATAGGCTAAAATTCCTTAGTAAGCTAAATTAGAAAATTTAACAAACTTAAAAAACTTACTATTATATTATTTTTCTTCAGCCATGGAGAGACAAAAGAGCCACATGTGGCTCTGGAGCCGCAGGTTGCAGACCTCTGGTCTAGGATCTTCACAAAGCTGGACCTACGCAACGCATACCATCTGGTGAGGATGAGAGCAGGGGATGAATGGAAAACGGCCTTCAACACTCCCTCTGGTCATTTTGAGTATCTCGTGATGCCCTTTGGTTTAACAAATGCCCTGGCTGTTTTTCAGAACCTCATAAACGATGTTCTTGGAGACATGATTAACAGATTTGTTTTTGTCTACTTAGACGACATCCTGGTTTTCTCACGCACTGAAGAGGATCATATCAAACATGTCCGTGCAGTTCTGCAGAGACTCCTCCAGAACCACTTGTATGTTAAGGCTGAAAAGTCTGATTTCCATGTCACCTCCACATCCTTCCTAGGGGTCGTCATAGACGAAGGAAAAGTAAAAAAGGATCCAGCTAAGGTCCAGGCTGTGCTTGAATGGCCTAAACCAGACAATCGCAAGCAACTCCAGCGGTTTTTGGGCTTTGCTAATTTTTATCGGCGGTTTATTAAGAACAACTGAAAGGTCACTGCTCCATTGTACACGCTCACCTCATCCAAAAGACACTTCTTCTTTTCCAAAGAGGATCTTCGTGGTTGTAGTGAACTCTAATTTGATGGGGGTTGTTGTGACAAACGAAGATGCAGTAATAAGAGAGGAAGCTGGAGACAGATGATATTTTTACAACAAGAAGACGAAAAAGAAAACAAAGTTTTCTCATGATGGATATACACAAACGCAAAGAGAAGGTTTATCTGATACAAGCAGAGAAAGCAGTGTAGTTTCTGTAATGTTTATCTCATAAGTACCATTACATTTTGTGGGAAAATAAACAGTTCAGCAACAATTTTGATGAGTTTTGCTTTAAGCAAAGCTTTCTGGAAATGAATTCCTCTTTAATTATGATCCACAATTATGCTAAATAAATAAAAAGAAAACTGATGTGAGGTTTTGGTTCTCAAATGGCACTTTAACAATTAAAAGTCACAGAAAAAGTTTACTTTTTATTAAATCCAATGCTTTTAGTAAGACACCATTTTGTAATTTGCAATGTAAAACTATTATTATTGCTTTTAAAATTATGCTTTTGATAAACAAATTGTGTCCATAAATCAGTCATTTTGCATTTGATAAAACCTTTGTAAACTTATTAAGACCCATGGTAATTACAGTATGTGTAAATCACCCTTCACCTCAGCAGGTAGCAGAGATGAAGATGCTGAGGTTCTCTTTGGGAGTGACCAGGATGGATAGGATCAGGAATGAATACATCAGAGGGACAGCACATGTTAGAGGTTTTGGAGATAAAGTCAGAGAGGCCAGACTGAGATGGTTTGGACATGTTCAGAGGAGAGACAGTGAATATATTGGTAGAAGGATGCTGAGTCTAGAGCTACCAGGAAAGAGGTCTAGAGGAAGACCAAAGAGGAGGTTTATGGATGCAGTGAATGAAGACATGAAGGTGGCTGGAGTTAGAGTGGAGGATGCTGAAGACAGGCTTAGATGGAGGAAACTGATTCGCTGTGGCGACCCCTGAAGGGAAAAGCCCAAAGGAAAAGAAGAAGAGCGGGGAGCTGCTGACCTCGACTAGAGATATTGTCTGGTGGTGGAAGGGATAGATTTAAAGGTCTCCTCAACTTTGGTGACTAATATTTTGCTGAGGAAATGACCAATAATGTACATATATAGCACTTTCTTATCTTTCCTTGAGGCCTAAAATGCTTCACTGTCACAGTCCCATTCACCCATTTACACACACACATTCACACAGTTAGTGACTCTTCTGCCAAACAATGGCGCCACACACATAACCACCAGGAGTTAAATGGGGTTAAGCGTCTTACCAAAGGATACTTTGACACATAGGCAGGCATGGTGGTAACTGACATTGCAATCCTCTGATCAGAGGTCGACCGCTCCACCTCAGCCACCTCACACTGTGGACTCTGGGGTGGGACTGTCCATCCCCATAGACCAGGAGTGTCAAACTCAATCGCACAAGGGTCCAAAATCCAAAACACACCTTAGGTCGCGGGCCAAACAGGATAAACATTTATTGAACACTAAAAATACATTTTTAAAACTTTAAAATCGTAACTTTTTAATATAATTATAAACTAGATTTATAGTATTACCTCCTATAATGCTAGTATGGATGCTGTAAGCTGAATTTAAAGATGCTATTGTTGGTAGCTGAAGATACTAAAATTGATAGTTGATAATGCTGAAGATGATAGCTGAAATCACTGAAGCTCATAGATGAAAACGCTGACGATGATTGCCAGCTAAAATATTAGCAAAATGCCAAAATACCCCGTCCTCCAAAAAAAAGACAGATAAGAGAAAAAAAAAATAAAAAAGTTGGGTAAGCCAAAACAGCTAGCATGTAGCTGAAATATTAGCTAAACTCCAAAATAGCCTGAAATATCTTAGTAAATGCCAAAATAGTCCAAAAAGCTATCAAAATGCCAATTTTTAAAACTTTAAAACTGTAACTTTTTAACATAATTATGAATAATAAAAAGGCAGGAATATTATTCCAGAATAAATCAATTTAAACATTAAATAACTTTCAATATTTTAGTCTCCATAAAAATATATTTTGTCAAAATTATTCAAGTTAGAAATGAGCGCTAGATAATAATAACAGTAAAACAAAATGATAATGTGAATATAACAAAATAAATGACAAAATAAAGGTAGTGTCACATAGGTGCAGTTTGCTGATTAAAATGATAAAGAAATAAGCAAGCAGGTAGTCTTTCGAATTGAAAATAAAGAAGTAAATGCAAAAGTAGAGCAAAACTATGTTTTAGGCCCTTAAAGGGTTAAAAAAAACATTCTAAATATCCTATTTTGTGTGTCATTTCATATTGTGATTGCTTGCAAATAATAAGTGGCTGGCAAATACAAATAATACATTTTACAGATTCGCGATTAATTAGTTAATTTTTTTTAATCGATTCCGGCCCCATGTTAAACGTTAGTTCTCTGTCCACCGGGTGGCAAGCTAGCATAGCAGGCTTGATCTCGCCAACTCAATGGATTTTGTGACAGGGTGGCCACCTGTCCAGGGTGTATCCCTCCTTAGCCCAAAAGAGACCGAGACAGTCTCTCCCACGGCTTTTTTTTCCTTCACTTTTGAAGCATTCGTTCAGGTTAATGAACCATTTAAATGCTAGATTTAGCAATCACACTTATGGAATCGTATTAGTTAAGGCACATTTATTCTATTTTTTGTTTTACTGAAAATTATTTTGTTGTGGAAATCAGACAATATTGACTGTTCCATTTAAAAACAAACATTTTACCAAAGAAAAGCAGCATGATTTTCTGGGTAAAAACTAGGGCTGTAACAAGTATTCGGGTGCTCGGGTATTCGCGATCTGCTCCCAGAATTTCGAGTACGGATATTCGCGACGTCCAAGATCGCTGATTCGCGATCTTTATAAATATAGTAAATTGTAGCAAAAGAAGATCAAAATATCAATTGGGGACGATGTATTTTTGCTCTGAAATGAAGATTAATGGCGGATTTTAAGTTTATGAACTAAAATAAAGCCAAAAGAGGCGCGGTACCGCTACCGGAAGTAAACACATCTTCGTGACGGTGAAGCCTCCGGTTTTCAAAGTAAAACTAGCGAGAGCTTTTTCCCGTTCAAAACTGAGACTGAAGTTCCGCTCACAGACATAACTTCTGAAAAAATGAATTAGCTTTAACATCGGAGCTTTAGCTTCAGTGTTTACATTCTTTTGGTTATGGTAACTCTTTAATATTTGACGTAATTAAAGAAACTCCAGCTTATTCTGAAGAAACAGCCTCGCGCTGCTGAAAGGATGATGTAATCAACGTGAATCAGCTGATTCTGCTGCGAAAAAAAGACTTTTTATAGGAGCTCTACAGCAATATGTGATACTTAGAACGTAAAATATTGAAGAACTTTGAGGATAAAAAACTGTGTAGAACATTTTCAGGTTTTTCTGTTAAATGATCCAAAACAGCAGTGATTTTAAAGTTTAAAATGACAAACAAAATTTCTTTCCATCTAAATCTTTGTGTTTTTTTTTATCAGTTTTGTTGATTCTGGTCTCCTGTTCTAAATAAAGGTATGAATGATGATTAAATACAAATAATTTCAATTTTCATCTATCTAGTAAATAGACATACACATAGCAATAAACATTATAATAAAAAGTAAGAATCGTGGTTGGATTCGTGAATCGTTGCTCTTGATTCGTGAATCGAATCGCCACCTAAGTGATGATCCACAGCCCTAGTAAAAACAACTTGTATATGAGATACAGTCGCTGTGCTTAATGCTGTGATCATTAAATAAAATTAATTTGACCATTTTATTATAATGGAAGACATTAAAATTCAGGTAGATTCAATTCAAGTCAACTTATGGGATATATCCCGATACATATTGTATCGTGAGACATGTATCGGGATATGTGTCGTATTGCCAGACTCTTCCCAATACACACCCCTACTGGACACGTCTCTTGGCCAAAACTGAGTCTGATGACATGTCAACCTCGCCGCGTCTGCCGCCCAATTTGTGTCGCACCAGATGCTGAAATCAGGACCTCAGGTCGCATCTGTAAATTGTCTTAACATTGAAACTTGACGCCCCTGCAGTGCTAATCGTGTGAGATTAATCTATCTGCACTGTGGGAAATAAGAATGCTTTGGACTGTTTCTATACAATGACATCACAAGAGGCAAAGTATCATAATATGATGATACTTCCGTAAAGACGCACTCTACGATCAAATTAGCATTTTTGTAGGTTGTACAAGAAACTGTGGGATCCTTTCTTTCTTTATTGTGTTTCTCCTTCAGCCTGCCATATATTTTTGGTTCCACATCCATGCAGTGTGCACACATCTCCATAGTATGAGTCAAGCCTGAGTATATATGTACACACACAGAGACACTGGCCCTGCCTCAGTCCCAGTCCCTTTGATTGCCCTCCAGTTCTCTAATGAATAATTTAGCTCCAAATATTTTTTGACACAGCAACACCCAGATAAAGTAAGCTAAGAATGTGAAGGAGAAAAAAGAAAATAAGAAATGAGGGCGCAACCCCTTCTGAGAGATATATGGGTATTCACAAGGTGGTGTGGGGATGCATAGAAATGCTTAAAGAATGAAAGCTGTGGTTGTGCTGAAGAAAGGCTGAAATGGAACGAGAAAACGGTCTTTGCTTACACAATTACAATATTTCAAGAATTAGCTAAGCGTGAATAAATATTTGCCAAATATGAATGAAATCCCTGACTGTTAAATTAGAAAAGGATTGTTTTCTAATACATAACTGAAACATTTAACAGAAAATGTGTCAAATGCAGCTCAAACAGAAATGTAAGTTTACTTTTGGATTTGTACTCTAAAGATGCTTTTCCTGCTAAATGAATAAATAATGTCACTTCTTGAGACGTGCAAACAAAAGATTTTATAACTGAGCTGCTGGGTTTCGTTAAGATGCATTTTATTTTTTTTAAAACTAGAAATGTAATGCGAAATTAGATATTTATTGTGCTAAAAGATCGCCTAAAAAATACAATTTCTTTGGAGAAAAAACAGAGTCATATGAGTCATCACTGCTTGTTCCATTTGCCACTTCAATAATTAAATTGTTTAACTGGTTAATTCTCTCATTTCTATTTTTTGCACACAAAATCTTCGCTACTTTGCAAAGCCTGCATCTAACTTCATGTCAGCTTGTTCTCACCCCACTGTCTCCATCCGTTCTCTCCCTCTGAAAACAAATTGCATTTTAAAAGCGTTAATTAGCGTGCCACGCTGCAGGAGATAAGAGGAATGATGTACATGAGCTGCTGCTGGAGAGGAATTTATTACTGCCAGGCACACCTGCCACATTATAAACGACTTAAATCACTAATAAATGCTGTTAGTTTTACAGGTTCCCAAATGGAGAACTTTACAAATGGGCTTTTAGTGATACAGCACCATAAATTAGGAATCTCTCACTTTATTTATGATGGTATGAGTTTTTCTTTTTTATTAAGAAATATTTCTGGGTCATTTTTATAGTGTTGAATATATTGTGAATTTGAAGAGATTTAATAATACGAACTTCTCTTTGTCTCACCAAACAAACTAAAACCATCCAATCCAGAGATTTTGCTTCAATAATGAAAACAGTAGGTAAAAATGATGGGGGTGGAGAAGGGGGACCATCTTTTAGCTGCCCCAATCCGAAGAAGACTGATGTTCAGACTCTATGTCAGGGGTGTCAAACTCAATCGCACAAGGGGCCAAAATCCAAAACACACCTTAGATCACGGTCTAAACAGGATAAACATTTATTGAACACTCTAAAACTACATTTTTTAAACTTTAAAATCGTAACTTTCTAGCATAATTATGAACTAGATTTATAACATTACCTGTGATAATACTAGTGTGAATGCTGTAAGCGGAATTTGGCCGCTGAAGATGCTTAAATTAATAGTTAAAAATGCTAAAGCTGATAGCCACAAAAATATTAGCTAAATGCCAAATTATCTTAAAAAAGACGTAGGTTAGCCAAAACTGCTAGCATGTAGCTGAAAAACTAGCTAAACTTCAAAATAGCCTAAAAAATGTCAGCAAATACCAAAATAATCCAAAAAGCTATCAGGATGTCAATTTTGAAAACTTTAAAAATATTACTTTTTAACATAACTATTAATATTAAAAAGGCAAGAATATTATTCCACAATAAATCAATTTAAACCTTAAATAACTTTCAATATTTTACTCTCCATAAAAATATTTTTTGTCAGAATTATACAAGTTAGAAATAAGCGCAAGATAGCATAACATTATCTGAAGGGCCGGATCCAGCCCCCTGGGTAACATTGACACATGTGCTCTAGGTGGACTCACTGGCAGCAAGGTGCCAAGGTCCTGGAGCTAGAAAACAAACTTAAAATCATCTGTCAATGACTCCAGCACTGAAAGATTAAAGCCTGGTTCTAACAAAAACAAGTAAATCTATAAAGTTTGTCTCAATTCTTTCTTCCACTCATTCTGTGTCTTATTCTGATTAAAAATAACTGGCACCAATATGTGTTTAACAAAATAAAAGTCCATTTCAGCTGTATATTTGGGTTTGACATAAATATCCGTCACTAAGCAGTAGATTCCCACTCAACCACTTAACAAGATGAGACACTAATGATGAGAAAGAGCCAAGAGGAAGTGAAAAGAAGCTTCTTGATGATCCTTACGCTCACTAAACCGACAATGAAGTGGAGATGGTCTTTACAACCCGAGACTTATCTTGGAATCAAATCTAAACAAAAGGGTTGGAGCATAAGGCTTACAAGGACTTATTCAAGAAAATAAGATACTGTCAAGGCAACAATCAGAGGACAGATCAAAGCCTTAATCCAAGAGATCGGATGATGTGACCCGATGATGGTGACAGCTCTGCAAGTTCATAAAAAAGGATATGTCTCAGGTGAGAGCACCTGACTGTGGGAGGGACAAGAGGGAGAAGCTAGACAGAGCCATGACAAATAAGCCTCCCTCATTTATCATTCCACCTGTCTTCTGCTTGTTAACTGTTTTCTGAATCTCTTTCTATTCCCTCTCTAGAACTGTGTTACAGTTCAACCTAAGCTTTCTGAATCAGAAGGGTAACATGAAGTTATTAGAACTGAACAGCAATATCACAGAGTAGAGATTCCCTCCATCACTAAACACGGAAATTAACCTAAAAGGCTATAATCACACAAAAAATCCAGTGATGCTGATTTGACCACAGAAATGTGAACGGCGGCTCATTTGACTGCAGTCAATGTGAAGATACCATCTTCTCTTCTCCAGAACCTGAACTAGACACTAGGAACAGATGAGGGTTTAGTGCATGTGCAGCAGAGCTGTTGATGGAAAGAAGATCATTCATTCAAACAGAGTCTGTCCAAGACAGTTTGATTGATTTAAAAGGAGAAATACTCGGAAATGCAAAAAACAAAATGATTTCTTATTACATTTGTTCTCTTTCAGAAGAAAAATAACACACAGACATGTTAAAAACTATAAAAACAGGATTTTAAATACTCTCCAGACGTGATCCTTTCCGCCATGACAGGATTCTTTCCAGATCCAGTCCCACTCTGGGAGGAACGCGGCGGTCTGGTTGAGAGCTCACTCAGAGTCCATCCCCCCACATTTTGAACTTAAAATGCAATGCACTTTGTGTTGGCAATTTGCCTTTATCCAGCTCCAGTTGATAATGCAGGACCAATTAAATAGCAGCAAATTGCAGCTTTTGGGGAAGTTACAAGGAATGATATAAGACATGCGTTTTATATCAAGCCCAAACAGAGATGCTGGGGCCGTGTCTTTCATTTCAAATCACTTGACTTCCCAATCTCTTTTGAAGTCAAAAGGACTGCATGGATGGTTTCGTCAAAACAATGAAGCTCAGTATCAACAAGTGTTGCGCTTTAAGCAATCAAAGCTCGTCAAGCTCACAATGTCTGACAAGAAAATGCAGCAACTAGAAAAGCAATGCCAAAAAACTACAAACTGGAGAGCACACAAATCCAGCGGGATGCTGGGAAGCTTTTTCTCATCACCACAAGCCAGATAACTAGTGAAATTATGAACCACTATTGATTTAAATTAGAAAGTTGGGAGTCAGTGAGATATTTACTTTTCATACCCCTATAAGAACCAACAATGATCATTCAACCAACATTGCATCCAGACTTGTTTTCTGACTTTCTGCTGTCTTCACTTGTGTTACCTGATTTGTCTTAAACCCCATGTTGCTCTCCTGTGGTTGACTGGTTTTCTAGTATTATTCTTTTACTTTCATCTCAAAGGGAACATCTCAGATCAACTGTGAGAGTAAAAAACAAACTATTTTCTTCAATTGACCATGTTGCTAGGAGTCATTAATCTTTTCAAATAGCATAATTGGCTGACTCAAAGTAGTTTGAGGAGGAAATAAAATGTTCCCATAGTGATAATAGGAAAATTACTAGAGCTGTCAGGCGATTAAAATTTTTAATCGCGATTAATCGCATTTTGTCCTGAGTTAACTCGCGATTAATCGCATATTAATATGTGGCCTTTTTTTTTTAGGAAAAAAATGTGTGCTTCGTGGAATTTAGCAGTTCTACATTAATTATGAAAACAAGAATGGTAAAATTAATAGTTTTAATCAGAAATACTTTATTTTGTAACATTGTATTGAGATAAACTTTCTTAACAATAAAAGGCTGTAACATAAAATGCCTAACAAAAGCCCAAGTGCAAGTGAAGGGCATTTTAAATTCAAAACTTCAATCAACATTCAGTAAAATGAAATAAAAATATCAAAAATGAAATTTCCATAACACTTTCATGTTCATTTTTTGTCAGGACCAAATCTTTTCCTCCTCTGCTGAACTACAGTAATAAATGAAATAGAGATTTATCATTTCCAATGAACTTTTGTTTTTTAAAACATTAAAGACTGAGAAAAGCGGGATACTCTGTGGATAGTTTGAGTCTGTTACTGCCGCCGTGTTGTCTGGCTGCAGCTCAGCGGAGTTCACGTGATGAATATGCCGGCAGACAGAGAACTATGCTGGGGCTGGATCACGCTTAAACCTCCAGAACATTTAAAACGTCCCCCGGTGCGCTTGCTGTTCGGAACGTCGGGGGTCCGCAGCTCTCGGGACGCGGCGCCGGACGCGAGCCGGTACCACCAGACGTGGTACTGGACGCGAACCGGAGCCGGGTTAGGGTGCAGGAGCTCTCCAGGTCCTAGCGCCGGGCCGGTTCTAGCTAGCAGCTCGGAGGTTGGAGACCCGCCCGTGATCTCGTGAGAGCAGCCCGTGAGTTAGAGGGCGGGACGCCCGCGCGCGCGGTACGGAAAGGCACGTATGAGAAAATCCCATTGACTGTAAAAAATAATGGACTTATCGAACTATGAGGTCCCCCCATTATATACAGTCTATGGAAAATCCGCGATTAATGCGTCAAAAAAATTGTCGGCGTCAAGCACGTGTCAGATTAATGCGTTTTTAACGCGACAAATCTGACAGCCCTAAAAATTACATTTGAAAAGAAATGTCATAATTAAAGTCAAACATTTAGCAAAATGTATGCTTTAAGTGGAACATCTATACTTATACATTTATATGCAAATGCAACAACCAATAAGCAGTTCCAACAAATAAATTTCCAGCCTGCACCGCAGTTGTTACATTTGTGCTCTTATTTACTCCAGTATATATATATATATATGTATATATATATATTGTTTACTTTTTAGATCATTTTGAACACTTATCACCTTTAAAAAACCAAAAATAAATTAGTTTTTGCATCTTAAAAGAGGGAAACCTAAAAGAAAACAGCCTAACTAGTTAATCCTTCATTACTCAGTGCAGCATCAATGAAGTTGGTAAAATATTTCCAGTATGTTTCTCTTTAGAAGTTTGTGTTAGCACTTTGGAGATGGGGGGTTGAGATAAACAAAAACAGACATATTGAGAAAAAATATTTTTAATTCTATTTTCCGTCAAACTTGTAAGACAAGTTTAAGCCATGTTGTTCTACAATGAAGGAGCATGCAGTCAAACTACATTAGGTTACAGGTGTACTGAGGGCTTTATTGTAAACGTCATTTGTGTGAACACAAGCGAACAAATGACATTTACCTTCTTGGTTTTGGTTAGGAGGGGCTGGTGTTCAGAGCGCAAGTTTTTAGAGAAATGCTCAGAATGCATCAGTGGATCAAAAATATTGCTTTGGGGTTGTTTTTGGAGAGGATTTAACATTAAGCTGTATTTTTTCGGACTATCAGTGGCTCCAGAGTATAAGTCGTAGCAGCACGAAAAAAAAAAGAAGCATAAAAAAGACAAATCAACAAATCTGTGTAATGCTGCATTCACACCAAATGCGATTCAAGCGTTACATTCGTGTCCGCTGCCTCTTATTCGATGCACGTCAAATTTAATTCAAAAATATGTTCATAACTAGATGCTACCGTCGTATGTGGAAGGAGCTACAGTTTTTATCCTCATCTGAAAAGTCCAATCCTAATTCTTTCCTTTCCCTTCTCCTTACTCCTCCATTTCAAGGGACATTTTGAGTGCAGGTGGTGTCTGGGATATATTTTTTAAGACCCCACCCTCCAGGGATATAAAGCCCCCCCTTGCGAGGCTACCACGTAGCGCTGTGCCGCGGAGAAGCACTTTTCTTTATGTGGGTGCGCTCTGTATCACAGAAGTTTACATGACCTTTGCCATGACCTTTTTAAAATTATAAAACCCCTGTATGTATATTAAAGTGCTGGAAGCTGGCAACTAACGCTGGCAGACCAACTATTGGTGATGTCATCGAACGAAAGTGAAGTCTGAATTATGGGACACTATTTTTTCATAACTCTCCGTTTTGAGGGCTAAATGTACTGGAAGGGAGAAGGGAAGAATTGGGATTGGGTCTATATCTTATTTATAATGTATGGAAGACACAGATGATGTTCAGCGATCAGGTTTATTTTTTATTTTTTGAAGAGCTCTACAAAAGCATCAGTTAGCACGTCTGCATGAGATCATTCATATATACTGATACACACACCAAGAGGGCGCTCTAAGACGACCGGATGTTAGCGCGAAAATAACAGGACTATTCATGCTTCAAAAAAAAAAAAATCACATATAAGTCGCACCCCTAACTAAAAAAACACAACTTATAACTCCGATAAACACAGTGATGCACTTTAAAGCTTGAAGAGTTAATTTTGCATGGTATATGTCAGGGGTCCGCAACCCAAAGTGTTGAAAGAGCCACTTTGGACCAATACAATAAAAAACAAATGTGTCTGGAGCCGCATAAATTGAAACGGCTTATAAAAGTCTTACACTGTAAGTAACATATGGAGAATGTGTCGAATAAACGATTATTTAAACAATTATTTCTCCTGCTACGTGTCCTCGTGTTGTATATCCTTCATTTCTGGCCTCATGACAAGTTGGTGAGACATTGCAGCGTCAAACTATCTGACAAAAGCTGAATTGCCTCATAATGAACATTTGAGCTTTTATTTTGACATCCCTCAATAACACAACGAGAGGGGGTCCTGATCAGTCTCTCCCTCATTCTCACTCCAGGTGCAGGAAGAATTCAAACATAACAGGACAAAATCATAAATGTTCAACAGTCAGACAACAAAACACGTTGAGGAAAACCCAAACTTAAATCCAATCCCAGTCAGACAGGCAAAAGAATGGGTAACCCACAATTCCTTGCGCTGCCAGACCGACAGCAAGCCCAGCGTGTCTGAGACCATCACTACAATATGAATGAATTACAGTTTGTTTCATTGCTTTGATGAAATTAAAGAAATGCAATAAAGAAATACGATTTTTGATGTCATTTTTATTTTGAGGATTTGAAAAAAAAACACAAAAATGTAAGGTGCACCTTTAAGGTGCTTCCACACTGGCCGTGTCAATAAAGAGTACACTTTCAATGAAGATTCAATATAAGCGCGTGCACACCTAAATTCCTGCCCTCCAAGTCTGGAGCGCGCGTGAGTCTTATAGTCAGACATTTAAAAGGACAGAGTTGTGAAAACAAAAGTCTTCAGAAAGATTTGGGGGATTTTCAACACTTTTACTTTCGGTTCTCCCTGTTGTAGATGCAGATGAGCGCTAATGAACAGTAAAAATACAATCGAAGGAGAATCTCCTCCCCGCCACGCACCGCACGCGGCCGGTGTGTGAGACCTGCACATCGCCGCGCTCAGCAGGTGGTATCCACACCGGAGCAGCGCGGTCACGCACGCAGTGGCGGGGAGGAGATTCTTCTTCTATTCTTCTTCTACTGTTCATTAGCGCTCATCTCATCTTGGTGTCATATTAACCTGACCGGACACAAACCGTAATGATTCATTTCTCCTTCGTGATCACGTTTGGTACTTCTGTGCTTTGAAGCAGACTCCGCCCACAAGCAGCTCCCGCGCTGAATCTTCAATCCGGTTCAAGATTTCCACGCACAGTTACAGGTCTGAGCTGCTGCGACTGTGCGTGGAAATCTTGAACCGGATTGAAGATTCAGCGCGCTCAATGCGTGCCGATTTGTACGTGGAGCTCGTGACCCGACTTCAAAACCCGCGTAGCAACGTGCGCTCACGTGCGCTCCAGACGCACGGGCAGGAATTCTGCTGTGCGCTGACTCAGACGGCGTGGAAGCATCTACACTCATCTCACAACAACTGGAAAACGTAAAGGATGTTTGTGTCATGTTTGTCCTCCTACAGAAATCGTATTAAAACAAAAATATTGTGGCAGCCTGACTGTTAATTTAGAAATAGTTCCTTGTTAGTGGGTGGAGTTAGTGTCTGTTCTTGTGTTGCATTATGGGACTTGAGTGTTTTACTGGCACCGATTTACATGGCCTGCGTGTACGCTTCTTCCTCCAATCACTTGGGGTCGTGCAATGTATGGGCCACAAGTGATCTCTGGATTCAAACCTGCCAGCCATCTGCATGGTTCTGCTCCCACCCAAATCGCCACAATATATTTCTTTCCAACATTGTTTATTATTTTCAAACATTTTTGAAAATGCGCTAATGAGCCGCAAGGGAGTGCTTAAAGAGCCGCATGCGGCTCCGGAGCCGCAGGTTGCCGACCCCCGGTATATGTCCTTCTAATTCATAAGAATGCATATGTTAAAGTCCACAGAAAACTTTATAATTTCAACTAAAGGTAAGAGAAAAAAAGATGTATTTATTTTTGTATATTAATACACTAATGCAAGTGAATAGTAATGGATTATTACCATAGTCAGTACACATCTTCCCCCCCACACACACACCCACATGCACACTCCTTCCTCTCTCTGTATAATGAATAAATAGCCTTGGATTATCAGCTCACTTGTAGTCTGTCCACATGTTGTGTTTGAAATGAGTCACTCTTTGTGTTGACAATTTGCCTTTATCTGGCTCCAGTTGCCGCACCAATTAAGTGGCTGCAAACAGTTGCTTTTGGGGAAGTGGTAGGAAATCAGAGCAATAAAAGACATGCATTTTAATTAACCTGCAAACACAGATTGTGAAGGCTTCATCATTCATTTCAAATACGAATTCTTTTTGACTCGCTTTTGTGTGTATGGCAGAATATTAACAAAGAACGTTTTCATTACCCACAAACCAATGCAGCATGAGAAATCTGAAGGCCTTGGCTGCATCCTGTCAGTGCCGAAGCAAAAGCATCCCTTCCTTTCATTTCTCTGCATCTATATATGCATGTGATCACCTGGTCCTTCAAAAATAATAGTTTTTGTAAATTTTTTACAAGATAATGAATGACTTTTGAAAAATACTAGAACCACAATCCTATATGTGATATTTTCCCTGCTGACATGTGTTGTTCATGTTACGCATACAGACACTGTTCATTTGCCGCTGCTCGTGCTTCACTTTCTCATTTATTCAGCGGCTCAGACCACAAAGGCTCTGTGTTGTTGGTTTCGTTTTCTGCATAACAAAAACACAACAGACTTCAATGGAGTAGAGTAAAACAGAGTACAGCCATCTTTGATTTGATGTCATATGGATATAAATAAAAATCCTCTCGTCTGAACAAGGTCTTATGATACAATCTGGGACAAACAACAATACATGGCACACACTGAACCTAGTTCATGCACAGATTCCATTGGAATGCACAGGTTTGATCTAAATCTGTAATAAAGGAGTCATGTGGGCAGTGGGGGCGTGTGGCCCCGAGCCGCATTCCACAGCAATGCTCGGCGTGAGTAACCTTGTAACGATCACTCCTCCTCTCTAGAGGGGACGTCACAACACCCTTCTATAGGCGTGGGTGCATTCAATGTTATAATTTGTCTTTTTGTTTTATCCCTCAAATAAATTAAATTTAAAAAATAGGGCTGTCAGATTTGTCGCTTTAAAAACGCATTAATCTGACATGTGCTTGACGCCGACAATTTTTTTGACGCATTAATCGCGGATTTTCCATAGACTGTATATAATGGGAGGACCTCATAGCTCGATAAGTCCATTATTTTTACAGTCAATGGGATTTTCTCATACGCGCCTTTCCATATCCATCCATCCATCCATTTTCCTGACCGCTTTGTCCCTTTCGGGGTCGCGGGGGTGCCGGAGCCTATCCCGGCCACTGATGGGCGAAGGCGGGGTACACCCTGGACAGGTCGCCAGTCCGTCGCAGGGCCTCAATCACACACTCAGTCACTCTCACATGCACACCTAGGGGCAATTTTAGAGTCACCAATGAACCTATGAAGCATGTTTTTGGACGGTGGGAGGAAGCCGGAGTCCCCGGTGAAAACCCACGCATGCACGGGGAGAACATGCAAACTCCACACAGAAAGGTCCCAGCCGGGATTCGAACCGGGGCCTTCTCGCTGTGAGGCGAGAGCGCTAACCACTTGCGCCACCGTGCAGCCCTCGCCTTTCCATAATTCAATTCAATTCAATTCAATTTTATTTATATAGCCCAAAATCACAAAGAGATTTGCCCGTTTTGGGCTTCAAAATATAAACAATTGTTAAAAACTAAACAGACTACATAAACTGGTTATCCCTGCCCTTAGACCCTCCCTCCCGGTAAGGAAGAACTCCTAAAAAACCTGAGTCAGGAAAAAAGAAGAAACCTTAGCGATTCCCACATGAGGGAGAGATCCTATCCCAGGACGGACAGGCGATACCAGAACAGTTAAAGAAAAATTAGCTTCTACAACTACGTATCTAAGAGTTCATTCAGATAAAGCTGAGGGACGAGTGATGATGAAGTTCATAGTCAAGATGAAGCAGAAGTGCAGTCCACGACCAGGAGGACAGACGACCCAGCAGGAATCACTCTCACTCAGAGATGCAGGATGGTGTCGGGGGCGTGGTCCACGGCCAAGAGTGGGAGCGTGGGCAATCCACCGAGGATCTGAAATCTCTCCCGCTCCGCAGAGGAGAGTTTGAAAGAAGAACAACATGTGAATGGAACTGCACCAACAAAAGCATGGAGAACTAAATACAATAAATAATAAAGAGTAGAAGAGAGGAGAAGTAGATGAAAATAGAGAACAGAACCCCAGAGCTGATCTGAATAATAACGCTGATAGAAAATCTACATTTATATTTAAACTAGGGCTGTCAGATTTGTCGCGTTAAAAACGCATTAATCTGACGTGCGCTTGATGCCGACAATTTTTTTGACGCATTAATCGCTGATTTTCCATAGACTGTATATAATGGGGGGACCTCATAGCTCGGTAAGTCCATTATTTTTACAGTCAATGGGATTTTCTCATACGTGCCTTTTCATACCGCGCGCGCGGGCGTCCCTCATCGTCCTCTCACCGGCTGCTCTCACTCGATCACGGGCGGGTCTCCAACCACCGAGCTGCTAGCTAGAACCAGCCCGGCGCTAGGACCTGGAGAGCTCCTGCACCCTAACCCGGCTCCGGTTCGCGTCCAGTACCCCGTCTGGTGGTACCGGCTCGCGACCGGCGCCGCGTCCCGAGAGCTGCGGACCCCCGACGTTCCGAACAGCAAGCGCACCGGGGGATGTTTTAAGTGTTCTGGAGGTTTAAGCGTGATCCAGCCCCAGCATAGCGGTCTGTCTGTCGGCATATTCATGGCGTGAGCTCCGCTGAGCTGCAGCCAGAGACCGCGGCGCCAGTAACAGACTTTCAAACTATCCACAGAGTATCCCGCTTTTCTCAGTCTTTAAGGTTTTAAAAAACAAAAGTTCATTGGAAATGATAAATCTCTATTTCATTTTTTACTGCAGTTCAGCAGAGGAGATTTGGTCCTGATAAAAAATGAACATGAAAGTGTTATGGAAATTTTATTTTTGATGTTTTTTATTTTATTTTACTGAACATTGATTGAAGTTTTGAATTTAAAATGCCCTTCACTTGCACTTGGGCTTTTGTTAGGCATTTTATGTTACAGCCTTTTACTGTTAAGAAAGTTTATCTCAATACAATGTTACAACAGAAAATATTTCTGATGAAAAATATTAAAATTGTCATTCTTGTTTTCATAATTAATGTAGAACTGTTAAATTCCACGAACCACACATTTTTTCCTTAAAAAAAGGCCACATGTAAATTTGCGATTAATCGCGAGTTAACTCTGGACAAAATGCGATTAATCGCAATTAAAGATTTTAATCACCTGACAGCTCTAATTTAAACGCATCATATTGGTTTATTAATCTAGCCTCACAAGGACCGCAGGAGAGGGAATATTCTCTGATTACGAGCTAGCCTGGCAGAACGCCTGTCCAAAGAGGAATGTTTGAAGGCTAGTTTTGAAGGTAGAAACTGTGCTGGCCTCTCTGACATGAGCTGGGAGCTTATTCCATAGAACAGGGGCTTGATGGCTGAAGGTTCTACCTCCAACTGTACTTTTAGAAATTCTAGGAACTACAAGCAGTCCAGCATTTTGTGAACGAAGTGTTCTGACTGGTTGGTAAGGAACTATGATCTCTAATATAGGATGGGGCCACACCATTCAGAGCCTTATAGGTTAACAGGAAGATTTTGAACTCAATCCTGGATTCAACTGGGAGCCAGTGGAGAGAAGCTAACACCGGAGTG
>NC_050530.1:20596100-20615278 GCF_002922805.2 Oryzias melastigma | reverse complement strand
GATAATACTCTGAACTCCATATTATTCCCAGTGACCTGGTTAGTATTTTAGCATGACAAGCCTGCTACCGTCAGCATAGAGTAAGCCTTGTAGGAGTTGGTTTTTGTCATATATAATTTGAATACTTTATTTTACTATTGAAATGGTCAATTCATAAGTCCTGTGTTGCAAGAAAGTTTGCCCTTAGTTTGCTGCTAACGGCAAAGGAACAAACAGAGGAGGATTCTTAATTTTTATTTATTTTATTTCCTGCAGTTGTTGTACAAAGCCAGCACAACACTGGTGAGCACAAGGTACACAAAAACACAAGATCATTGAAAATGGACAGAAAGCATGAACACAGAATATTAAATCTAAGTTTGAAAGTGTTGCAGAAGCCTTAGTTAGCAAGCAGCTTGTGTTCAGGAACACAGCTCATCCAGTCTGTGCCTGGAGAAATAGTAAGAAGTACAAGATGAATAATTAAAGAACTAAATGTGGACAATCGGGGTATCTTGATGTATCTATAAGTGCCGGTAAATGAGGACAACATTCCTAGAGGGAACCAGCTCACAAGAACATCAAGAAGTTGAAGAAGGGTGAAGTGAATGTCCAGCTTTGTAGATGAACTCAATCAGTTAAAGCTGAAAGGTGTTTGCAAAAAACTAATTAATGATCTGCTAAAGAGATCGGGACATCTCTGGAGAATAAGGATAGGCCTGACATTCTCATTAAGAAGGAAAGAGTTGGGGAAGTGCCAACAAAAGACCAAGGACTTTGTCTTCACTTATAAGAAATGTCTGCATGGAAACTGATTTTCGGGAAGTTTGCCAAGACTGTCGGCTACAAAAACAATCAATGTGGTTTTAAGTGTCGTCTTAGAGTCGTTGCTAAACAGAACACAGGTTGCCCTTCAGAAATAAGTTGAAAAAAATTACACCAACTGTGTTCCCAGTGAATATTTTAAACAATGACCTTTCAAAGAGTCTGAAAACACCCAAAACCCTTTATCTGGTGAAGAAGTCCCAACAAAGAATAAACTCTCTGAATGAAGAGATGAATGAAAGAAAAGCAACCTGTGGAGAGCATTTGATTAATGCTTTAGTCAAGACTTCTTATGGGTGGATGTGGACTGTCTGCGGGAGAAAAATCTGCGAACCTGTATGGGCACACAGGTGGCCCACAAGAAATATCAAGGTCATAGACCGTTCTGTGAACGGGTAGAGTGAAAATGTTCATGCACATATTTTCTATTTGCATGCAGTGAGAGAAAGGTCGTAGTGAACAATTAAACCACATGAAAGGCTGAAGATGGTCGAACAAATCTTGTTATATGTGCAAGGAGCCCATTAGTGCTGTTCAAATGATAAGTGTACAGTCCTTGCATGCAGCCTGACTGTTAGAAATGAGGAAATTTGACAATCAAATAGAAATTTGTTTCCAACAGGAACTTAGGTATCACCTACATACCCTGTGCAAGTGGAACTCGCAGTTAGTAAGGAGCCAGTACTCACACCTTGCTAACAACAACTTACTTACTAACTGCCTCACCAATATGTTATAAGTGTGTGCATTTTATTAAGTACAAATACTTTACGATACACTTACCACACACATTAGAGCTGTACGTTCCATGACTGGTCCTGTTCAACAACTGACCAGACAGACATGAGCTAAAGGCCTCTTGTCTTGGACAGATTTTACTATTACAATTGGGGGTTAGTATATTTGTAAAAAAATATTTATTTGGATTTTGTTTGTATCCTTTGTTTTGTTGGACTGTATGGAAAAGGAGGAGAGAGTAGAATGTCAGAGATGGGGGGAAAGGGCACAAAAAAGGGGTTAATCAAGTTGGAAGATGACTACAGATGTGGAGAGGGGGGGTAGAATCATGACGCTACAAGCTGCTAAAGGTTTATCATCGTTGCTGTCAGGTTTAAATGTTTTTCTAAAGGGGCAGGGCCTGTACGTATACCATTTGTGCAAAGGTGAGCTGATATCTTTGCTCAGGTGTTCTATTCAGGTAGATGATGGAATCTAAAAAGAGGCCGAGTGCCCAGCCAACCCTACACCAAGATCCCTGCCCAGGGAGCAACGGTAACCTGGGCCCCCAGACAAGGGCACACTTTGACACACATAGGGTGTTCGCTCATCAGCCACCCAAATTAGGGCCAGCGGGGCCGCCATAGGGGCCCTCAACACCAGAGAGTATGGAGACACAGGAGCACGGAGAGTGCAAGCTCCAACCCAGCCAGAAGAATAGCCCCTCTGGGGGGCGCCAGGGGGACCAGAATGGCCCCTCGGCCAGAGAAACACACCAACCCAGGCATGAGCCAGGGTCCTTCAAGAGAGGCCTGCCCCATGCAACCACCCTTTAGGAAGTCTAGGAGAGAGTGAGGCAGGGGTCACACGGCCGCACCCAGGAAGAAGATGCCCAAGCATGACCGCCTTCTCCCATCCTTGGAGAATCCAAATCCCATTTCCTGAAAGTTGGAAAAACCTCTACTGCTTCAATCTAATGAGCTGGATCGCCAGCATGTTCTGTTTTGGTTTTAAAGATTTGAAGATTGAAAGACTTTACGCAGTCAATATTACTTGATTTGATGAATGACACATAATAAAACGGATTTTTTAACTCCATATCTTACACCCATCACACATGACAGCAGAGGAGTCAAGCACTGGCCCTAAGGGATCCCCTGAGGTGACAAGCACTTAAAGGATGCCTTCATCATTTTTTAAGGCATTTAAAGGAATTGATCTCAAAAGTATAATGAAATGTGACATCTGACTTGGCTTTGTTGTGTATCACTGTCTTTTCTAGCATTCTACTGTGATTTTTGTTTAAATATGACTTTTCCTTTCCTGTTTAGTTTTCAGTGGTGAAGTGTAAAGTAAATAAAGGGAGTACAAAGAAGCACACAGCACAAAGAAGTTCCATACAGCAGCGTTCTTCTGCTCCAGTGATACTCTCCTGGGCTCCTGACACTGAAAACTGTGTTGCTCCCCTCAGTTATATTCCAACAGAAGATTTCACCCTATATGCCTGTGAAGCATGGCTTCAGGGCATTTTGTCAAACTTCTCCTACTTTAAAGTCTCACTGCATTTGCCAGAGAGACCACTGGAGCTTTGGCATCAATTTTTGATCACATAGTTGAAATCAGAGAAAGAAGGCAGAGATAGAACCCTAAAGATCTGCCACGCATGTTAGTGTTGTCAATAAAGAACACACAATGTAGAGTTTGAATCTGATTGGGATGACCTCTTCAAGCTCCTCCATCCACAGACTTGAAGTCTCAAAAGCAGAACGTTCAGGAAGGGTCCCACGTATGAGGACACTGTAGTGGTAACATTTATGACAGCTACAACTATGTCCACAACGATGTGAAGGCCTAGAAACTTGGTTTATCTTTGCTATCTCTGCTTCGCAAGTGAATGCGGGAAATAGGTGGAGAGACATGTGAACGCTGGATGGAACAGGTGGAGGAAGGCTTCAGGTGTGATGTGGGACTAAAGAGTGCCATCAAGACTGAAAGGAAAGGTGTAGAATACTGAAGTGAGAGCACCCATGTTGTTGGTTGTTCAAATCCAGGCCTCGAGGGCTGGTGTCCTACATGTTTTATACTCGCCATTAAAGCTCCTTTTTGGCCAAATGCACCTGATCCAGGTAATCAGCAGCAGAGAGGACTGACTTTGGACACTCCTGAGCTAAATCAAGTGTGTTCAATCAATAAGGCTGTGGAATCACTTCAGTCAGCTTATCAGCACCCAGCAAGAGAACAGGCAAGGTTTAGGCTCTTGAGGAGCAGGACCAGACCAAAGAGGAGGTTCATGGATGTAGTTGTCAGAAATCAGAGCTCTGTCTCCCCTTCTGGTCACCGGTGGAAGCCATCTCTAGAGGACTGACTGCACTACATCTCCCAGCAACCTTAGCGCACAGTTTCTGGATGCTGCTCATTTGCCAAAAACCCACAGGACACTTAAGTACTGCACAGAGCCTTGTTTTGTGGCACCCTACTTGCATTACCAAGCATTTCTATCTGGACCTGATCTTCTGTTTCTGACCCTGCTTTATCTCTGATTGGTTGCTGCCTGCCCTGACCCTCGCCTGGACTCTGACAACTCTAGTCTCTTCTTGGATACTCCCATGCTCATGATTGACCTCTGCCTGTCTGACTCTGAATTTAGCTTTGTGGGCTTTTAACTGTGCTGAGTTCCTGTGTGAACTAATAAACCTGCTGCAGGTGAAACTACCTGTCTCCCCATTTGTGACAGAAGAAAAAGAGGACATGAAGATAGTTGGTGTTACAGAGGAGAATGCAAGGAATAGAATAGACGATTCGCTGTGTTGCGCCCTCTAAAAGGAGCAGCCTAATAACAATAAAGACAACTCAATCTAAGTAATTGGTTGAATTGTGAGCCAATCTAATTTTGCCCCAAAACTTAGAATTTGATTGGATTTTCTTAAAAGCAAACCAGGTTTTGGCTGGCAGTCAAAAGGAAAAAACAGTCCCAAAAACAAAACTAACATGTTAGCTATTTATCCTGAATACAAACACTTTTTTTCATGACACAAACTACTGCAAGCATGTCTTCAAAGTGGTGTCTCTGTGCACATCTCAAAAAGTTAACTAAAAATGACTACAGTTATAATTTAAGCAGCCTCTTTGGGACAGTTTCTCTTGGTTTATGACTTGGTTTCAGTAAGTACCAGTCATGTTGGGCAGGTAATCAAATTTTATCATGAACTCCACACTTCCTCCGTATTGCATAGTCAGAAAGCACTTGTTTGGGAAACTGTGGATTTTTTTTCCACATACCAAGACAGGTGACAAGGACTGTTAATTTCATCAGGGCCAAGAGACCATTTGGGAACATCAGAGGGTTTATTTAAACCATTACTGGAGCAGGGGGAAGCTGATTACAACAAAGTGTTCTACATGCTGATGTACAAAGTGCTGCAGCCGTGGTGGTGGTTGACTCCTGTCAATCCTTGGGAGGGTAGAAACAATGACGAACTCAAGCAGGTTTGATGCAATAAAGCACTATGTCTGAATTTCTCCCTACTCCTTAACTCCCAACATCTATAAAGCCCAGGACTATCTGGTGCTCAAGATTTTTAAATCAATTTTGACATTATGCTCATTTGCATGTTGTGTTTTATTTTTAAATGGCAAATATGACTTAACTCATTTTCCAAAGTGAAAACCTAATATGAACAAAAAAATGTATGAAGATTTTTGAAGAATATTTATGAATCCACCGTGTTCTGAAGATAAAAACTTGAATGGTTAAATGTTTGGGTTTTGCAGCAGTAGCTCCATCCCTCTGGAACTCCCTACCTCTCAGCCTCAGATCTGTTGACTCAGTGTTTTCTTTTAAAAAGCAGCTAAAAACACATCTTTTTAAAATTGCTTTTACTTGACTCTGTTTATATCCTGTTTTCATATTTGGTTTTACTTTGTGTTTATTCTGTGTTTTACTGTAAAGCACTTTGTGATTTTTATCTTGAAAGGTGCTATATAAATAAAATTTATTATTATTTTTTTTTTTCATGACAAATCGTTCAAATGTATTGTGATCTCAATCACTGTCCTCTTTGAGCCGAAGCTGTCCAACTTCTCTTTAACACAAGTTTTAATCAGCCAGTCACATGACGGCAACTAAATGCATTTAGGCACACAGACGTGATCAAGACGATCTGCTGCAGTTCAACAGCATCAGAATGATGCAGAAAGGTGATTTGAATTTTGAACGTGGCATGATTGTTGGTCCCAGATGGGCTGGTTTGAGGGTTTCAGAAACTGCTGATCTACTGGGATTTTCACCCAAAACCATCTCTAGTGTTTACAGAGAATGGTCAGAAAAAGAGAAAATATCCAGAGAGCAGCAGTTCTGTGGGCAGAAATGTCTTGTTGATGCCAGAGTGGCCAGACTAGTTGCAGCTGATATAAAAACAACAGTAACTCAGATAACGACTGGTTACAACCAAGGTCTGCAGAACAACATCTCTGAATGAACAACAACCTTAATGCAGATGAACTACAACATCAGAAGAACACACCAGGTATCACTGCTGTCAGTTAACAGGAAACTGAGGCTACAAATACACAAACTCACCAAAATTAGACAATAGAAGATTGGGAAAAACAGCTCTACAAAATGGCATCCGCACTTAAAAGGCACTTTGTAGAGAGTGCTGAAGAAATTCGGACACAACCTATGAGGAAAAAGAAAAATTAACTAAATTTTGTGTTGTCCAGGCAAGTTCCTACATAAATTAAGTCTAATCCAACAGTAAAATGATCAAATATTTTAAAGCGGAGAATAAACGAAAATAATCTAAAAAAAATTTACATTTGTTAAATTACACAAGCAGAGAAGCATACACTTTAGAGAGAAGAAATAACATCAGTGGGCTGCCAGTTCAGTCAGCTGGTACATGTCAGTAAATTCTGGTTAAGTGATCTCTTTGAAAGAAGTGACCAAGACGAACAAAAGTAAAAAAAAATAAAAAGGGGCATACAATCAATCCCTGAAAAACAGACGAGAAGGACCAACTCAAAATTGAGAGGTAGGAAAAGACCCCTAAAGGAAACCGTAAGTAAACGTTTACTGCAATCGGATAAAGTTTTTCAGAGCATTTGGGCACAGTTCAGTTCTAATCCGATCTTTAATCAAGGACATCTTGCACATGTAACCACTAGGGTTGGTCACCGAAGTTTGGTTCCAAGTAGGAACTGATGTGATTTATGTGGTTCTACCAAAAGAAGCTGCTGCAAGCTGTGAATTACAGTATTTCAGTGCTAAGATTCATTGAAGGTCTATTTCTCTTTGGACATGTCAATCACTCCTACTCTCTTCAGTACTTTGAAGTTCTAGCCAATCCCTTTGCCTTTCCTGTGATAGTGGGCAGACTCATATTAAAGCGCTGACTGGGCGAGCACACGCCTTGCAACGCTGGAATGTCTGGCAGCATTTCACAGCAGACCACAGAAGTTTGACAGGTCGCTGTGTCGCATCATCCAACCAGGAAGTTAGGAAGTTTAAGCTCCTCTTAAAGTCCGGGAGCCACAAACTGTTGGGCAGTCGGTTTGTGGCTCGGTTGTTGTGGAGCTCTGATTTAATGGGAACAGCCAGCACATCAAAAAACGACACTCAAAATGTACATTTTTGACACGGAGGTCTTAACTATGCGTCAATATGTGATTTGGAAATGAAAATGTGTTGATTTGAAAAGATATGGGCATTGTTTTTTTTATTACTGAAGTGCCAAAATTGGCACCGATTAGGAACCGAAACCAAAGTATAAAACCCAATCGGTGCCCAACCCAAGGAACCACAGCTACTGATGGAAGCACCGCTGCTGAACACTGGCACTAACCTATAACCACCAGGAGCAATGTGGGGTTCAGTGTCTTGCCCAAGGACACTTTGACACATAGATGGGAAAGGCAGAAGTTGGTCGACTATCCTACCACTGCACCACAGCTGAAGGACATACACTTTTTCCCTATAGATGTAAGAGTCAAGGGATGAAATTGGGAGTCATTTTTAGTTTTGCAGTCAATCAGGAAAGACCCCATAAAAGCAGTAAGAATGTCCCGCCAAAAAGAAATTGGTATTTTTCATGTCTGTCTGTACTAATTGCTCTACACAAAAAAAGCCAACAAAGTTCAAATTTGAACTTCAGAAAAGTTCCCCTTCGCCAAAGGGCTCAGTTGTGATGTTGAAGAAATTATTACTCAAAGGCTTCCCAAACTCATACATGTGGATTTTCATGGGATCTCTTATTTACAGTTGGATTCTCAAAGCATTGATGGTATAACACAAAAAAAGGCCTCAAATACATTTGTAACACCCATCCCATGTAACTATTTATTATTTTTCATTTATTGGTGACAGTACTATGGGTGGGGTCCTGGGTACTTTCTATTTAACTTTAATTTGGCAAACAGGAGATACAAGTTACAGTTAAAGTTCCAAATTATTAAAGATTTTAGACTCATTATAATTTTAGGTTAATAACTCCACTTAGCCAGAAAACAAAAGGGTTAATTTAAGTGAAAATTTCTACTAATTAGTTTTGTTGACAACTGAATTTATGCAAAATAAAATAAAGGAAATACAACACACAGTCTTGATTAAAATGAATAGTAAAACCGTTAGTGTAAGTAATAAAACAAAATATGATTCAGCAAAATTTCACAAATTCTCTTCACCATCTTTTTCTTTCATCTGTTCAGATCTTATGAATTTAGTTAACGTTGCAGGCCTGAATCGTTGCTTGGGATCGTTGTGGCCTAAAACAAAATGGCCCTTCACTTGCAGAGCAAGCAAATCAAATAAAACACGTGCACGTACTCACGAATCCTTCGACTTAGTGGATGGAGAGCAGTCGATGTTACAGTGGCTCCATGTGTAGTTAGCAGGTCAGCAGAGCTGGGCGCACGAGGCAGGAACTCGAGTCAGCGTGGGAGGACAGGCCCTCTTCTGGATAGCAGCCAGAATCTCTTTTGGAGTACTTTAAAGTTCACCAACAGGGTCCAAAGAGACTGGATTCCTCTGGTCCACTGTATAAAAGTGTCTTTTAGTCTCCCCCCCAAAA
The DNA here is from genome assembly GCF_002922805.2 of Oryzias melastigma. Lineage (NCBI taxonomy): Eukaryota > Metazoa > Chordata > Actinopteri > Beloniformes > Adrianichthyidae > Oryzias > Oryzias melastigma. The sequence goes on along the minus strand of NC_050530.1, from coordinate 20,606,690 downwards.
ATTTACATTCCAAGTCTTACATGCTTCACATATGAAAGCTTGTTCCAAAAATTAGCTTCACTGCTAGCGCGCTAATGCTAAACACAATTGGCGTACATTCTCTATGTCAAATGCATGATTTACACACATCACAAAAAGCTCATACATATAGTACTTACATGTACCTTGTTTCCACAAACAAAGCAAGTAGACTCAGCATCAACTTATTTTAGTTTGAAGCAAAACTGGTCACCGTAGATCGGCTTCCTGCTCCTTTGCTCATCTTTCTGTCCGGCCTGCATGTGAGACCTGAGGCTTACTAAGCACACACCTTCTCGCTTCTGATTGGACAGAACAATCACTTCATCCAATAAGCATCCAGAACCAAAAGATTGACATTAACATGTTAGGTAAAAAGAAAATACATGTGCAATAAGATTGCAAATCAAACAAACTTGATAATGAAGAAAGAATTCAAAGAAATTAAAATAAAATTAAACAGTTTAAATACTGTTAACAAATGTTTTTCCTTTGTTCTTTTGAAAATAAACGTATTTATAAATCTGGCAAACTTTACATTTTAATGAACAATAACTTATTTAAACATTTAACATTATTTTTAACAATGATGTATGTTTACTAATGCTCACGTTTCAAAATTAGGGGTTACTTTTGATTCATTGTTTCACAATACTTAGTCTGAAAGTTAATTTTTAGACAAGGCTACACATTCAATCAACCTCATGCAAGATTTTCCATTGAAAATTTAAAGACAGTTACCAGCAAAAACAAAAAAAAAAATTGCCCAGCATGGGACCTGACTCATACAAACAGCTATGACAACACATTTATGCCCAGAAGTATTAATTTTGTCATCGGTTGGCAAGTTACTAACTCTTCTGTTGGGACAGAATGACAGCAGACACATTCAATCAGTAAATAGGCTATTTCCCTATAAACGTCATGTGTATGTGTCACTCCTTCCAGCTTCTCAGCTGGATGCTGTTATTTACTCCATTTATTAGCAGCACTTGATCCCCTCCCTTTATAAGTAGCATGTAGACTGGCAGTCTTTATCGGATCATTTCGATCCAGTATTCCCAAGTCTAGGTCATGTTGGATTGCTTTATCTACGTCTGACCTACCTCTCTGTCTCTGATTAAGCCCTCAGTATTCACTGCATTAAGACTACATTAGGGATGAGTGTGTTTAAGAAGATTCTTCAGAGCGAAATGCCATCTCCTCCAGTCTTCATGCTTGCAGTTGTGAGTTCCTGCTGCACCAGAGTGCACCCCGTGCCTCTGCTGACTCCTACGCCCTGCTGATCAGAGACTCTCTGCTGATGCTCCTGATATCCGGTCTTGCCTGAGCCTAATAAATCCTTTTAATCATCCGTCAGAGCCTGTTTTCTTCTGGTGTTCGGTTACTGCTCTTTGAGGAACAATCCAACAATTATGGACCCAAATAAGGAATTGGAGGGTTGAAGGAACTACAGCTGTTTATGAACATTGTTTTTATAAATTTTGTTCTGGCATAAGTGAGATGTCACACCAACCAAATAAGTTGGTATGACACTCGCACCACTGTGAATCTCTTTCAACCTGCATATTTTGAACCCTCAGACTTCTCCACCTGAGAAGGATTTAATGGAGAGTCACAGTGCTGCTACGCTTTCTTACAACAATGTTCAATTCAATTTTCATTACAATGCTCCTTTTCCTCCCTGAAAGAGTCACAGTGGCACATATGATTTCACTCCTGACAGGCCAAGCTACTCAATGAGAAACAGCAGAATGGGAGAGGGACTTTCCATCTTGTTCCCCTTTTGAACAGTTTTCCGTAAAATTACTGAGAGTTTTTAATGTAGTTAAACCTGAGAAAGAAGGTTCTCAATGATAATCAGTCAGTGGATCAATATAGCATAGAGTCTAGCAATATAGCATAAAAATATCATAGAAGGACACTTTATAGTAAGGCTGTCATATAAAGAGAGGTTGATGGATGATTGACAAGAGATTTATTAAAGAAAAGCTGCTAGTAATCAGCAGGGGGGGGGGGTCCAGGTAGGTTGAAGCATGTAGGGAGTCCAGAAGGGGTGAGGTCAGAACAGGCTGACTGGTTCCAGGTCAGAAAAGACTAAAAAAGAAACAAAATGATCCAATTAGAATAGAAGTAAAAGGCCAGGGAAGAAAACTCAGATGTGGGCTCAGTACCACTTGAAGTAAGCAGACAGCCTGACAGGGAAAAGCTGGAGTAACCTGTTTTGAATACTGTTGGGGCCTGACAGTTGTGGCGCATTGGGGCGGGGCTAACACGAGGATGAATTAAAATTGATGATGGTGTTAACTTCAGTGTCGGTGCATTCACTGACCCTGAGAACTGTGATAATTACGATCAGGAAAGGTCTGTTCGGTCTGTACTATCATAGTCTGAAGTTGTCCCAAGACAGGTGTAAAAAGCAGAGTTTTATCACATACAAACCACGCGTAAAAAACACCGTTCTAACCCGTTCAAAGCGCCTTTGGAGAAACTGGTTGCTCCTTGGAAAGATTCAAGGGCTGAGGAGACTAACCGAAGCAAATATCTGTTTTTAACTGTGATGTTGTATAATCAATGCAATCAATGCAGAGGGGCAAAGTGTGCCGTCTTTTTTGTACACACAAAAAAAAACCCTGCTGCAAAAGGCAAATTGGAAGTGCAAATATAACTCGCGCTCTCGTTCAGGACGTGACAAGTTGTACAGTCGACTGGTGGGCAGCGCTGCATCAGGAACAAAGTCAAAAGCACAGTCAAATGGCGTAGTGGTTTATTGTTTATTAAACACGTCAGCCAGATCACGATAACACTGAGGGACATCGGACAAGTCAATGGGAGAGGGTACGGGAGGTTTGGTTACTGGAACCGTTGGAGTGCAAAGGCAGTTGGCCAGACAAAATGACCTCCAGATACTGATCTTACAATTAGTCCAGTATAATTGGACAGACATGATGTTTACCTCAGTCATCAGGTTGTCATGCAACTGGGAAATTCCCTGTAGGAACTGGTTGTGGTGGTCAAGCAGAAGCCCCTGAGCTTCATTGGCTCTATGAATGTCATCAGTTGTCCAAGATGGGACAGTCCCATCATCAGCCACTGGTTGGGGACCAGTCCATTCTGTCATGGTCAGATGGTTGATGGATGATTGACAACAAGAGATTTATTGAGGAAAAGCTGCTGCCCTGCCTCACTCTGGACACCTGGGCAGGAGAGATAGGGAGAGGGCGAGCAACAGAACCAAAAGGGAAAAACACCAAAAAGAAACAGAAGAGGGCAGGGAAGGCACAGGAACTATCAAGAGCTAACAGAGGCTAAGATTAGACTCTGAAGATAGTAGAAATGGCCCAGCTGAGTATAAAATGGTAACATCAGAGTATGGTTGGATCTGCGAGCCTCCAGCTGCTTTGGATATGCTGTTGACAACAATTTCCCATATTGCCTGTACTTTGTGACTGGATTCTTCACTTAGCAGCTAGCACCACCATCCTTACGGTAGTGGATTGGTTCTGCAAAAGTTGAACAAAACTACTAATATAGAAGATGTGGCTTTCCAAACAGTGTGGACTTGCCTCTCCATTTGGAGAACAGGAAACTGTCCTTGTGGTATGTGGCCAGTTTCCTGTATCCAAGATTCCTAACTCTCTAGAGCAGTGAAAATTTACCCCACATTTTACATGTGAGGCAATTGATACTCATCTGAGTGCTTTCAGAAAAATGTCAACAGTACTTTGGGACATGAGCCCAAGGAAACATTACAGCAAGGCAGGTGGTTCTTGCAGTGTTGGAGTCAGAGACAGAATTTAAAACTGTACATACAATTTTATTCAGTTCAGAGCTTAAAATTGGCTAAAAACTCTGTTAAAATCTGCAACCAATTAATAAAAAGAACTGGAAGTTGGGGTGGAAGAGTAGTCAGACCAAACAAATAAATAATCAGTCACTAAAAACAACACCAGCGTGAACACACGTGATTGTCCAGACAGAATACACAATACACAGGAACCACCACCAGTCTGCTACTTCCTGGCTCCCAACTCCTGTAGTAAAAGACAAGAAAACAAACTACAAATGATAATTAACAAATTAAAACAAAAAGAACCAAACAAAACAAAACGAATTAAAAGAAGGAGTAAACTTGGTTTCAATACTGGTTGCGGAGCTCCTGCAGAATCTAACGGATTGTTGTGAGGAATGACAGGACTCCACTACACCAGAACAACTCCAGAGGAAAAGTAAAATGACAAATAAAATGCATTAAAAATCAGTTAAAAATGATTCAAATAAAATACAGTTCAGTCTGGTGAATGACAAAATTAGATCAGGTCTTCGTCACAGGAAGACATCGTCAAACATTTACACCATAATAAAAGATCAGGCAAAGCAGCAGCTTTTAGCAAGGGGGTGGGGGCGCAAAGCCGTCAATCCACTGTTTGCGCTACGTGGCCCGGCAGCAACAATGCTTTAGGGGAAATACATGAAGTTTGCATAATTGTTAAGCTTTTCTTTTAGCGCCGATCATTACAATTCACCTATGCATGCCCTTTAAAGACCCACCTGGAAGCCTACCTAACTGGGTGGAAGCAGGTGCTCAGGTGAATCATCACACTGAGAAGGCTCAGCCTTCTCCTTGCCACATATGTATCCAAAGTGAAGCCCGTCAAGTAGTGTGATCCTGTTCTCTCCTCCAAACCCCCTCTACCGGTTGGTTTATTGCTGCTGCCCCGGCACAAACTGCCCAATGGCAGCTTCAGCCACCTTCCTGTCTGTGTGGATCGCTGGATCTGGTTAATTTGCAGGGTTAGGGTCCAGAGTGGCGATCTTTGGAACTCGCTGGTTCATTCTGGACTTCCAGTTCCCTGTTTTCACTGGGATAACTTTAATAAGGCTTTTCAAAAGCCTTTGTCATCTGGATACACTCACTAGGTGTGGGGTGCTGTCATCCGTGTGCTTGGATCCTTACAACTCCTCGGATGGACATACAACAGAAGGTTGTATGTAGACCATTAGTCTAAGTCTGATTGTTACAACTTTGTTCTCCTAAGTCTTGTTCTTGTCTTTTTTTGACCTACCTCTCCATTCCTGATCGAGCTCTCTGAGTTTTTCTCCTGACCTGACAGTGTCCGTCTGGTTTCCTGAATTTCGTATATCAGATTTGTTTGCCTTCTCTGGATGGATTTGTGTGTAGGATCCAGCTCTGTTCTGACCACGGACTCAAGACCTCAACACATTGAGGAAGAGTCTGGATCAAAAGTGTTCCTCAGAGTGAAACACCATCTCTTCCAGTTTTCACACTCGCAGGCGTGAGTTTCTGCAATGGCCGTGCACACTTTGCTTTGTGTGACATCACAAGTGGCTATTACCATTAAAAGCTGAGTCCTGCCCCTGCTGATCTGTCTCTCTGCCTGACTCTCCAGATCCCTGTTAATGCCTGAGCCTAATAAATACATGACATCAGACAGTTTCCTTCTAGGGTTTAATATTATTAATTCAAATTCTTAAATTTACTGTATTTTATTGCAATCAATGACCTAAGAAGCTTCAAGTTAGAAACATAAAAGGAGTGAAGTAAAGGCAGCTGTGAATAAATGAAAACATGTTACCTTTTTTCATATCGTTTTCATATTTTACTCATGCACAGCAAAAATAAACAGCAATACTTTTGAATATAATTTTCCTGTAGTTAAATTGTTAATAGCATCTGTGCCTGAAACTGCATCGCTGGTCTCTTAGTGCACTGATTGCTGCGCTACTCGAGGCATAAAGTTGAGCGCTGAACCCCCCCTCATTGTCAGCAGCCCTTGCTACAGTATTAAAAGAGGCTAAAGTAAAAAAAAAAACACATCTATTTGTCCATGAACTGCAGAACAATAAAGTGGATATCTTTTTTCAAATATATATTGTCTGTCTCTCGTTCTATGGTAACCATGTCACCCTAAGTTACTTAAGCATTTTCAGACAAGTGTTTCCCTAAGTTGTGGCACACATAAACACATGCATGTGCACATGCACTATGTGCAGAAAACCTTTTTTGAAACGTCTGGGCGGAGAATCCCTAAGAAAATGTCTCTGAGTTTCAGTGAAGCTTCAACCTACAATCATCTCCTTCTCCCTCCTCTCTAAATGGAGACTTTAGACCAGACATGGGCATACAGCCCGTGGACCACCCCCACGTTTGATCAGGCCCGCTGAACAGAAAGGCATGATATTTTTTTCTCCATGTGGCCACACAGATCAAGACCCACGTAGAACCTGTTTTTTTACTCTCCTTCCTGCAGTCTGTGCCCCTATCTGAACCCCCAAACATTTCTGTTAAATAGAACAGAATGTTGTTTTCTTTCTACATGCAGTTCACCTTTCGCGTCTCGCTGATTCTTTCAGAGCGATAATGCTGCTGTGTTTTTTCAAACAGAGCAGCCTGCTCTGTGTCCTGATTGGCTGGAGACCTTCTCAATCGTCTCCGGCTGTGTCTCCATGTGTGGAGATCTGCGTAAATGTTTGATCGAGATCAGATCTTTGTTTCGTTCTATCAAACTGGACTTGTTTTTCTATGAAGGTTTGAACTTTGAGAGTTTAAACAAGAGAGAAGAGTAAAAATGTTTGCGTGCTCGTCTGCTCGTCAGAGAAAGTGGAGAAAGAGTGTAGTGAAAAGTTTTATTGCCTCAAAACATCTTTAATTCTACATCCCGGATTTTACCAATCGCAGGTTATTTTTAGAGCGTAACTGCGGGAAAACGGTACTGGTGAAAAAACTGGATAAATAAACAATGCGCACTATAACCTTTTTTATAGGTCAAAACTCCACGCAGAAATAAGACGCAAACATTCCTCGCGGACAATTCAGACATCAAATGAAGAGGACGGATGGCGGAGGAGGCGGAATCTACTATATAAATTATTTTAAAAGTTAGTCATACCTTGACATTCTTTGACACACATTTCAATCCAGATATATAAAATTAATGCATTTTTTAATTAATGTTTGTGTGAAATGGCAGAATAAAAATGGTGAACACAAAACGTGTTGAGGTGAGAATTGGCTTAATCGACGCCTTTGGGGGGAGTTTAGCAAAACGCCAGATAACTTGACAAAAAATGTCAAAAGTATCTGGTACCCAAATTAAAAAAAAATTAAAAAAAGAAGAAGAGGAGAAAGGACATAAAGACAAAGGTATCCTCTCATAACAAGTGACAGGGGAGGACAGGCTGTTGATTATATTTTTGAAATTTGTTAGCATTTTTTTTCCAGACTTATTTCTATGAAAATCAAAGAGAGACATTTGGTTATTTTTTTATTTCAGAATCCGTGTTTTTTTATTTTGACAATATCTGTCAACTGATTGATATGTTTATATATATATATACATATATGTGTGTGTGTGTGTGTGTGGTCAGGCCCTTCTGTCAAATTTTAGAACCCTTTGTGGCCAACAAATAGAAAAGTTTGCCCACCCCTGCTCAAGACTTATGTCTCCATTATCTGTTTTCTAATTGGCTGATCAAAGCTGTTTATGAATGTTTGCGTATTCCTTTATTCATTAACATTTTCCATGGATAAATGAGGACGAGCTGTCAGAAGAGAACAGCGTGTGCATCAGTGCACAGCTGACAGCAGGCGGGTGTTTATAAATAGACACGTGTAAAAGTAAGCTCCTCATGGTTTCAGAATCAGCCCGGATGAGGAAGTGAAGAGCTTCATGGACCGAACTTTCATTGATTTACAATCCTTTCCAACTGCGGTCAAATGAGCCGCCGTTCACATTTCCGTGGTCACATCAAGAAGCTCCGTAGAGTCTGGTGGAGATTTTCCAGCGTTCTCAGTCCTGCTACCGTAAGAATCAGGACAGATTGGTCCCATCCTCTTTGAATGCTACAACTGCCTGCAAGAGAGCAGTTTAACAGTGTGGCACCGCTCAAAGCTGCACTACCGGCGTGACGGCGCCCGTCAGCCCTCAAGGGATACCATCCTATCAAACTGTGGAGCCACATGCCTAACTATTCCACCAATGAGGTCTGTCCATGACTCCTGGGGCCTGTTTCAAGAAGCAGGTTTTGTTGAAACTCTGAGTTTGTGATATGGGTTAAGGAAAACTCTGAGCTTGCAGTTTCAGAAACAGATGTAACTTAAACCTGTGAAAGTGGGTTAAACCAAACCCGTTTCATTTAGCTGGTTAAGCTGAACTCAGAGTTCATCACTATGTCAACTGAGTCTGTGAACGTACAAAAAACTGTCATTCATGCGATTATGGAGATTATTCGTTAAATTATTGACAGATCAAAAACCATTTCTTACTTAACAAGTAACAAAATGACATTTCTGACATTTAGTTCTTCTCCTGAACTGAAATGATTCAAATGTAGACGTACGCATTAACTCTGCAGATATTTTCTCTCTGTTTTACCACTGCAGCTGTGTTGATCTTGTTGATGAAAATGTGCTCGTAGTCGGCATATTCTTGTAGGAATACATCAATTTCTGTCGCAAGAAGTTTGAAGCCCTAAAGATGTTTGTTCCTGTTGCCATGGTGAATCGTGCTGTCTTTGAGTCTGTCTTTGAATCAACTCTTTTCAGGTGTTCTGAGACTGAAACTCTGAGTTTGCAGGTTCAATTCCCGCCTTGCCCGCCTATGTGTTTAAGTGTCCTTGGGCAAGACACTGAACCCCACATTGCCTCTGATGGGAGGTTGGCGCCAGTGTTCGGCAGCGGAGCCACCACCAGTGTGTGAGTGGGTCAATGGGTCTGTGACCGTAAAGCGCTTTGGGCCTCGGAAGGAAGGTAGAAAGAACTATACAAGTATACACCATTTATCTGAATCTCAATAAAAACATTGATTTAGTGAAGGTTTTGCAGAAGTTCTTTATCTCTGAAAAAATTGTCTCATATAATGTCAAAGTCTTTTTTTTCTTGTTTTGGAATTCCATTATGTTTTTATCAGTTTGGGTTGTATCTTTAGAAATGATCCATTTCCAGCCATAATGCATATTATATCCATAGTATAGTTCTGTACTTGGATGTTACTCTCTACTATAGTGGAAAGACAGAAGAAATGCTCACAGCAATTAAAAACAAGAAAATGTTATTGCAAAGTCTGATTTAAGGAAAAAGTAACCTATTCTTAAACAAAATGAAAAATATTGGACTTCCTACTGATTTTCAGAACCGTCATTTTAGGAAGGTAACAGTTGATTGTTGACAGTGGGACCATGTGCTCACATTCCTGAGCTCACCTTTACTAGATGCTCACACAGCCCTGCAGTCGTTGCATCAGTCTGTATCTCAGCTTTAGGGTCTGTTGTTGCTCATGAAAGCTTTCATTCCTGTTGGCGTTTGCTAATCACGAGTGACTCTCATTGTTCTTTTTTGTTTTGAAATAAACCTGTTCCTCTGAAGATCCCAGTTAGAGAAGCGTTTCCCTCAGGATCCTCATTTATCTGCATGTGATACATCAGCTGATGCATTTTCCCTGTTTATCCCAAATGTTTTTGATCTCTCTGTTCCTGAGAGGAATGATGTTCTCTTCACTAAGACTTTAGGTACAGCTCATTTTTGTTTTGGTTGTGTTTAACCCTGTAACACTGGAGCTTTAGCTCTTTCAACTACCTTCATTCTTCAACCATTTACACAATTAACGTAATTCCAGAGGATTTGTATGCCCACCAGAGACCCAATGTAGCCAGGAGGGGCCGAGCCAGCGTCTCATTGTGCCAGCACTCGGCGTAAATAAATCCCGAGGGTTGTGTCAGGAAGGGTTTTCTCTACCAAACCAAATATGCAAATCAGACCTATGATATATATGCTGGCATGAAGAACCTCAGATCGCATCCGTACCATTGACTTAACATTAAAACTTGACACCCCTGAAGCGCTTAAAAAGTAAAGAATTGACTCCCATCTTTTAAGATTCGACTCTTTCGACTCCCTACCAGGCAGTGATTTTCTTAGAATAAATGAGTTCGAGGATGACCCATGCTAGTGTTTACACTGAACGGGAAGAATGTTCACTCAAAGATTATTAAGTACTAAGTAGTAGAATGGAAATAGGGCTGTATTTCTCCACAGTCCGCTTTCATTATACTTGAGAGGTGGTCTCTTTGTTATACTACTATCTCATTTTAAATACTCGGTACCACAAAACACCCTATAATTTACATTGTAAACATACAATAAATGGTACTTTCTGTCTACTTACTCTGCTCTCATTAGTAGTGAGTACAATAAAAACACAATAAGGTACCACATAAGTACTATTTAATTACCCAACTTCCTACATACAGTGAGTACAATGAAACATAAAAACTTGCTAAGTAAGTAGAAAGTAAATTCTGGGTCATTTTTCAAAGTACTTCAAAGGTAGTTTCTGTTCACCTGCAATCTTGTTACACATGGTAAATACTATGACACATTCAATAAGTAATTTTAAGGTACTTAATTTGTACTTACCTTGATAGATAGTAAAATACACTTAAAACCCCAAAAGTTGTTTTTTCATGTTATGACACCTTTAACAAAACACAATATCAGCCTATAAAAGTAAAAAAAAGGAAAAATTACAATGTAGATTTAATTATTCTTATAAC
>NC_050530.1:20587973-20596034 GCF_002922805.2 Oryzias melastigma | reverse complement strand
ATTTTAAGGTACTTAATTTGTACTTACCTTGATAGATAGTAAAATACACTTAAAAGCCAAAAAGTTGTTTTTTCATGTTATGACACCTTTAACAAAACACAATATCAGTCTATAAAAGTAAACAAAAAAAAAGCAAAAATTACAATGTAGATTTAATTATTCTTATAACATGATAAACTCAGTCTGGATATTAAATATTATATTTTTCTGTATTTAGATTTTTTTTTTCTTTTTTTTTTTACTTTTTTTCTCATCAATCAGGGCAGGTACAAAGACCCTCCCCAAATCCTAATTCTTCTTGTTCATTTATTTATTCTTGCATCAACAAAGTCCATGCTCCACAAGTTTGGGGTTTTGCTGGAAACACATCCTGCACATGAACTTTAACAGCTTGTAAGGTCTCTGTAAAGTCTGTTGCATTTACCAAACACTCACTTTCTTATTTTAATCTGTTTATTACTCTGCATCCTCGATGAACCTGCCTCACATCACTCCTCTGTCTTCAGCCCAGAAAGTGACAGACAGCGTGCACAGAAACACCACGGCAACACATCAAACAGCAGCTGTGACTGACAGACAAGGTGAGGAGCTGCATACCAGTTCTTCTCCTTCCTGCCTTGTCCCTTGATAATAAAGCTTTTAAAGGCATCACCTCACAGGGTGTGCAGTTAGCTACACAAAGTAAGAGAAGAATAGTAGCAGCCTCCACTCTAATTGGCTCAAACTAATTCATTAGATTAATTCATCCCAGGAAACAAATTGCTTGGAGAGTTGGGTAAACCCCTCACCAATCAATCCTGTTGACTGAGAAGGGTTGGGAAGTCATGAAGCGCATCCTGGTTAAACTCAAACTAATATACACAGAGAAGCACGCATTAGAAAAACAGGGGTCAGTGATATGCAGGCTTGGAAGCATCTTCCTGACATCCCATCTTGGTAAGTAAAGATGAAGTGAAGCTCTAAGACAGAGCCATGAAAATGGATGACAAACATCTGAGTGACTGTTAGAATGAGCTTTTGTTGGTGTTTACAAATGACTCAGAAATCTCTGCAAACTGAACTTCTGTGTCATTAACAGGAGCCACGTTAACATGAAGATGGTATCCTTCTGCTGGTGTTACAGAAAAACAGAGGATGTGCATGAAGAGGTGAAGAACAGCTTCAGTTCAGCTCAAGAGATTCCTGATCATTTTAGAAAAAATGTCGCCCTCTGCTGACCTGCAGGGGAACAACAGGAAGGCTCACTATAATCAGGAGTTTTTCCTCCTACATCTGTGTGAATATTTGAAGCTCGAAGTACACCGACTCACAGCTTCAGAGAAAATCGGATCAAATCATTTATATCTGGTATCAACATGGACAGGATCTCCACTGAAAGACGGAAAACTTGGACTGTGATTCATGTAGATTATAGATCCACTTTCCAAAACTGCTTAATCCCTTCCAGGCTTCCGTTGGGTAAAGGTGGACCACTACCTGAACAGGTCACCAGTCTGGTGCAGGGCCTGTGACACACGTAAGATTTCCTATTTTACCTTATGTCATTGGTCCATGGGGTGTTCTACCTGTCTTCAATTGTCCTGAGTTTCCTGGTCCAGGACAGCGTCTTTGTCTTATCCGATGTCTTAGCAATGGCCGTTTGTTCCATCAGCCCTGCAGTTTACAGCGACCACATTGAGGATGTTCTGGAAGCTTTTAGCCTTTGAGCTGTCCATCATGCAGAAGTTCCCTCTCGGAAACTCTGCCTCAGACTCAAATGTGACTGTCAGACCTCTTCCTGTCAAAGTTCCCTCCAGTTCCTGAACAACTTTTGATCAATCCATACATGAAACCTGTTTGTCCCCTTTCGTGGTCACGGGGTTGCCGGAGACTAACCATTTAAAAGTTCTCAAAAAACTCCAGTAGGAATTCCTTTTAGGCTTAATCAATCTCTATGTCTCATAAACATCTTTAAATTAAACCTACACAAGATCAAGCTAGTCATTATTCTTTACCATCTTGAAAAAGAAAACCTACATTGGACTTTCTAATACTTTGATTGACAATGTACATACTCTTTATGTGACTTTGTATTTACTAAGTCAGCATTGATAACCCTAAAAAAAGGAGGATTTTAGAAGATCCCGGACAAGCCCCCGGTCTGTTCACAATATCCCAGTTGTGTAATGGCCTCTGGGATAGTCATTAATAGAAATTAAAGCTCAAAATGCAACCACATGTGTTAACACAGAAATGAGAAAAAAACATTGCCATTTCTTTATTTGTAAGAAGACCAAAGTGCATGATTTGAGCATGCACTGCTCATTTAAAGATGAAGGAATTAGTCTGTTAGCCAAAGTTTTGACAGCACTACAAATATGTATTTGCAAGCTCTGGGTAAGAGAAACAGTGACATCTGTATCTTTGCAGAACACAAATGAATGAATAAATCAGATGGAGGCGTTTAGGTTTGTAATCATCCATGAAAGAAGCTACTCCCTGAAAGTCGTAAAGCTCTAATTATAAAAACACAACATATGAGCCTGTCTCTGCCTCTTTCATTTCTTCTTCCTCACACAGACACACAAATTGAATCTATTTCATTAGAGACAACGAGGCAGGGCTTTGTTTTAATTAATGGGAAGCATTGCTAATTTCCAAGCGTATTACCATGTTTTATTCATTAGAGTGGTGACTCTGCAACCCTCACAGCCGTGATCTTTGTGTTGATGTTTGCACCTATTTAATGCAACCCTTTTCATCCAGTAACAACGGCTGACATCTGAGGAAGGTTAGAGTCCTCAAAGCAGGAGTTTAAAGGCAACACCAGCTGACGTTTTACCGGAAATTTAAGCAGGTTTACCCCTGATGCAGGTTCCGTCTCTGCTCACAGAGGCGCTGATGACGGGGCTTCTGCATCCCCACGGGGTATAGTGACACAATGAGTCAATAAAAAGGTGCTGCTTACCCAATGCAGAGCACTCACAGCAGATCAAACCAAAAAACTTGAATGGATTGTCTTTGAAAATAAATATTTTACATTTTAAAGAGAGTTCAGTGTTTTAAAAGGAGTCACACTTTGACCAGCAAAGAATAATCTACATCGAGAATGTATATTCTTAAAAGTAAAATTGAGAACACTTGGGTTTTATAGGTTAAAGCTCTTCTTTCAAATCTAATCAATCAGCAGAACATTCAAAGTCAGGCTTTCCTCACTTTAGATCACATGTGTCAAAGTCGAGGCCCGGGGGCCAGATCCGGCCCTCCAGATCATTTTATTTTATTGTTATTAATGGCTCGATGTTATCTTGTGCTTATTTCTAACTTGTATGATTTGACAAAATCTGTTTTTATGGAGAGTAAAATATTGAAAGTTATTTAAGGTTTAAGTTGATTTATTCTGGAATAATATTCCTGCATATTTATTATTAATATTTATGTTAAAAAGTTACAGTTTAACAGTTTTAAACACTGGCATCTGGCTAGCTTTTTGGATTATTTTGGCATTCACTAAGATTTTTTAGGCTAGGTTAGCTAGGTTTAGCTAATTTTTCAGCTACATGCTAGCTGTTTTGGCTAATTTATTCTTATTTTTTAGGCTATTTTGGAGTTCAGCTAATATTTTTGGCTTGCTGTTTTTTGTGCTAATTTAGACTTTTTTTATTGCTTTTAGACTGTTTTAAGTTAGGCTAATATTTACATGCTAGGTGTTTGGGCTAATTTAGGATTTTTTTTCAGTTTTTTAGACTATTCTGAAGTTTGGCTAACGCCAGCTGTTTTGGTTAACCTAAGCTTGTTTTTTTTTTCTTCTTCTTAGGCTAATTTGGCTTTAGCTAATACTAAAGCTCCAAAAGCTTTCATAGGGGATGGTCTGACTCTTTCTTGACACAACTCACACATCGTTATATTTGTTCCTCTGCACTTCTGCATGCTGTGAGCTTGTGATGTAATCTGATTTTTTATTTTGGTAGCACTTCCCTTTGGTTTCTGCTATCCCCTGTCCCTCTTTAACAGCATCTGAGATGGAAACAAACTGTTTCAGATTAACACAATATAGATGATAATGAAAATGTCTGACTGTGAGTGACTGTGTCTGCCCTGACTTCTTCACACATCTGGATTTGCTTTAAACCAATTCACAAAAAGCCGTTTTCAAAGCAGACACAAACAATGAGCACCATAATCTGGATCAGACCCGTCTTTCAAGCACTTGTGACTTAAAACTGTGCAAGTGGTGCAGAAAGAAACTCAGATTAAGACAGAGACTGTCTGTCCTGGGAAAAAGATTTATCTGTAAGCATGCATGTACCATTTCAAATGTGTAACAATAAATGCAAGAAACTATACTTTCATTTGTTATCAAACCTAAAACACTCACTTTGCATTTCAAATATAGCTGTAAATAGTTCTTATTTGAGAAAAAGGGCGTGGAATGAAAAAGATGTTTTCGGCGCAGACTCAAAAGATCTCATGCTTCAATGAGTTTTGTTCTCCTTTTTGTAAAAATCATTTCTTTAATCAGTCTAATGAGAAATTACTCTGCATGCTGAGGTTAATATATTCTAAATACCTGCACCTCATTAAGGCTCCCCATTAGAAAGTGTAATGTGTGAATGCTGGGATCCAAATGCAAGACTCATCCAGGAGAAAAGTCCCACCAGGAGCCCCCATCCTTTCAATAATGCATTAAGAAAGGGCCTGGTGCTGTGATTCCCCCTGGCTTGTCTTGATTTTCTGCCTTTTTCATTTCATTCATTTGTGTGAATGTTTGCTCACTTCAGACCATCTCACTTCAAAATATTCAGGCCTTTTCCCATCATGCATACAGTCATAAGGAAAAGAAGAAATTCTTCATTCTGTGTGAAGAGCAGGACAGAAAAACAACAGCAATGACGAAGAGAGGGGATTGTTGCTGCCTATCACTGTTCTAATTTTAGGTTATGAATTCATTTCCAAACAAACAGGAGTCCATTATCCTGCAGACAGGAAGCTCGGTGGAAACCTTCACAGAAATTAGACAGAGAAGTACATCTGCGTTGTGCCATTTCAGATGTTTGAGGTGAAGAAACACTTCACTGAAAATCACACATTTTTGACGTGTGACTCCTTACAGTTTTACAAATAAAGCAGCACCAATGCTTTCAGCCTGAGTCTCTTTTTAAACAAATTGTTTTTTACAAAGGCAAAAATCTTTGACATTTTTTCTTGATTTTTATTTTTTTTAATTCATTCATAAGTCATTGCATTTGTCAGAATAACTATTCTTTCTCTGATACCGTTTTAACATGTTGCTCGTAATTCTCTTTTTTTTCAGATATTTTTTTTTTCTGTAGTTCAAGTAGTTCCAAGTTACAAACTGACCAATCAGATGTCTCAATTAAAATAGGTGGTCTTACACAGGGGTGAAAGTAGGCAGAGCGGTCCGGTAAAAGAGTTGGAGGTGTAATGCTGCACCGGCTGGAAGGAGATCAGTTATGTGGCCCATTCTCTCTGCATATCACATGACAGAAGCCGCTGTCGCCCTTATGGAAGAAAAAAAGGAAAATTGACACTCAAGCTAAGAGTGGGCAGCGCTTTATTTAAATGTTTGCATTGTTTTTAGTGGCAGTTGATGAAATGATTTGGATCTCTATCTCCCGGTCTGCGTTCTCTTGCTTCAGTAACAACACGTCCTTGTTCCCAGGTCATCGCACGTTGACGTTTGGGACCCCTCCGTGTCACTTTTTGACGTTTTGGGGGTCCCCAACTCATCCTTTTTTGAAGTGCTGGCTGTTCCCATTAAATCACAGGTGCCCAACCTCTAGGGTGCAAGACGGAACCGGTCCGGTGCCAGAACAGAGAGCGCACTGTTATCCTAACCTGGTTCTGGTTTGCGTCCGGTGCCGTGTTTGGTGCTGTGTCCGGGCCCGGTTGGTGTCTGGTGCTGCGTGTGGTGTGCGTCCCAAAGGTTACGGATCCTTGATTTTCCGAACACTTGGCGCATTGAGGGATGATTGAGGGACTCGGGGGTGACACAGAGGGAGTACAGGCATTACAAAAAAATCTACTTTCACTCCTGGTCTTACGTTGAACGTTTGATTGACAGATTTCATGGACCTTCCTTTCAAATAGTAGAGTTGTGGACTTCCAACAAGCTCACTCCTGATTGGTGAGAGTGGTTGCCACAGAGAGACTCAAACCAGTTTGGACAAATCCCTGCTTACTGACATCGTCTTGCTCAAACATGGCGACTTCCAAATCACAAAATATTGGCGGCTGAATTTACTTTATTTTAGTGGAGCCGGAAGTAAGTTATTTCTTAGGGGTGACGCCACACTCTCTTGATCCAGTTCTCTGATATGAACAGCTCAAACTAGTACTATCATCAAATGTACATTTTGATCAGACACTTGTGTTCCCACTCTGGAATTGTGTCAGTCACTGACTACAACTGTTGCTTTTGAACGTTTTTTTTCAAACATTTCAGCCCATTTATGTAACTTTAACATAAAATGAATGCACGTTATGTTTATGGACGAAAAAAGGTGACCAATCAAATCTGATTGATATCAACAGGATGAAGGGGCATCAAACGTCTTCAGAGTAGGAGGCTACTACTATGGAGCCCATAAGCTGAAACCCCATTCAGAGACCCGTCTTCTGACCAAAGGCGAAAGGATATGACCCTTTGGTCCACCAGGACCAATGCTCATTGGTAGATCCACACCAGCCCGCCACCTCTCACCACGCCCAACTCTAAAAGAGTCCAACCCCAGAGCCCAGTTTAAAAGACCTGGAAAGGACACATCTTGGCTTCTAATGTGGATAATTTTGCTTTTTTAAATCATAACTTGACGAAGAACACCCCACATGGCTTTTACATGTTAATACACTCAAATATAACACAGAGTCCATTTGGTTCCCAATTCTGGCCTCATTTCATGACGTTTATCAGAGGTTTATCAGTTCATCTCAGGATATTTGCCTAAAGCCAATAAGATGAACTGCCGCCTAATCCACATTAATCTAATTTATTCAAAATGTTTTCATCTTTCTTCAACTAAACTGTTGATTTAAGTTATTTATTCATGAACATACACAATGTTTATATTCTAATTTCTCTGCATTCATTTCTGCTTCATTATTCAAATGAGTGGAAACTGTTGTTGTGAGACGTATTGTGACTTCCTGTTTACTGAAATCAAGGATAAATAAATTAGATTTTGTCACACTGATATTTGACTTGCATGGGAGCTACCCCCCGATGCAGGGCTCCCCAGCCCCCTGCAGCAGCATCATATCATATATCTTATCTGACACGCCATCCAGCAAGTCGACGGTTGGATTATTTATGAGCTGTAGTGCTGTCTTGTAGTGTCTGCTGAACTCATTTAAATACCCTTTGAGTTCCTAATAAAACATGCATGTCCATACCTCATGAACAGAAATGGCTTTAATGTGTCATCAGTGGTTCTCTGTGCTCTCTTTTCTCATGGCATCTTCAAGCTTTGTCTCCTGAGATGCTCCAGGCCAAAGCCCTGGCCCAGTTTGTGAATGGAAACATGTCAGGCTCAGTCTGACAGAGATCACTGGCTCCTCCAGTCCTCCTCTGGAGACTCCTGCAAAGGAGAGCTTGACTTAATGGCAGCTGTTATAATGTAAACTATCTGTTGCATGTGTCCAAGTCAAGGCCCGGGGGCCGGATCCGGCCCTCCAGATCATTTTATTTGTTGTTATTAAAGGACCGATGTTATCTTGTGCTTATTTCTAACTTATGTAATTTTGACAAAATATATTTTTATCAAGAGTAAAATATTGAAAATTATTTAAGGTTTGAGTTGATTTATTCTGGAATAATATTCCTGCCTTTTTATTATTCAGAATTATGTTAAAAAGTTACAGTTTTAAAAATGAGCATTCTGCTAACTGTTTGGACTATTTTTGCATTTACTAAGATTTGTTTTGGATATTTCAGAGTTTATCTAATATTTCAGCTACATGCTAGCTGTTTTGGCTAATTTAAGCTTTTTGTCTAAAGTTCTTTAAGTTGTTTTGGAGTTTAAAAAATATTTCAGCCACCTGCTAACTATTTTTGCTATTTCA
>NC_050530.1:20576360-20587746 GCF_002922805.2 Oryzias melastigma | reverse complement strand
TTTTGCATTTACAAAGATTTATTTGGATATTTCCGAGTTTATCTAATATTTCAGCTACATGCTAGCTGTTTTGGCTAATTTAGGCTTTTTGTCTTAAGTTCTTTAAGCTGTTTTGGAGTTTAGATAATATTTCAGCCACCTGCTAGCTATTTTTGCTATTTCAGCTATCAATTTCAGCATCTTCAGCCATCAGTACTAGCATTTTAAGTGGCCAAATTCAGCTTACAGCATTCACACTAGCATTATCACAGGTAATTGTATATATGTAGTTCATACTTGTGTTAAAAAGTTATAGTTTTAAAGTTTTAAAAATGTAGTTTTAGAGTGTTCAATAAATGTTTTTCCTGTTCGGACCGTGACCTAAGGTGTGTTTTGGATTGTGGCCCCTTGTGTGATTGAGTTTGACACCTCTGATCTATTGAAGGTATGTGAGGAATTCCTCAAGACTGCTGGTGCATCTTAATGAAATAGAATATTTTCTAAAAAATAATTTATATTGTAATACAGTTGTTTGAAATTAAAAATGTATAAAGTTTTATGCCTTTTCAAATTTTTGGGGATAAATAAAACTAAAACGTGAAATTCTCATTCTGTACCACAGTAAATTAGAATATTGTGTTTTTGAGTACAGATGTGCAGCACTCATGTCTGGCTTTGGATCAGTGCAGCACAGATGTAGGTAATCATGCTCTGCAGAGCTGTTATTGATGCCCACGCTGCTCTGATAGAAGCCTCCAGCTCCTTGTGTTGGAAGAGTTAGGGTTTCTCATCTTCCTCTTCTCAATCCTCCACAGATTCTCTGCTGAGTGTAGGGAGGAGGTTCAGTCGCCTATTTCACTTCACAATCCAGACTGGCTTTTTCCTCACAGGGGTTTGTCAGGATTATATTTGTTTTCATGTTTCTCCATCTTCATGTTGTGCTGATGTTTTATTTAGTTTTTTTTTAGCTAAATGTGTAACAATGAAATCGAGGGCTGGGTTAATAAAATCGATTTTCTGATTCAAATCGATTTAAGTTTATTAGATCAATAATCGATTCATTGATTACTGTAAAAATGTGTACGTTGAAATGTATTTATCATTACATTATTGATAAACATGATACAACATAGAGAAAATGGGACATTTTCCCCATGAAATCTAAGTAATCATCTGAAAATGTAACAATTACTGAGATGAAGAAAGTTCTGAATATTAATATCTGTTTCCTAGCTTGCTGTCATATTTGATAATTATGGTGAGAAGTCAGTGTCTTCACATAGAGGAGGATCATTAGTCATTATTAATAATGTACGACTAAAGGTAAACTGAGCAGTTTTGTTATTTCTATTTTGGTATTCCCTCCTATGACTCAGTATCCATGAAAGAGGTTGGTGACCCCTGATCTAGAGTTTAGCTAATATTTCAGCTAAATGCTAGCTGTTTAGGCTAATTTTTGATTTTTTCAGTTCTTTAGGCTATTTTAAAGTTTAGCTATTTTTTCAGCTATATACTAGCTGTTTTGACTATCTAATTGATTTTAGCTGCCGATCAATTTCAGCATCTTCAGCTATCAGCACTAGCATCTTAAGTGGAAAAATTCATCTTACAGCATTCGTACTAGCATTATCACAGGTAATACTATATATCTAGTTTATAATTATGTTAAAAAGTTATAGTTTTAAAAATGTAGTTTTAGAGTGTTCAATAACGTTTATCCTGTTTGTCCCGTGATCTAAAGTGTGTCTTGGATTTTGGCCTCTTGTGTGATTGAGTTTGACACTCCTGCCTTAGACTGAGGAAGTCCTGTTGGTCTCGTGAGACTTGAGAAAAGAACTGAGCTGGTTGTTGATGAACATTAAATGTTGAAGTTAACAAGGAAACACTAAACCAAATGATGACAAATTTTAGCCAAGACTGTAAAGATAGAAAAAAGACACCTCCCTCTTCGGACTCTGATCCAGAGGATCTGATGGATGATAGAGATCACTAGAGACAAAAACACTTCTTTCTTTACTGTCTTTGATTGTTTGAGTTTTTCCTTCCACATAATAAATGAAGGGATGATCTATTTAATTATTTCAACGGTAAAATGTTTCAGATTTTTCAGGATTTTTGACAGCTTTCAGAGTTGTTCTGCTTCCAAAAAATCCTACAAAGAATGATGACCTCCATGTGGCCGAGCTGCAGTCTGCACGTTTCAAATGTTAGCATGGACCGTTGATGGATTTGCTGCAGCAACCTCAGTCTAATCTATTATGCATGAGGACAACACTGTTGCTAAGACTTTGCAGAAGAAAAATTATCATGCATTTGTTAAAATAAATATTGACAGTGAAAACTGGGTTGGGACGTTTTAAGTGTTCTGGAGTCAAAATCATAACCTTTTAGTATTACCCAGCATTTAGCATGGATGTGCCTGAACTGTGCTGGTCTCTGGCCCTGCAGAGGCTTTTCTGAATGACAGCCTGGAGATTCTTGCTTGACGGTGACTCTGAGCTAATGCAGTGAAACTCACAGGACATAGTCCTCCTCATGCTGTTATCAGTCTTCCAAATACCTCCGTCTGCAACAGACACTTTGGTTTGTTTAATCAGACAAACATTTCAGAAAACAGGCAGGATTTTTAGAGGCCGGCGGCGTGGACCAGGATAAACTGATGTAACAGCAAGAAAAATAGATGCAAGAGAAAAAAGCTTGTGAACAATATGAGCTGCAGGAGCAGGATGAGGCTGAATTCATTCATGAGGGGCTGCACAGGACACCAGGAGCAACACTTTTAACTTTGGGAACATTAAATGTTGAATAATGATGAGCGTGATCAAATCAAAGACAGACGCAAAATTATAAGTGTGGTTCAAAAATGAATCAGTCATTGCAGTGGAAGAATATTTATATGAGACCAGAGAAACGAACGACAGAAGCTGCCTTCTCTAGTTTTTTGTCTGTTTTCTAATGACAACATCTAGTATCTTGTTATCACGAGAAATTTATGTTTTTTTATGATAAAAGACCAACTCCCAAGTGATATCCAGTCATTCCATCATGAAGAGAAGAAATCAGGGATACAGAGCCATTTTCGTCCAGGTCGTGCAATGACAGTTTACACTTTTAAAGCACATGTTTGTGGATTTAAGGTGTTCAGTCCTGTTCCCCACAGTGTGGGGACTGTTGGAAGATTGTGTCTTTCTACGAAGGACTGGCTGGTCTCTGAACAAACGGAGCAACATTTTGGCTCATATTGTCGGCAGTAAGTCAGACCTTTGCCTGGTCAATGTTTGCCTCTAGCAGGGATGCCCTTTGTTACCGGTTCTGTTCATAACAGAATTTCTGGGCAAGGATGCAGGAGGTGTGGTTTGGGG
Source organism: Oryzias melastigma (assembly GCF_002922805.2). Taxonomy (NCBI): domain Eukaryota; kingdom Metazoa; phylum Chordata; class Actinopteri; order Beloniformes; family Adrianichthyidae; genus Oryzias; species Oryzias melastigma. The sequence goes on along the minus strand of NC_050530.1, from coordinate 20,584,405 downwards.
CCTAAAGTATTACATCTCTGCTCTCTGCAGATGATGTTGCTCCGTTGGTTTCTTCAAACTATTGTAATAGGAACATTGGAGTTGAGCCAAAAGACAAAACTATTGATTGACTGGTTCATCCATGTATTTGACTGCATGGTGGTGCAGTGGTTAGCGCTCTTGCCTCACAGCAAGAAGACCAAGGTTCAAATCCCAGCTGGAAGACATGCAACAAAAACACCAACTGGGGGCCTTTCTGTGTGGAGTAAATAAATATAATAGATATTATAATAAATAAAATTGTCATTATTAGTAGTAGTGTTAACAGTATTTTTAGAGAACAATGATTTTATTACTGACATTAATCAGATTTTTATCTAAAAACAGTTTCATCTGTGTTTACATTTTATGCTTCAGTATTTTCGGTTGATTTCATCCAGTCCGATGACTTCTTTTAAAACGCTATCATACTTGGGTTCCGTGTGCTGTCCAACCTAAAGCGAATCTAAATGTCAGCCGCGAGTGAGACTTTCCATCACTTTCTCAGGCATGTCTGAATGAAGAATGAGGTGCATTTACAGAAAGCCTGCAGTTCATCAATAACTGAAAACCTCAGTATGCTAAACACTTATGTTATCTTCAAATTTAAAAAGGCCGACATTAAATGAGGTGTGAGATTTGAGCCGAGTCTGTTTCTGTATTAATCTCACTTTAATATGGTACCAAACTTTCCTCAGACCTCGGCAACTAGGTCTTAGAACTAAAACCAATAACGTTTGATGTAGGGATTAATGACCATTTTATGACATTTTTTACATCTTTTCGTGGATGACCAGAGGACCTGAGAGAGCGTCTCTTCAAAGAAAGTTATGAACCTGCACTCCATTCTGACCAGTGGGGCTTTTTCCAAAGATCTTCATTTGAAACAGTTCAGCAGAAAAAATATGAACTTACCTGCTGTAATTCTAACCCAAAGTACGACAGTATGTGAACAGAAAAATCATTAGTACAGGAGATGTTTCAAGACCGTATGAAACAAGTGTTGTGAAAAGAGTTACAAACATCTTCAGACTGCTGCACATCTTTTCTGCCACCTCAAGGGCCAATTATTAAAATACATACTGTTGTTCCACTTAAAAACTAGAGAGCGCTCTGTCATGTTCATCATAGAAACACTTCAGCTAGACAGAAATGAAAATAAAGAACCCAGGAAATCATATTGTTTTATTTTTTTTATAAATATGTACAGTCACAGATAAAATGAACCAACCAACAAGACATCAGTTCTTCACAGACCGGTTCCTTGTGTTATCTTATGGGGTCCAGATGACCCAAGTCTTACATTGACGTGTTATCCCTCCCATGACAAATATGGATGAAGGTGGACAGGATTTAGTGTCTGCCACGGACACCAGTGACAATCAAAAATCATTTTAAAAAAATGACCCCACTTCCAAGGTCAGCATATCTAGGACAGCACAAGGGTTACAAAGTTCTTCTCTCCAATGGTTACCTATATTAATGTTAAATGATGGAACTGGATATCTCTATAAAAGACACTTGTCCACACCCTTAAACAGTCAGGCTACAACCTCACCACCATGACCAAAGAGCTGTCAAAGGACACCAGAGACAAGATTTTAGAGCTGAAACAGACTGGACTGAAACAATCTACAATAAGCAGCAGCTTGGAGAGAAAGGGGCAACTGTTGAAGTAATTATTACATAATAGAAGACAAACAAGATCAACGACAATCTTCCTTTATCTAGAGCACAAGTGTCAAAGTCCAGGCCCGGGGGCCGGATCCGGCCCTCCAGGTATTTACAGCCGGCCCTCCAGATCATTTTATTTTATTGTTATTAATGACCTGATGTTATCTTGCACTTATTTCTAACTTTTATAATTTTACAAAATATATTTATTTTTATGGAGGGTAAAATATTGAAAGTTATTTAAGGTTTAAGTTGATTTATTCTGGAATAATATTCCTGACTTTTCATTATTCATAATTATGTCAAAAGTTAGAGTTAAGTTTTAAAGTTAAGTTTTAAAAATTAGCATTCTGTTAGCTTTTTGGACTATTTTGACATTTACTAAGATTTTTTAGGCTATTTTGGAGTTTAGCTAATATTTCAGCTACATGCTAGCTGTTTTGGCTAATTTAGGCTTTTTTAAGTTTTTTAGACTGTTTTGTAGTTAGGCGAATATTTAGATGCTAGCTCTTTAGATTTTTTTCTGTTTTTTGGGGTTTTTAAGTTTAAGTTTAATTATTTTTTTCAGCTACATGTTAGCTGTTTTAACTAATCTAAGTAGTTTTGTTAGTTTGTTTTTTAGGCTAATTTGGCATTTAGCTAATATTTTAGCTGGTTATCAGCTTCAGCATCTTCAGCTATCAGCTTCAGTGTTTTTTGTTACCAATTTCAGCATCTTCAGCGGCCAAATTCAGCTTACAGCATTCACACCAGCATTATTGTATGCTATATATCTAGTTCATAATTATTTTTAAAAAGTTACGTTTTTAAAGTTTCAAAAATGTAGTTTTACAGTGTTCAATAAATGTTTATCCTGTTCGACCCGTGACCTAAGGTGTTTTTTGGATATTGGCTTTCTGTGTGATTGACTCTCATTTCCCCTGTTTGACCAGTGACTGGGACTTGTGCCAATGCATGTTGAAGGTCCTGGTTTAATGAAGCCAGCAGAACAGCAGATGATTCATTTTCATTAAGCGAAACCTTTATGTCCACTGAAGACTTTAATGATCCCCACAACCATGATCATTATTAAAGGGGTATAAACATCATTTTTATGATGTTCAGTTAAAAAATAACGTTATTATTTCCTATAGGAAAAATATTTTTACAGTTTGATAAAGAGAGAGTGAGGAAGTGAACTAACAAGTAATGAAGTATTCTGATGTCAGGTAAACCTCATAAACACAACAAGCTTCTGAGATTTGGCCAGTTTGTTTTCTCCTCAGTAATGCCGGTAAATAATACACTTACTGGAAACAGACCAACTTTACACAAAAAAACATGCAGAAAAGGTTGGAGTTGGATTTTTTCTAAAGCAAAGCTAAGAACAGCAGAGATGCAGGAGTGTCCATTATTTAGGCAGTGTAGCCTTTTAAGTGCAGCTGAGGCGTTAGGTTTGATTTAAGCTCTTCGGCCCTCTGAAGTGTCATTTATGATAAGCCCAGAAGTTTTCACAGGCATTCCAGGCACGGCATGTGTTGCTTCAAACGCAGGCGCGCTCACATCAATTCCACCAAGTTACTTTCAGAGGAGTTATCAAAGATCTTTACTTTACTTTGGGTTATTGTGCCCTTGCTGACTCCGGCCCTGCTACACTGGAAGTCGATGTCGAACCCATTTTTCATTGCCTCCCCCCTTCCCTCTGCCTCCTCTCTGCTTTTCCCTTCCTTCTATATATTGTTTTTATCACCAGCAGTAATTGACCTCTTTGTCTTTGTCTCTTGTCCTTTTGTAGTTTCCCACAAACTTATACTTCACTGTAGGAACAAGTGCTGCTGCAGTTCCTCCACTGTAACCCTCATTCCAGCAAAAAGTCACTTCCTTCCCACAGTGGTCATCGTCACACTGTTAATTGTATCTGAGGATATGTCATATGTATGTATTTATGTCTAACGGAGGCTGAGGGAAACATTTTATTAACCGAGCATGAACACTGACAAAATACTGTGATAACATAACTTGGAAGGGTAAATGAGAATAGCAGAGTGGACACAAGATGGACCAGAATACACAACACAAGGACGAAGTAAAATAATTAAGAGGCTCAAGTTTTCATATAAAAATATGGCTTTTGTTATTTTTGAAATGCTTAAAAAATGTTGTCTCTAATTGTACTGATCTGATGTGAAAATATGGAGGAGCAGGTGAAACAAATTTATATATATATATATATATATGTGTGTATATGTACACAAATATTTGTTTATAAATTTTAATTTGTCTCACCTGGTCCTCCATATTATAGACATATATATATGTGTGTGTGTGTATGCCATTTAATTATTGTCAATAATTATTTAAAATTGGCATTAAATAAATAAAATTTGACATAAATAAATGCTTGTTTAAACATATGTGGCATTGAAATATTAAAATAGCCATTAAAAAGAACATTTTAAATATTTCAAACTATTTTTTTTTTTCATGATCCAGTGTGGGCCAAAACAGACACTTTAAAATAAATATATTTAATATGAAATAAAAATGTCATTGATTATTTAAAATGAAAAAATAAATACATAAAAGTGTTATTAAATGTGTCAATATTTAATTAAAACTAAATTAATGATTTAAGAAATGTTTATTTCATGATTTAATCTTCCAGTATGGGCACACCATTTCATTACGTTATCTATCAAACCCAGTGGGCGGGTCTAACTCAGATCATGTGGGCGGGTCTAACTCGGATCATGTGGGCGGGTCTAACTCAGATCATGTGGGCGGGTCTAACTCGGATCATGTGGGCGGGTCTAACTCGGATCATGTGGGCGGGTCTAACTCGGATCATGTGGGCGGGTCTAACTCGGATCCTTGAGAGAATGTGAAAACTGGACTTCTATTTCATCAAACTCTGGAGTTTATTAAAGTTTTTAAGCTTTTGTCAGGAACACGACACACATACACGCTATAAACATTGTTTTGGTGATTTATTTAATAACTTAATGTGTATATATATATATATATATATTAATTTCAGTTTGTTTCACCTGGTCTTCCATAGTGAAAAGGGTTACAGATGCATTGAAATGGTGTTTTTTGATTTTTGTGAAACACTTTGAGACGACCTCAGGTGAAAGTTGGTACTTTATGAAATTAACTTTATTCACGGTACTCCACGGCGTACATTGTTTCAGACCACTGTAATCAGTTAGAGTGATCCTGCTGGTGGTGATGAGGAGTGTTCCCAGCAATCGTCTACTTTTAATGAAGCTGCTTCACTGTGCATTCAGCTAAATACAAATATGATGTCATGTATTCTCTAAACTACCATAAATGTTTATTTGCTGCAATGAGCATTATGCACCATCCACGCACTTAAGCCACTGAATCCCTGGTCACCAGAGCCTATCCTGGTAACTGTTGGGCCAAGGCAGCCCTGGACGGGTCACCACTCTGTCGCAGAAACACACACTCAACCACTCACACACATATTGACACATGCACAAGCATCTTTTTGGACTATGGGAGGAGGATGAAGTCCCAGAGGAAACCACACATGAGTGAGGAAAACATGCCAACTCCACGCAGAAAAGTTCAAGCTGGGATTGGAACCTGGAGGGGACCCGGCCAGCAAGGCCAAGTGGGCCCGTATGGTTTAAAAGTGGGTGGAATATGTTGGCCCCAAATGGGTTTGTCCACAGTTTCTGTGGTGGCCCCATCTGTGTTTGCCCACATTGGCTTAAGTGGACACAGAGTGGGTATGCTTGTTACACTTGCCAGCCTGTGGACGGTGTAGCATGCTAGTGACCTCAACTGTGGCGAGCTCTGCTGTAGAGAGCTCCGCTCTAGCAAGCTAGTGAGCTCCGCTGTTGCAAGCAAGCGAACTCAGGCGTTGCAAGCTAGCAAGCTAGGACACTCCATTGTAGCAAGCTAGTGAGCTCCGCTGTATTGAGCTTGCATGCTCCGATGTACCAAAGTAGCAAGCTCTGCGGTGGTGAGCTAGCGAGATCCACTGTAGTGAGCTAGCAAGATCTGTTGTAGCAAGCTAGTGAGCCCTTCTGTATCGAGCTAGCGAGCTCCACTGTATTGAGCTAGCAAGTTCTGCTTTAGCGAGCTCCGCTGTAGCAAGCTAGGGCTCTTCGCTGTAGTGAGCGTCCACTTACACTAATGTGGGCCACCACAAAAAACTGGACAAACCCATTTGGGGCTGACTGTTTCTGCCCTCTTTTAAATCCTAAGGGCCCACTTGGCCTTGCTGGCTAGGGAGGTGCTAACTACTGCGCCACCATGCAGCAGAGGATATCAATAAAGGACTTTTTGAATTCTTTTAGCACAACTGTGTCATGATTTTGTTTGAGGAGAATTCTGATCTAAACACAGTTTGTTTTATTTATTTTTTTAGTATAGTATCACTGCAGGACAAACTTTCTGAAACAAAGGAGAACACACTGATACTCTTCTTCCAAAACTTTGATTCACTGGGCTGCAGATCCGTTGTTTTCAAACTTGCTGTGGAGGATGAGCAGCTCCTCATCGTCACCTCCCCCCTCACTCTTCTGACCACCATAGACCGGTTTCAACAAGTCGACCCGGTTCTCTTTCACTGCAGAGTTAGTCCCAGAAAGTGCTCTGAATCATCACTTATTCATGGGTCTTCAAACAGCCATGCTAGCTCTCATCCCACTTTCAACCGGCACACAAGAGAATATGCAGCACACAGACACCAGCCAGATTGTTGGTGAGGCAGTGCGGCACAGGCGTTAACCAAAAGCAGCACATTTCACTCAAAGACATCCAAAGAAGAAATGATTCGCTACCAGAGCCATCGATTAAAGAGACAAACAACTAACCAGAAATCCATTTTTATTTTTCAGCCACGTTTCCAGCTGTGGCGGTAAAGATGAAGGTCATTCACGGCGGTCTGTCTGAAGGCTTTCTGTTATAAATAGGAGACACAGCAGCAAAGAGCAATCTGCAAATGAATGAAGGTCACACTAATTAAAAAAAAAGTAATTTTTGACAAAAATAAAAACCCAGGTCTGCTTAACCTTTTAACACCTGAGCTCCATTGTTTCTGCTCTTTGATTTAGTGTAACTCTTCAACAGTTAACAAAATAATTCCAGTAGATTCTGAAGGAGGAAATTTGATTTTGTGTTTAAGTATCACTCAGAACAAAGGGTTAACCATAAATACATACAAATGAAAAAGATCCAATTATTAACATTTAGGCCATAAAAAATGAAAAGACACTGTGAGGGAAGATGTTGGGACTAAGGCAGGGATCAGCAACCTTTAACAGTAAAAGAGACATTTGGGCTTGTTTTGATCAAAACCTAGAAGGTTTAACTTTACCCTTTAAGAAATGTGGATTTGCATTCATTACCTTCTTTTCCTTTTTTAAATAAAAATGAATTGTGTCTATTTTTTGGCAGGAACAAAAGCAACAATATAAAAAGAATCTAGCATCTCTGAAAATTGGAATTTTTTTTTACGTTTTTACCGTTTACCTCATTAGATGCCAAATTAGCCAAAAAGCTTGTTGCTTAAATATAAACTGAACTCCAAAATAGCCTAAAACTCCTCAGTAAATTAAATCAGTCAAAAACGTTAGCATGTTGCTAAAATATTAGGTAAACTCCAATTTTTTTGAAAATGACTATAAAGATGTAAACATAGCCCATGGATATATTTAAAGGTTTGTTGCTAATCTACTTAAAACTTTGAAATTTGAAGACTTTCTCATTCATTTTACTGTGCGGCATATTTTGCTCAATATTTCAAAAACGATAAAGTTTATGAATACAAAACATACAAGCAGAAATGTCCTGAACAAATTGAACATTTTGATAACAAGATTGCTGAAATCATTCAAAGTTTGATTTCATTTTTACATGGCGAAAAAAGGAGGAGAATCACTATAGTGTGAATTAGGGCTGTCAGATTTGTCGCGTTAAAAACGCATTAATCTGACACGTGCTTGACGCCGACAATTTTTTTGACGCATTAATCGCGGATTTTTCATAGACTGTATATAATGGGGGGACCTCATAGCTCGATAGGTCCATTATTTTTACAGTCAATGGGATTTTCTCATACGTTCCTTTCCATACCGCACGCGCGGGCGTCCCTCATCGTCCTCTCACCGGCTGCTCTCACTCGATCACGGGCGGGTCTCCAACCACCGAGCTGCTAGCTAGAACCAGCCCGGCGCTAGGACCTGGAGAGCTCCTGCACCCCAACCCGGCTCCGGTTCGCGTCCAATACCACGTCTGGTGGTACCGGCGCCGCGTCCGGCGCCGCGTCCCGAGAGCTGCGGACCCCCGACGTTCCGAACAGCAAGCGCACCGAGGGACGTTTTAAATGTTCTGGAGGT
>NC_050530.1:20568068-20576030 GCF_002922805.2 Oryzias melastigma | reverse complement strand
CTTTCATATAAACAGCACCCAAAACAGCAATTCACTGCTCTTTACTCATATTATCAGAGTTTAAGATTTAGACATTTAGATTGTTCTCATGTTTCATTTCCACATTCAAAGAACCACATCCCACAGTTACTGTTGAAAGGTTTTGGATGATTTTTTTCCATTTCCAGGGTAAACGTTCAGACTTCAGTGTGAGGGAAGCATCTTCAACCTCATGTTGTTCTGTGGTTTCGGTTTCTGTCAAAATGAAGCTAAAGATTCATCTAAATCTTAAATGTATGTGCTCGGCTGTGAGAAAGGCATCATCATCAGCGGTCTGTCATCATCTCTTTTAAACGAAATAGCAAAATGAATTCTTGAAGGTAAGAATGGATCATTTCTGTTGTTGAAACAATGATGACAAAATTTTTGAACCGAGTCTTCTTTTGTAGTACTTAAAGACCCGCTCCAATCATCTTTTGATCTTTTTTATAGCCATTCCCAGTCGTCTTTTAATCATGATAATGCCGTTTATCACCAAAGTAAAAAACAAATCTGCACTGTTTTCTAGGACATCCTTTCTGCAGTTTTCTGCAGAGCAGTGGAAGTTCATTCCCCGAGTTTGCATGCCGCAACATCGTCCCCCCCCTTGCTGACACCCATAACCTCTACAGCCCCTCACACCCATCAACCAAACCTAACTGGTGCAAGAAAAATGGCGAGCAATATCAGAGCTATTCAGCTGTATCGTTTTAATCCAGATTCCAGCTCAGACCAGGAAAACAAAGACGTCTGCAAGAGGATGCTTTAGAAGGAAGACTTTTCTACATCAAAATATGATCCTTTTCAAACTGCTTTTTATGCCTGATCCTGATTCATAACAATTTGAAAGAAGAAATCCTCAGAAATTCAATGTCAGCCTTAATCATCATCAAAAAATTACACAAAACACATTAAAAACACTAAAAATAAATTTTTCATTGGGTGTTGATGAATAAAATTCAGTGTCTGACTGGTTGTTTTAAAGACAAAGTCCAGAAAACTGTTCACTCAGACAACCTGGTTGAGTGCAGAAGGGAAATCACTGTTCCAGCGGGCTGCCTTTGGCCACATGAAGCTTCAGAGGCTGCATGTGTGCAGGAGCATGTAGGGTCAGACGCAGTGCTGCTTCGCTCTCTGAGCTGCTGCTTGTGTGTGAGCCGTCGGCATGTTACAAAGCAGCGGAAATCACCTTCTTCCACACAAGACAACAGGCGCCTCATCGTTGTGTAAACTCCGTTTTGTCTGCAAAGCCTGCTTGGGTCAGGTAAACATGAGCTTGTAGAGGAGCATTAGAGAGCAGGCAGCAGTGGAAGTGAGAGGCTGAGAGCTTCTGAAGGAACCAAAGAAGAAGAAGCATCAGCAGTGACTGTCAATCTGCCGCTGCATCCTAAATAATAGATGAAATCATCCAGTGAAATCCAACCGACGATGCTATTACAAGGACATGCACCATCATGAATACCAACAACTCCACTGCGCTCTGTTTACTGTGGACTCATGCTAACACTTCTGGCAAAGAAACTGAGGCTGCTCCTGTAAATGAAGTGTATTCTGTCAAAGGTGTTCACACTGAACTGATTTCTAAACATGTTTATTCAAACATGATTCTAACGTGTCTCATAACAGATGCTTTTGCTTCTTTGTTTCCAATACCTCCAGTTCTTATTGCTTGTCTTACTTCTGGTTATGAAGAGTTCACGATAAAACTCATATATGTAAAGATTCTTCTTGAATCGGTAAAAAACTGATTCATATTCATCAACATGTTCACCAGTGTAGAAAACAACAAAAAAAAAAAATCGGTTTGTCTCAGCCTGTGCCTAAATGTAGAAATCTAGAGCAGATGACATTTCTCCATGCAGGCTCGCTGCGAGTGTGGGCCTGTAGCGGATATCCTGCGTGCTCATCAGTTGCGCTCCTCCCCTGGGAAATTCTCGCAGCTATTTTGGATTTAAAGCTTCACATAAGTCAGTTCCTTCAGGATTTTGTGATGTTTCAATCGCAACTATTAGCGCAAATTCAAGCAAACCGAAATTAAACTAAATTTCACATGCATAAAAGCACAAACAAAAAAAGGTTTTGTGTTTTAATATTTGGAGTGAAACTGTGGAACAGATACCGTTAATGATTGAAACAATTTCCAAACATAAAAGAGTTTAGGTATAAATATAGAAACATGATTATTGATACATATGTACAAATACAAAACATGAGCATTTGTAAATATGCATGCTTATAAAATGTGATTGTGTTATTCATGTGGTGTTTGTGGAAATGTGAGTTACATGTATGTACATATATGATCATATATTACCTTTGGAACACTAAAAAAAAAAAATAAACATGAAATTTTAGTTATTTTCATGAGTTTTTTCTTACCTGGAAGTAAAATGACTCAATTCCTGAAGCTCCGCCTGCCGCTGCATATGGCTGCCGCCCATTTCATGACATCATCATAGAGTCTCTCTTTCTTTGTTTCTCCCACGAAAATAAACAGTAGGCTATCCAGATTTTTTCAAAGATGGATGCACATACTACACATCTGCCTTCAGTAGCCATCACTACACTGTTCACAACATAAATACTTGTGGTGTCTGCACTACTGTGGGGTGGGGAGTCTTAAAGAAGCCCCACGTCTAAAGCAGCAAACACCTGTTTGAGCTGGAATTTATTGAAGACAGGACACAACTGCAAGATATACGGCATTCTGGATCTTGATTTTGCTGATCACCACTAGCTCTGTGGAGAATTTGAGTGTTGGACTGGGGCGGAGCCGTCAGAGCACACTCTTCCTGAAAGGGGCGGTCTCACTCTGTGTCATCACCCGCTCGTTTTCATGGGTATGGGAGGGGCTGCTGCTGAAAGTGCACGTTTTTAGAGGATTAACGGAATGGATCAAAATATCGCTAAGGTTTTTATTATAGTGAGGAATGAAAAGTATAATCCACTTAAAAGCTCCCAAAGTTGTATTTTCATGGAATTACCCCTTTAAGACTGTGAATCGAATCGTGGTTTGACTGAATCGTTACATCCCTACTCATATTTCATTAAAAATGTGTTCTTTTCTGCGCCAAAGTTTCAGCCCATTTCTAGTCGTACGGGCAGTTTGACGAAGGTCTTTTAGATAACCAGAGTATGGAATAAAAGCACCATAAAACAGCGACACTCATACATTAGACGTGTGGAAACAAACAGTAGCCTTACAAATACAACACACAACTATGTTACATTTTCAACGAGCCTCAAGGGAACTGCAAGACACACCTGAACTGGCCTCTCCTCTCTATGAAAGCCCAATAACCCACAGCACCCATACGGTTGAATGCTGTCATCTTCTGCAAGAACAAACTGTTAGTCTGCTGAACACGAAAAGGAGAGGAACCAGGACGAGAGCAGGGTTGAAATATAAAAATATAGGAGCGTCTCATCCTTCATTCCACTTTGTCTGTTGATATGTAGCACTAGAACATGTTTTCAAAGTCCAAAAGAAAAGCAAAAGCAAAGATGTTCTGTAAATGTTTATGAATATTTGACCAGAACTATGAAATAATTTGACTGTCCCAAAAAATGTGAAAATGATTGGCATTCCCCTCCCCACACCTCCAACAAGACTCTCCAGCTCCATGATATTTCATTAAGCCAGGGGTAATAAAGAACTTAATATTACATTTCCAGCAAAATTCAAACCAGATGTTGGATCCAGTTGTAGCCCATGGTATGTCACAGTTCCTAATTTTTCTCTGTGATTACAAATTTACCTCCTTCTGGTTCTATTTTGAAGAAAAATGAAAATGTTCGGAGAAACTGCAGAAGGAGAGTCAAAGAGTCTCAATGAAGTTACAGGAAAGAAGGAAAGAGAAGTGGAAGATAAACTGAGGTCAGACGTGAACAGTTGTGAGCAACAGTCTCCAAGTAGGAGATCCTATTCCATCGGATCTAACAAGTTTCCACCACAATCCAGAGAAAAGAGCTGTGGCTTATGAGGACGTCTGGATCGACAGACAACGTTGGAGATGTTCAGGACATGGATGAGAGCTGGAAGACAATGAGGAGATGTTCCATGGGTGTGACAGAAGCTGAAGGTGGAGGAGGAACTGGACCAAAGATCAGCTTTGAGCTCCTTCTAGTGATTGGCAGACTAACAGAGGAGATAAGAAATGAATCTCTGAGGATCATGATGTTTGCAGACGACACTGTGTTGTGAGAGCAGGTGGAGACACATCTATAGAGGTGGAGGCTTGTTTTGTAAAGGACAGGATTGGAGGTCAGCTACAACAAGATGGAGTCCATGTGTGTAAGTGAGGATGATGAGGTTACAGGGAGCAGAGGTGGACTAAGTTCTGTTCTGAGTTCTGTCCAGAGTAACAAGGCATCTGCAAAAATGTTACAATTGAAAATGTAGAAGTCTTCAAAGCTCCTGTTAGATGTTTAGATTGTTTATCAGGTTTAGAGGATGGATAGTGATTAAGGTATCTAGAAAGATCAAGAATTAGATGGAAAAATATAGAAAAAATGTTAGAGTAAATGGAGGAGAGTCACACCCCGTATGACTTTTGGAGAACACAAGAATGTTTTGATATTGAACTCTTGACTACAGCAGCAGGGATGCAGTCTAACAAAGATGAAAGACTCCTTTTTCAACTCAGTTCAACACAACAAACTCCAGTGTGGTATTTGAGAACCATGATGAAGTGCAACATAAAAGCCAAGAAGTGTTGAAAACACAACTTGTTTGCTCAGCACGTCCAGAGTGATGCACTTAGCCATTAATAGTTTCATCCTTCTGAATGACTCTGAGAGGGTAAAACGATGGTTTTAATCCTGGCTTTGAAGGTCGGTAAAAATAGAACCAGCAGTAGAACACAGCAGATTAGGCCACAGGATTAACTCAGTTTAAATTTAAAGGCCACAAAGTGCAGAACGAAAGTGAAAGAGAGGACATGATACCTTTGAGCTCCCATAAAAACTGTTCTGATGGCATTTTTATAATGATCAAACAATTGTAGATAAACTGCATGCTCACGAGTCATGTTTTACTGAAACAAAAACATGTTCTCTACTTTGGAAAATATCTAAGCTTTTGTCTCTACAGAGAACAAGGAACACATTTACAGTTTCTGGTGAGGCGGTATACTCTTTAAAATCTCCCTCCATCATCCTTTGATCTATTTTTAAAGCATTCCCATCGCTCTTTTAATTGTGACTATGCTGTTTGTTTTCTAGAGCATAGTTTCATCTGCTGCTGATTCACAACAATTTGAACTAGATATATAGCATTATGTGATAATGCTGAAAGATGAATGTGGCTCCTGAAGATGCTAGTGCTGATAGCTGAAAATGCTGCAGCCTAAAGCGTGCTAAAATACTAGCTAAATGCCAGATTAGCCAAAATAAAAAAACTAGAAAAATGGCTAAATTACCCAAAACAGTTAGCATAATGCTAAAATGTTAGCTAAACTCCAAATTAGCCTAAACACTGGAATAATGTCTAAATTATTTTTTTTAAATCAGCTTGCATGTTGCTAGCAAAAGTTGCAATGGTGTCTCTAGCTGAAAATGTGCAGAAGTTCACGAGTTTCAAAGTGCACAAAGTTTTATGAAATATTTGAGCAATTTCTCATTTATTTTCTTATGGGGCATATTTTGCTCAATATTTCAAAGTTTATGAAAACCGAAAGTACAAGCAGTAATGTCCTGAAAGAGCTGAACGTTTTAATACAGAGATTGCTAAAATCGCTGAAAATGTGACTGAGTTTTACTGAAAAACGTTTGAAGAATCATCATTGTACTTTTTGTACAGCACTTTGGGCCTCCTTGGCTGGTGGTGAAAGGTGCTTTATAAATGAATAAATGAAAAGAAAAAAATGAAATGAAATTACAGTGTGAATGCTTACTAACACAATAAAGAAATACTCAGAAATGCCATTTCAAGCTTCTTTACATATGTCCTCCATCATCAGAAGGATTCCTAGTACATGTTTAAAACATTACACTCACCGTTTTCATTATGGAAAATTATCAGCCCAGACAAATTAGACTATCGTGGTAAAAATATACATTTTTACCTATCCAGTTTAGTGTTTTGAACAATATAACTTAACTGTTTTTCTTTTATTTCTGATTTACATTTTCTGAGACTTTTTTTGCTGATGTTCATTTTCATCCACATGCATCATCCTCCACACAAGTTATTTTTATTAATGTTACCTATTTTTGTATGCACTTTTGGTGATAAATAAATACTGATTTTCAGTTATTATCCATCTGATCTTTCACTTGTAATTTTGTTAACTTAAAAAGAAAATTCTAACAAATAAGGACTGATACAAAACATTTGTTTTCTTGATTAATTTTAAGGTAGGACTGGTAAAATATCCTCAATTGGTGATTTTTCCCCTTTCATTTAGGTAGGCGGTACCCTTTCTAAACAAAAAGCAAATTTTGTTTGAGTAATGAGGAATGAAATAATCATTTTTAGAAGATTTAAAACCTCCAGATTTTAACAGTAAAATCTGTCCAGTACCAGAGGACTTCAGCTCTGATCTGTTTGGTCAGCTGTTGGACAGGACAAGATTAAAAAGTAAATCTGGTGGAGAAAATCTGGGGAGATGGTGTTGATGCTGTCAGTCTCACTACGTTCAGATTAATCATCCACAGCTGTCTTCATTTAGTTCAGGGGTGTCAAACTCGCACAAGAGGCGTGGCCTTAGCAACAGTGTTGTCCTCATGCATAATAGATTAGACTGAGGTTGCTGCAGCAAATCCATCAACGGTCCATGCTAACATTTGAAACGTGCAGACTGCAGCTCGGCCACATGGAGGTCATCATTCTTTGTAGGATTTTTTGGAAGCAGAACAACTCTGAAAGCTGTCAAAATCCTGAAAAATCTGAAACATTTTACCGTTGAAATAATTAAATAGATCATCTCTTCATTTATTATGTGGAAGGAAAAACTCAAACAATCAAAGACAGTAAAGAAAGAAGTGTTTCTGTCTCTTGTGATCTCTATCATCCATCAGATCCTCTGGATCAGAGTCCGAAGAGGGAGGTGTCTTTTTTCTATCTTTACAGTCTTTGCTCAAATTTGTCATCATTTGGTTTAGTGTTTCCTTGTTAACTTCAACATTTAATGTTCATCAACAACCAGCTCAGTTCTTCTCTCAAGTCTCACGAGACCAACAGGACTTCCTCAGTCTAAGGTAGGAGTGTTAACTCAATCACACAGAGGCCAAAATCCAAGACACACTTTAGGTCATGGGATGAACAGGATAAACAGTTATTAAACAACCTAAAACTACATTTTAAAACTTTAAAAGCATAACTTTTCACCATAAAGCATTACCTGTGACACTGCTAGTGCAAATGCTGTGAGCTGAATGTGCCCACAGAAGATTCCAGTGGTAATAGCTGAAGATGCTGAAATTGATAGCTAGAAACACTGA
Source organism: Oryzias melastigma (assembly GCF_002922805.2). NCBI lineage: Eukaryota > Metazoa > Chordata > Actinopteri > Beloniformes > Adrianichthyidae > Oryzias > Oryzias melastigma. The sequence continues at coordinate 20,568,569 of NC_050530.1, read as the reverse complement.
AGCGGATAGCCAGATAAAATATTAGCCAATTTCCAAATTAGCCTAAAGAACTAAAAAAACAAACAAAACTAAAAAAAAAACTAAAAACACAATATAAAAAAAGACAGCGGGTATCGGTATGATGACTGGCAAATAAAAACAATCAGTAGTTAAAACACCCAGTTCTTTAAAACATCAAAAGCAATAAAATAACACATACCTGTGGTATCGAGGACCCACACACAGTCATTTACCCTGTAGGTCTACCTTCAGATACTGCAGCCCTGTCATAAAATGCATAAATTAAGAATATTTAAAAGACAATAAAAACAAATATGATTAACAAAAAACAAATTTACCCCAATGGCTCACAGCTGACGCACAAACAGCATGGACCCAGCAGTCAACCTAGCCACCCACAAGAATCTGGCACAGCTGGGCAGCCCCGCCCACTCCTATTTAAAGGGGCCTAATGGCAGAGCAACACCCTACAGGTGTCAACCATCACACTTAGTAACAGGT
>NC_050530.1:20565049-20567886 GCF_002922805.2 Oryzias melastigma | reverse complement strand
TGTTAAAACTACAGGCATGAAGCCCAATGAGGCAAATTGAATTTGTGATATTGGGCTATATAAATAAAATTGAATTGAATTGAATAAAATGCATAAATTAAGAATATTTAAAAGACAATAAAAAACAAATATGATTAACAAAAAACAAATTTACCCCAATGGCTCACAGCTGCCGCACAAACAGCATGGACCCAGCAGTCAACCTGGCCACCCACAAGAATCTGGCGCTGCTGGGCAGCCCCGCCCACTCCTATTTAAAGGGGCCTAATGGCAGAGCAACACCCTACAGGTGTCAACCATCACACTTAGTAACAGGTTTAGCCTAAATGTCAGCAACCACATTAATAGCACAAAATAGCAAACACACCTTTCCTTCATTTGTAATAGAAATGAGTAAATTATTATGTGTTTGCACCTTTGTGGACGGACTGAGTTTTGGCTACAGTTCCTAACACTTGCTTAGCTGTTACTCATTAGCTTTCATACATGTTATGATCTTTTGAAATAACCACAAAACTTGGGTCTGTTAAAGTAAACGTCATAAGATCTCCGCACACCTTTCTAAAAGGTGTAGTTGCAGGAGAGCAGGAAATTCCAACAACAAAACGCTTTTGGTATCATAGCAGCACTGATGTTATGTCATACAGAAAATGTAAAACTTCTCTGAGTTGTGTCTTTTCCTTTAAAACAAGCTCAAAACAGCAGGGATTTCTTTTCCAACTTCAGACATTAAACATGAACTCCCACTATCTGTAAAAGTCACAGTCACTGAACCCTTCCCTAAAAAAACACAATTATCTAAACATGATTATTGGAATAAGCCAACAATTCAATTCAATGGTCATGTAATAAGATCAACAACTTAATTTAGGCTCAATAAAATCTAAAATAAACACATTAAAAATGTTGTACCAGAATTCATCATAGGCCTTAGCAAAATGTAGTACACTTGAAGTTGATTTGGTTCTGTATGCTTCGGTATAGGAATAAGATTAATGAATACTTCTTCAGACTCAATTGGAGTATTTAAGATAGTATATTAAGTATACAGTCTCAACAGACTAAGTATACTTTTAGCACATTTAAATAGACTACTTTTTACAAAAGAAAAGCATATAGTGAAACCACAGTGGAAGTTTGAAAAACTGCTTGTCCAACATTTAAAATGACTTGCTTTGTGACCAAGTCATCTGACTTGGCCCCTTAAAAGTGCCCAGTTAAAAACAATCGTAATAAGTCTATTTTGACTCTAATGGCTTTCCGTCGTTGTGGTCTCCGCCCATGTGCTTTAAAGCTGTTGCGCATGCGCTGTCTGGTCTTCTTCTCCTTCAGCTGGTGAGAGCTGCTGTGTGTCGTCGAGTCAGAGTCTTGGTTTCATTGTAATGTAAGCATTATTTTCCACTCATCTTAGTTTCTGCTGGTGTATATGTGTTGTTGTTTGGTTACACTCATCAGAATGTATCGATTGTCTGTGATTTATTCCGAGCGTAATCATTTTAATCGTGGTTGTAGCGTGTGTAAAGGAACTCAGTGAAACTTCTGGATTTGACTAATTCCTGGAATTCTTCATATTTCTGTATCCACGTGCTGCGGACTTGGTGCTGCCTACTTCCAGCGGTGTTCTCCACGCTTGCAGTGACGGTCACGGACACTGCTGGAATGCAGCTGCGCGAACAAAGACCATGTGGCGGTCCGGGTAGGCCCGGGCCGGGCCCGGCGGCTCCTACCGGAACTGCGCTCGTGAAGGCGCAGCGGGGAGGCCTTCACGTGAAGGAGTAGAGCCAGTTTTGCAGACTGTTCATCTCTGTGATGAGGCCGAGGAGGATTAGTGTTAATGCAGCCGGCCGATCAAATGTCAGCTGTAATGTGAGCAGAGTAGATGCTGTCAAAGCACCAATCCGCTAATGCTGCGCCACTCCAGGTCGTGTCTGCGGCTCCTGACTGTTGGAGGAGAGAAGAAAAGAATAGAAAATATTCCATTATTTTTGAACAAGTCTGTCTAAGCGCGAAATAGAATTTTAACTAAACTTAAAGTTTTGATAATGGACCAACTTTTAAAACAATTCACTTAAATAAACATATTGATTGTGAATGTAGAATTATACGATCATCACTTTATGGTTCCTGATTGTGGCTCAGAATGAATGAGGATATTTAAAGCAGACTTTTCCATTTGTCAGTGTGCATTGATTTTCTGCTCCATTTTGCTTTAATCAGTAAAAAGGTTTTATTTTGTCTCAAGCACCTTTTCTGCTGATTTCTGTTAAAATGGTGACAGTTTCAGAGCAGAACGGTTAAAGTAAAGCTGACTTCTCATGCTCCAAGCAGATTTGAGTTCAGATTCCAACCAACAATGAGAGGACTCATCCTGTAGTTGGAGAACTTCAAGAATAAAGGTTGCTTTAACCCTCATGCTTTCTTTTGGGGTCCAGATGACCCACCCCAGGGCTCTAGAGTGGGACAATTTGGTCGCATTTGCAACTGAATTTTCCATTAGTGCGCAAAAAAAAGTATGTGTGTGCAGGTATGAAAACCTAAAAAAAATATTATTATTATTATGCTATTATTTTATTAGAATGCACATCTGAATCGGTCAGTTTGGGTCAGTGCACCCGATGCTGGCGGCAGGTGGTCTGTTTAATATCCTTAAACGGTGAAGCTTTAGCTCCTTCACCTCCATCGTCTATTCTACATTCCTTTGTCTACCGTAACTTTTCAACCATAAACGTAGTTCCAGCAAGTTATGCAGCTCTATGCAGTGTTTACGTGATCCACGTTTTTCTGTGGCTACTGCTGCAGAGAAAAGCAGCATTGTGCTGCAGCGTTCTCACTGACTG
>NC_050530.1:20508034-20564646 GCF_002922805.2 Oryzias melastigma | reverse complement strand
TTTGGGTCAGCGTGCCCAATTCTGGCGGCAGATGGTGTGTTTAATATCCTTAAACGGTGAAGCTTTAGCTCCTTTACCTCCAGCGTCTATTCTACATTCCTTTGTCTACCGTAACTTTTCAACCATAAACGTAGTTCCAGCAAGTTATGCAGCTCTATGCAGTGTTTGCGTGATCCACGTTTTTCTGTGGCTACTGCTGCAGAGAAAAGCAGCTTTGTGCCGCAGTGTTCTCGCTGACTGTATATGTCTGAGTGCCATACGTTAGTAATATTTTATATATCAGAGCGAAGCCAGAAAAAAACAGCTTTTTTCACCATCAGAATCAGATGATTCATGGTGATCGTGTGAACGGTAGAATTATAGCAAGCTAAAATACCAGTTATTCAGGTGTCACTGCGACATTATTGGTGTCTTTAGGGTGAACTACAGTGGCCCTTAAGGTTATATCACATAAAGAAATTAATCATCGCAAAACATTATAAAGATTTCAATGACAATAAAACAATGAATAATAAAAAGTAGAATCAAGTTTAAGAAATCAAAATTCCACAAAAACCGAAACAATGTAAAGAAATAAATGTTAAAAAAAATCGAAAATCCAAATGAATGACTCTGTACTGATCACAAAATGTTAATTTTTTTTTAGTTGAAGTTTCAGTTCTGTGAAGCATTTTAAAGTCCTGCTTCAACTATATTTGCACTGTTTTCAAAGCATCTTAAAGTGGTCTTTTCATTATCAGTCATTTCATTACATTTTATGCCAAAATTCTAAAGTTTGTCATTTTTTTAGGACATAGTTTCTGCAGAGCAGCTGGAGTTCATTAGAATTTCCCTTCTCAGTTGTAGGTGAGACTGTTGTTAATCAACCTCACACTGATCTCTCATGAAATCTTTGTTTACTCGGTCTCCTGCTAGCTCACACCCCCATGCTAACGTTACAGAGCCACAAAGATGGTGATCAATGTCGTAGTTATCCCGACGTTCAGTTCTGATCCAGATTCCAGCTCAGACCAGGAAAACAAAGACGTTCCTGGATCTATTTGACTACTAGTGGATTTATCAGAATGAGGCGGAGCAGGACAAGTTAGGCTCCACCCATTTCATTTGGTGTCACAAATTTAAGCTTTATCAAACTGAATATTTTTATTTGTTTTTATATACTATATAAACTATAAATGTAGTTAATAATTATTGTAGAACTGTTTCAAATAAAGAGCTTTATGTTTACCAGTTTGTAAGTTAAAATGTAAATGCAGATTGACAACAATTAAAAAGGAAAGAGACCGTGTTAAGTTAAAAATAATGTGGTCCAGAAGGTCAGTACACCAAACTTGCTTGCTGGTGCACCTAAGAAAAAGAGTTGGGCTCATCGGTAAAACCAGTGCAAAAATGGAATCTAGAGCCCTGCCCATTGATGTGATCCCTCGCGTGACAAAGACACCAGTGAAGATAAACGTTCAGCGTGCTGTCTTGGGGGTCTAGATGACCCCACTTTTAATGTAAACATGCATAGGATAGCACAAGGGTTACACTGTTCCCATCGCCAGTGACAACATCTTTTCAAGCAACCGCTTTGAATGGAAAGTATGTAAATGCATGTGTTTGTGTTTCAGGCTCCCACATTCAAAACTTGCATTCACGTGCAGCCATGTAAATTTCTGACTGTCTTCGGGCTCTTTGAACAAAATGTGTCTGAAGGTCCATTGGAAGTTAAACCATGTTGAACTTTGACCAATCAGGGACTGGGATTTGATAGTGACATGGGTGGTGCCCATGTGACAATGATATACTTTATTCCATTTAGATTTACCATAAGATAACTTAGATTCAAGTGGAATATGCATAAGATCCTGCTGTGTCAGCAACATTTGTCCAGCAGTTTACAGGCTGAAGATTCACAACATGAATAATGCATGCATCTGTGTAAGCATAATGGCTTAAAGATCCATAAAGTATATTAGTTTATTCCAAAAGAAGGTAGTGTGTTAACACCTGAGCCGGATGGTGATGTGGGAAAGCCCATAGGGCAGAGGTCTGCAACCTGCAGCTCCAGGGCCACATGAGGCTCTTACCAACCCATTGTGGCTCTCTGGTTCAAGAAAATTTAGTTTTTAATACAAAAAAAGTAACAATGAACTAAAGAAAACGACTCAATCTTAAACTATTTGACATGGGGTGTCTTTTATTTTGAAAGGAAGTTGTGTGAACTACTGTCAAAAGTTACAAACTATCATATTTGGCAAAAAAAATCTTTGTTTAATTTATGTGAAAAAAAACAGTTCATTTATATTTATTACAGTAACAAAAATTAATCTTGCTTTTCTAAAATAAGACTTTGACTCCCACTGGGTTGTTGTCTGTTAGAAGCCCGATTGGCTCTTTAAGTATTAAAGGTTGAAGACCTCTGCCACTGTGGTTTCCTCTAATGAGTCAGAGGTGGTCAAAGTTCTGGATGAGTTCAGCTGTTGAAGCTTTTGTTCTGGATGAAGGTTTCAATGGAACCGTGATCCAGTGTCGTTTGCAGTTTTCTGTTCAGGCTACAGCTGAGCTGTTAGCATAGAAACAGGGTTAGAACACAGACCTGCTGTTATGATGGAGCAAGTTCTGGTCATAGTTGAGTTATCTTGGGTCAGATTTTCTCCATTTCACTGGCTTTTATTGAGATTTGGTTCATATCTGAACATGGGACCAAAAGGGACCTGATGTCCTCGTTCTCTCTGGTCCCGAGTCTGTAATTGAGCCTGTATTTATAGTATCTGGGGGTGTTGGCTAACGGTCAGGTGTGCCGCAGTGTGAGGATCAACGTGGCCGCTCAGAGGGCGGGGCTCTCCAGCACTGCAGCTCTGTCCTGCTGGTTGCTGCACACGGACCTGGACCGCAGGCTGTCGGCTGCTGTGTGTGATGGGGTCGGCTTCCTCGGCGGCCGGCCCCGCAGCCCCCCCTGCCAAAAGCAGCAAAGTGGTGTGAGTGAGTGTTGGCTCGGAGAGCACTGCGGGACTCAGACGCGTTTAAGTCACTGTGGATGTTACTTCTGTTTCAGAACCATGAGTGAGCTGCAGGAACGCACCTTCATCGCCATCAAGCCCGATGGCGTTCAGAGAGGGATCATCGGAGAGATCATCAAGCGCTTTGAGATGAAGGGCTTCAAGCTTGTGGGAATGAAGATGGTCCAGGTAAGGAGGGTTTTCCCTCTGTCAAACCAACCTGCTGAAGATCTACAGTCACTGTTTAAACCACACGTGAGGTTGAATGGCAGCAGGTGAAAGTGAACTGATTGGCTTTCTGATCTATTCTTGGCTTAAGCTTCCCTGATGAGCTGTAGGGTGGAGGGTTTGTGATCTTTGTCGGTTCAGAGACTGAATCTAATGCTGGCTGCATTTGTGTAAGAAATCTTTACATTTCCGGATATTAACAGAAAGTCGAGCTCTGAAAACAAAATGTTAAACAGCAGTAGTGCTACAACAAGCGATTATTTTAATAGTGGACTAATCGACCATTATTTTCTCTGATTAGTAAACTAATCGGGTCATGGGCAAACTGGATGTAAAGCAAACATCTTAACCATCATTAGCTTTAAACTGACTAAAAACTAGATATATAGTATTAAATGCTAGTGTGAATGATGTAAGCTGAATTTGGACGCTGAAGATGGTGAAAATGATGGCTAAAACACTGAAGTTTATAGCTGAAAATGCTGAAGCTGATAGCCAGCTAAAATACTAGTTAAACTCCAAATTAACCTAAGAAACTGATAATAAGCCTAAGTTAACCAAAACGGCTAGCATGCAGAATGTCAATTTTTAAACTTTAAAACGAACTTAACATAAATATGAATAATAAAAATGCAAGAATATTATTCTAGAATAAATCAACTTTAACCTTAAATAACTTTCAATATTTTACTCTCCATAAAAATATGTTTTGTCAAAATTATACAAGTTAGAAATGAGCACAAGATAACATCGGGTCATTAATAACAATAAAATAAAATGATCTGGAGGGCCGGATAGAATTCCCAGAGGGCCGGATCCGGCCCCCGGGCCTTGACTTTGACACATGCTCTCCCACTCGCTTACAGTCCCTCATACCCCAAGCTAACATTAGCAGTGCAACAAAAATGGTGTTCAAATTCAGGTCTATCCAGCCGTACAGTTCTGATCCAGAATCCATATTGGACGAGGCAAACAAAGACGTTCATGGATATATTTGTCTAAAAGTGGATTTCATCTGCTCCTGATTTACAATTTGAATGAAACCTTTGTGCTATCCAAGGGACGTTACCATTGGGTGTGGGGTCATCTGGGCTAACAAATACTCATCAATGCCATTTTTAAACACAAACTTGAATAATTTTAAAATGCTGATGGTTATATTGAGCATGTCTGAACACTTGATGCTGTTAGAATGTATCCCTAAGCATTCATCTCTGCCCTGCTGCTGGTTTCTCATGAGGATTTGAACGGTCACTCTTCTTGCATACATCACACGGATCAGGTTTTTGTTCACCTTGCAGACAGCTCTGAGAAACTGCTGGTGATCTCTCAGATGATGGACGGGTCATAAGTGATCTCTACATGTCTTACTCGTTAGAGAGAGAACTTTCTATACAGTAACTTAGAAGAAATGACCCATGACTGAATCCGTTCTTGTAGAAGGGTGTCTGCAGTCGGGTGTTGTCTCTTCATTGTGTTATTCTGAGCTGTTCCGTGGTGGTGATGTTGATGGCGTTCTGCTGTTCTTTCACAGGCTTCTGAAGACCTCCTCATGAAGCATTACATTGACCTGAAGGAAAGGCCCTTCTTCCCCACACTGGTCAACTACATGAGCTCTGGTCCAGTGGTCGCCATGGTAAGAACTCACCAGACGGCGGTTCTGTTGACCCTCTAAGAGCTCCGCCTCAGTGCTGTCTTTGTTCCAGGTGTGGGAAGGTAAAGGTGTGGTGAAGACTGGCAGAGTGATGCTGGGGGAGACCAACCCTGCCGACTCCAAACCTGGAACCATCAGGGGCGACTTCTGCATCGACGTCAGCAAGTGAGTGTGTCCCCGCTCTGAGAGCTCGAGCCTCTCTTGACCAGGGGTCCCAAACGTGTTCTTGTGAGGGCCACATAACTGTTTTCTTCTGTGATGGGGATGGGGGTCAGTTTGTAGGATAACGGAAAAAGTGTAATAATCACAGCCTAAATGTAAACATTTATTCTTTTTCAGAAAGCCACACATAACCACATTTAAAATAATTCATTTATGTGATCTTCATAGAAAAAAATACTAAACAATTTTAAAAACTAGATATGTAAATGCTGTAAGCTGAATGTGGTCGATGAAGATGTTAGTGCTGATAGCTGAAGATGCTGAAATTGATAGCTAAAAACTCTGAAGCTAACAGCTGAAAATGCTAAAGCTAATAGTTAAATACTTGCAAAATGCCAAAATCAGCTAAAACGGCAAGCATGAAGCTAAAATATTAGCCAAACAAATGAAAAAGGCCTAAATGGCAAATTAGCCTATAAAATGTTTAATTTAGCAAAAACGGCTAGCGTAAGGATAAAATATTAGAAAAACTCCAAATTAGTCTTAGAAACTGGGGAAAGAAGCCTTAATTGGCCAAGAACAGCTAGCATGTAGCTGAAACATTAGCTAAATGCCAGATTAGCCTAAAATGGTCAAATGGATCACTATTAAACCAATTGATATTCTCTCCTCTCCATCAGAGTTCAGACTGCAGAAGGATGGAATAAAGAGTCTCGTTCTATGTGGTTCTCCATCAGTGTTTCTAATAGGGGGGGGGCAAATAGATCCGGCCCGCGGGCCTTAGTTTGGGGACCCCTGCTCTAGACCTTGTAGATGAGCTGGACTGACGGTCTTCTTCCTCCAGGAACATCATCCACGGCAGTGACTCTGTGGAGAGTGCCAACACGGAGATCTCCCTGTGGTTCAAACCAGAGGAGCTGGTCAGCTACACGAGCTGTGCCTTCAGCTGGCTGTACTGAGCCGCCGGTCCTGCAGCACTTCCTCCTGTTGCTCTCAGACGGCCAAGCTCTTGCCTCAGACTTCCCTTTGTTCAGCCCCACCATCCTCCTCTCATGTTCGCATCATCATACTGTACCCGAGTGTGGTCCACTGTCATTCCTGATCTCATTCCTGTAGAAACATTCCATCCAGTGCTCGACTGTATGACCGATGAGGTGAGATTTCCCGTTTTTGTTAAGGGAGCTGCTTTCCAATAAATGCACATAAATCCAGCTGTCTCCAGTCTCTTGAAAGCTCTGCAGCAAGTTGACATCGAGGTAAAGAGGGATTTCAGTCTTATCTTTAGTCTTCAGCGTTCACACTCAAAGCTGCTTAAGCTCTGAGGCTCCATTCTGTGCTTCCTCCATCGCTGACCGGGGTGTAGGAGAAGACTCTGAAAGCTCTGCTGCTGCTTCAATGTGAGGAACCTCATGAGTCAGAAACCCAGCAGGCGAGACCTCAAATGTAACGTGTTCATAAATGTCATGTAGGAAGGGCTCAGCTTTCACATTTGGCCTCAAAACAAGAGTTTTTCAGTTTGATGGTTAGTGTGTGTGTATATTTATATATTGATCACTACTTTATGACATTCAGAAATTATATTTTTCCAGACTTTTTTGAGAGCTACTTAATTATCTTAATGTTGGGATTCATTTGTCATTTCTAAAATTCAGTTTACTCTGCTTAGAAGCTGCAGCTCCGCCTAATGTCAGATCTAGGAAGTACTGGCAGGTGAAAGAGGAAGTAACAAAGTATATTGACTCATTTGTCGTTCTAAGTCAAATATATATTTTTTATATATAGAAATGATGGAGACAGGAAAAGTTGTTTCAGAGATTTGATTTGAGTTAAAAGTTAAATCAAATATATCAAAGGTTTCCAACTGTAGAACTGCAGATCAAATGAATGTCATCTAGTGTGATTCTATGGCTGCAGAATGAATCCCTGAAGTGTTCAGGTCTGTAAACAAACTCCGTTTTAAACTAGATAAATCAGAAGTCAAACTAATCTTTAAGTGATTCAATCTAAGACATCTCCTGGTTTAAGAAGTGACGTTCAGCATCATCAGTGAAGTAATGGATGTCTGTGCTCTGCTGACTTCATGGAAAGACTAAATGAAATTGGACCGAGCACAGTGCCCTGTGGAGCACCTTTAATGTTGAAAAACCAACCTAAAACGGTGAGTTTATGCCTCGATTTAAACACTGGCTGGGAGGTTGTGGTGTGGAGTTCAAATGGCAGAGATGAGGAGAGGGTTTGCTGACTGCTCACCACCTCCTAGTTTAAAGATGACTGGGGTAGGGGGGCGGGTTAGGAAGATGTTTAAAATTGAGGAAAATTGATTTAAGATCAACTGTTAGATTGGCAGAGTAGCTGCTTTAGAATAAAAGTGATGCGATTGGTGGAGTGGTTCAGGAAATAAAAGGATCTGTTCATGCAGTAAATCAATAAATGTAATCAAAATGTAGAAACGAGGAGTTCCACTCAAGCATTCAAAAAAGAAAAACATTTATTAAACTCTAAAATGATATCCTTAAGATTAAACCAACAATTGCAATACTTATTACCCTCAGAAATTAAATCAAACTTCAGCATGTAGATAAAAGGTCAAATACGTGTTTTAGAACACTCATCAAAGCAATCAACCTCCAGACAGAAGCCATTCACTGTTAAAAGATCCATGCAGCCTTCTAGATCAGGGCTGTCAAACTCAATCATACAAGAGGCCAAAAATCCAAAACACATCTTAGGTCGTGGGCCGAACAGGACATTTATTTAACACTATAAAACAAGTTTTTAAAACTCTAAAACCACATTATTTTAGCCTGATACTGGTACCCTAGTCTGGTCTGTGTGTGGTACCACATCTGGATAAGTACTGATTTGAATCCAGTACCGGGTTAGGGTTAGGATACCGGTGCGGTCCACGACCCAGTACCTGACCGCTAGCGGTTTTTGGCCTGGAGGTTGGGGAACCTTGATTTCAGTGGACGTCAAAAATGACTAACTGGGTACACCCAAAACGTCAATTTTTGACAGAGGGTTATTAACCAAACGTCAATATGTGGTGACTGGGGAATGAGAAGATGTTGCAATATGTTACCCAACATCGGGCCATCCATCTCCTTCCACTCATCCAGGACCGGGTCGCAGGGGCAGCAGTCTAACCAAAGATACCCAGACTTCCCTCTCCCCGGTCACTTCCTCCAGCTCTTCTGGGGGGACCCCGAGGCGTTCCCAGACCAGCCGAGAGACATAGTCTCTCCACCGTGTCCTGGGTCTTCCCCGGGGCCTCCGCCCAGTGGGACATGCCCGGAACACCTCTCCAGGGAGGAGACCAGGAGGCATCTGGACCAGATGCTGGAGCCATCTCAATTGACTCCTCTGGATGTGGAGGAGAAGTGGTTCTACTCCGAGATCTCTCTGGGTGACCGAGCTTCTATCTCTAAAGGAGCGTCCAGACACCCTCCAGAGGAAACTCATTTCAGCCGCTTGTAGTCAGGATCTTGTTCTTTTAGTCATGATCCAGAGCTAATGAACATAGGTGAGTACTGGAACGAAGATCAACTGCTAAATTGAGAACTTTGCCGTCTGGCTCAGCTCTCTATTCACCACGACGGACCGGTACAGCGACTGCATAATAGTGGACGCAGCTCCAATCCGCCTGTCGATCTCACGCTCCGATCTTCCCTCACTCGTGAACAAGACCCCAAGATATTCAAACTCCTCCACCTGAGGCAGGAGCACTCCACCCACCGAGAGAGGACAAACTACCTTTCTCCGGTCCAGAACCATGGCCTCAGACTTAGCGGTGCTGACCCTCATCCCAGCCGCTGCACACTCGGCTGCAATACTTGCTGGAGGTCTTGACTCCATGAAGCCAACAGAACAACATCATCAGCTAAGAGCTGGGTCTGTCCCCCGGGCCTTGACTTTGACACACGCCTTAGATGGTTCACCACAAATAAACACACTTGTCTTAAGGTGCAGAAAGTTATTTTTTATTCACGTTGTGTTGGAAGATTTGTTGTTTTTCTCACGTTGCTTTGTGTTCTTTGAGTCAGACTGTCATTTTTCCAACTGTTCCAACACAACAAACGCAGCATTTTTCTAAGTGTATTGTTCCCCAAAAGACACCAAGTGGTGCAATTGACACTAAAATAGGAACAAAAAACATTTTTTATTTTAAAAAAAGCATGTTTTTGTCCATGTTGTTTCTTTCTCATATGAACTTGCTTATGGAAACACTTTAAGGATCGGGTCCGGCCCATCTGTCAAGTTTTAGGGCCCTTAGTGGCACACCAGTCAAAAAGTTTCCCCTGATCTATGGGGACACACCGGAGCATCTAAACACTGCTTCACAGCATGAATACACTCTGCAGATCATTTTATTTTATTGTTATTAATGGCCCGATGTTATCTTGTGCTCATTTCTAACTTGTATAAATTTGACAATATATATTTTATGGAGAGTAAAATACTGAAAGTTATCTAATGTTTAAGTTGATTTATTCTGGAATAATATTCCTGCCTTTTTATTATTCATATTTATGTTAAAAGTTACATTTTTAAAGTTTAAAAAATTGTCATTCTGCTACCTTTTTGGGCTATTTTGGCATTTACTTTTTGAGGCTGTTTTGGAGTTAGGCTAATATTTCATCTACATGCTAGCTGTTTTGGGCAATTTAGTTTTTTTTGTTTTGTTTGTTTTTAGGCTAATTTGGAATTTAGCTAATATTTTAGCTGGCTGTCAGTTTCAGAGTTTTCAGCTATCAATTTCAGCATCTTCAGCTGCCAAATTCATCTTACAGCATTCACACTGGCATTATCACAGGTAATACTATATATGTAGTTAAAAATTATGTTAAAAAATATACAGTTTAAAAGTTTTAAAAATGTAGTTTTAGAGTGTTCAGTAAATGTTTATCCTGTTCGACCTAAGGTGTGTTTAGGATTTTGGCCCCTTGTGCGATTGAGTTTGACACCCTGACATACGGTATTCTGGATCTAAAATGAAAGTTTTTTGCTGATCACCACTAGCTCAGTGGAGAGATTGGGTGTTGGTGTTAGACTGGGGGCGGAGCTATCAGAGCAGACTCTTCCTGAAAGGGGCGGTCTCACTCTGCAACATCAGGTCGTGAGGACCTGCTCGTTTTTGAGGGTATGGGGGGGGCTGCTGTTGAGAGAGCAGGTTTTTAGAGGATTACTCTTAAATAGATGAACGGATCAAGATACCGCTAAGGGGTTGTTTATAGTGAGGAATGAACATCATAATACACTTAAAACTCAAAAAGTAGATTTTTCATGGTATGGAACTTTATAACGGACTGGTTTAAAACACATTCTGGTTACATTCTTGTCACAGAAATAAAAAAGTTGAAAAATAAGAGACTGTCAGGGCTTTTTGTAGTCATAGGCTTTTTATTCAGTGTAAAATTTAGTTTTTACAAAAAAAAAAAAGAAAGAAATTACTGGATAAACTTTCACAGCCATGCGATAAACTGTTTGCAACACTTGTAAACAATGAAGATATCCATTTACAACCAGTATGATCCAAATATTTGGCTTTATTTACAAAGTCTATCAAAGCTTGATCACAGCACAAATTGACCATATCAAAGGAATTTTTATACACTATCAAAAAGAATTACAAACTTTGAACTGCTGTCTATTGAACCTCATGGGTTAGTTCATAGAATCATGATAGATTTTTTTTTATCTGTATCCAAAATATATTTTTTTTACTTTTCTTTAGTCACAATTATGTTCAGACAATAGTAATCCCACTACATTAAGTTATTTATATCAAATATATATATATATATTTATATATATATATATAGCACCACTATGAAATAGTTCAGTATAAGTGAGAGCTATCACATACAGAAAAACTTTAGTCAAAGGGCAGAATTTTAGAATCTAGCACATAATGTGTGCAAGAACATGGAAACCCGTCATCAGTCCTGGACTCGTTTGGTGATGTCATCACTTAAATCCTTTTTGGGCAGAACTGGATTTCCATACGCTCCTGATGACAGCCGGGAGGAAACTGGGACAGACTGAACAACCAAGAACCACCACAACAGCGCCGGTTACGGGGTGGGGTGGGGGGTGAGCACAGCACGACGACTTCAGTCACATGCACCCGACCGATCCGGTCCCGATGGAGCCACCATGGCTCCACCCTCTGCGTGCACTCGCTGGTGGAGGGGAAACATCTACGAGCACTGGGAAGTGAAGACCTCTAAAGAGTTGATTGTACTTCCAAACACTGCAGCCTCTGCATAACAGTCATCTCTAGCTCTGGTTTGTACAAAGGTATGGATGCGCTTCCATCATTCTTCTTCTCATCCAACTGAAAAAACCTTGATTATGATTTGGAGACGCAGCCTTTTATTGCTCATTTTCTGTGGCCAATCAGGAGGAGATTGAACTCCTGGTGTTTAGTGAGACTTTCAAAGAGGAGAACTCTGCAACACCACACATGGTGATGGTTGTGCTTGACGACTTTTATTATTAGGAAAAAGCTCTGAATGAAGCAAAAACACTAAAACTTTACCATTTATATTCATTGAAATTGTTTTTATCAATAAGGAACAAAGGATGTTTAAAAAAAGTTAAATATAATATTTCAAATAAAGTTTAATCTTATTTTAGACGTGGAGATTTAGAAAAAAATATTTTACCCCTTTAACACTTCCATATAACAGTGTGATTGATACACATAAGAATATGCTCTTTTGATTATATTTACCCCAGGTAAATTGAATTTCTTCAAATATACACAAGAATAGTGCTGCCACAAATGATTATTTTAATAGTCGACTAATCACAATATTTTTTCTGATTAGTCAACTAATCGGGTCGTGTGCAAACTGGATGTAAAGACCACATCTTAACCATCATTAGCTTTAGAATAACTAAAAACTAGATATATATCATTACCTGTGATAATGCTAGTGTGAATGATGAAAGCTGAATTTGGCTGCTGAAGATGGTGAAAATGATAGCCAGCTAAAAATATTGGTTAAATGCCCAATTAACTTAAAAAAGTAAAAAAAAAGCATAAATTAGCCAAAATAGCTAGCATGTAGCTGAAATATTAGCTAAATTTCAAAACGACCTAAAAATTTTTAATAAATGCCAAAAGCTAGCAGAATGTCATTATATATGTAATCTTTACTACACTCTGACTCCATATAATACAAAGTAACGACTAATCGACTATTAAATTGGTGGTCAACTATTTTAATAGTCGGTTAGTCGTCGATTAGTCGACTAATCGTGGCAGCTCTAGACAAGAACAGAACAAACAGCATACTTTCAACAATTGATCTTAAAAATGTTTATTTATTTTGAATAAATGACTTTAAAAAGTTAAAATTAGCTTAAGTTGACTTTAATTTTGTTATTTTTTAATGTATTATCTCCCCATATATTCATACACTAAATATTTCTGTAACTGAACAGAATATTTTTTCTTTCATAGAAGCTGAAGCTACAGACATAAGTTTTACTCAGCCTTTTCTTACAGGCGAGACACTCACTTTTGCTTAGACTGTAATAATTAATTCATCAGATTATTCTAAATTATTTATAAAATATCAATACCTGAGCCGTTAAATCACAAACCATACCGGCAGAAAGAAAAGTCTGAGAGGTTCTAGTCTGTTCTGTTTTTTTAACTCAGTGAAAGAAAAACAAAACGACAGATATATTCATATGTATATAGATTTATGTTAAAATGTCTTTTTAGAATCTCCATGTAGTGATCAGAGCATGTAAAATATGGGATTTTTTATTGCATAACGTTTAGGTGTACTGTCGTTATTTCTCCGCGTTTGGTGTCGAATGTTTGAAAGAATTTTCTTTTTTTTTTGCATATTCTAACCCACCACCCTCTGTTTCACACTAAAATGCCACAAGCTTCAGGAGGTAGTAAAAGGCTGCAAAAATCGAGCTTGAAGAATTCTTTTAAAAAGTCATGAGGCTTCGACAGCACACGACATGATCATCACCAGGAATAGATTTATATATATATAGATTTATATCTGCTGTCACTTTAAATGCTGCCCCCAGAGGAAAAGCAGTGCATTGCTTGCGTCTTTCCAAACTTTGCATACATATGGCTCTGACATGAGGACGACAAAAGCACAAAAACATTTTGCATAAACCCAAATGAGACTAAACATCGTAGCTTGGATATGAACCCTCTCTGTTCTGACAGCAGTCCAGTTTCATCCCCCAAAAGAAAAACAAGTCAAATGCTACAAAAGCTGACTGCAGGCCACATATACAGTGTTTCTTTTCTTTAAACTGAATTCTGTTTTTATGACTGAGGTCTTAATGCATTTAATAAAATGACAATAACTTCTTTTTTTTAATTATCTGAATGTAATTTTAAAAAGCTCAAAGAAAGAGCCTTTGTCCTTATCTGCATATAAATATGGAGCACAGACTCAGAACTGCAGACACGGAGGAGCTCCTCATGCCAGTTCACAACACACGCTTTCATTTCCACAGCTGGATCGGGACAGTGCACGACGTCTGCTGCAAACATCTGAAGGGAGGAATTCTGGAGTGTTTCAGTTGATGGTTCTAAATGAGATTCAGGCTCCCAGCTGGAAATACAATGGAGGAATGCTGGGTACTCTGCAGTGTTTGGCCGTTCTCCTTTCAGTCGTTTCTGAGGTTCTTAAGCTCAAAATGTGTAGATGACGGCTGTCCAAAAACTCAGCCGGAGGGGAAAATGTTTGAGCAGAGTAATGAAGCCAGACTCTGTTTTTAGCACTTCTCAAACCTGAAAAGAGAAGCATCCTTTTGGACCAATCAAAGTTGACTGGAGAACCACATGCTGCTGTATGTAGTAGTGGAGCAGGAAGGACTGATCTGGAGGACAACCTTCAGATTTGGGCTCGCTGCTACACTTATTTAGCCACGAAAAAAGAAGAAGTAAGTCCAAAACAAAGACCGCAAACCATCAGCCAGCATGAGGAACCGATGCAGCTGTGGAAATGAGAGGAAGGCAGCACTGCACTGACCCAGCCTCAGCCTGTCTACTCTGTCAATATCACCACTCTATGGAACAATGCACATGACGTTTCCCACACAGCCACCAAGAACCTAAAAAGCTTTAAGACAGAACAAGCCCAGAACTCTTACAAAATCAAATAGAAACTTCAAGTACTATAAACAAAGTCCACCTGGCATTTTTGTTCTAAAGGAAAGAATCAAATATACACCGTCTGTTCCCTCCTCAGCCCCTCAGAGGCCGACTGTTCAACAAAACCTGAAAAAAAAAAAACAGAACTGGCTCAAAAAATGCTTCTCACAGTTTCTAGGGGTCTCTGTGTGTGGACCACACCAGGACAGAGGGAGGATGGGCTGATCCGGACGAGCTGGACTCTCCTCCCACCGTTATTCGTCTCTTGTGTGGAACAGAGAATGAAGCTCAGGAAGGCTGGGAGAGGAAATGCCCCACAGCATCTCCATCGGCAATTCAAGGAGACTTTGGAAAGGGAGCTCCTTCCAGTGTTTTTCCTCTGTGCCGACAGGCTGCACGTGGCCCGGCTGGAGGCCCCTTCCTGATCCGGGATGGGTTTTCCAGTGAGCTTCCTCTGGATTGGCTGCTCCCGTCCTCCGTGTCCCGTGGACCTCAGGGCTCCTGTTTGATGCAGTAGCTGCCCGAGCCGTTGCTCTCTTGGTCTGAGGTTCCCTGTGAGAAGGTGAACTCGTCCACCTCTGCAGCTTCCTCCTTCATGCGCAGGAGAGTCTCTGCAGGAAGACAACAGCAGCACACATCAGTCTATCGTTAAATAAGCGGGTCTCGTTGCCATGGCAACATATGGATGCAGGCCGGTTAAGAGAGACACATCCTTAACACCGAGCGTGTAGCTGGTGACACGTTTGCACAAACGCTCTTTGAATTACCGTAATTCCTGAACGGTTTGCTCTATTTGAAAAATTCCAACAGTTTCTGAAAGCTGAGACATTTTGCTTTCTTGTAAACATCATGTCATTGTGGTAATCTCACCCAGAAGCACCTGAAGAGCTCCTGTGTTTACCAGGAAGACAGACATAGTGGTGGAGAGCTGCAGAGAGCAGAGCGGATGAAAAGAGTTTTTAAGATAAGAAAAATGTCTGAAAGACGATCATCCGGGGAAATAAAACCTCCATGGAGCTTCAGAGAAGATTTTGAGATCGAAGGTAAAACAGAGTCATTTTTGGCAAGAAAAGGTAACGTTTCTGGAGCTGCATTTCCAGGTTGTTTTTCTACACCACATGTGTCAAAGTCAAGGCCCGGGGGCCGGATCTGGCTCTCCAGGAAATTCTATTCGGCCCTCCAGGTAATTCTATTTTATTGTTAGGCAAGGCAAGGCAAGTTTATTTGTATAGCACATTTCATGTACAGAGACAATTCAAAGTGCTTATTATTAATGACCCGATGTAATCTTTGGCTTATTTCTAACTTGTATAATTTTGACAAAATATAATTTTATGGAGAGTAAAATATTGAAAGTTATTTAAGGTTTATGTTGATTTATTCAGGAATATTCCTGCATTTTTATTATTCATAATTATGTTAAAGTTACAGTTTTAAATATGTAGTTTTAATGCTCAATAAATGTTTATCCTGTCCGGCCCGTGACCTAAGGTGTGTTTTAGATTTCGGCCCCTTGTGTGATTAAGTTTGACACTCCTGCTCTAAAGGAATCAACCACTTACTATCTAGTTTTTACACTGAAACACGCAAGTTAGCTAATTTTTTACATAATTTATAAGAAATCTTATAAAATAAGCATATATTTATGTTTGTTCAGGAAACAAATATCACAATAAATGAAACTATTTTTCTTGAAGTTTCCTGTGAGCCGATGCTGCAGGACCAAAGAAAGAGAAAATGTGAGGATGCTGCTGTTGTGATCACATCAACAAGAGTGGTGACTTCCACTGGCAGCATCACCCAGACGTTTGGAGAGCCAAAGAGGAGAGAACTGCCCTCTGTGACCAAAGACACCAGAGATATTCTACATTTTATGCACTGTTTTTTTTGCACATTTAGAGAGAAAGATACACACATTTTATCTTAAATAGCTTTATACCGGACAATTTTAAACTTTTAACAAACAAAACCTGTTTATGTTCATTTTCATTGTTTTCCTCACTAAAAACTCTAAAAATCACATTTTGATCTTGTGGTTTTTTTACATTTTCAATTGTTACAGCACTATTATGAAATAGAACTAAAAAGAAAATGTTGATAGATATTGAAAATTCAAAGTCTTTTGGAAAAACGGGTCAAAGGCTCATATTTATAGGACATTCTCTGACCCTTTCATGGTCAAAATGAGCAGAGAAGTCTAGACAGACATTTTGAGACTTGGGTGTTAAAAACGAACCCCGTCTGCTGATGACCCTGAAGGAAAGGTGAGTCCTGCCCGCTGTTTTTCCTGTTCTGATATAACAAATGTGGCTGAGGGGAAGCACTTATGGTCACCGTGGTGAGAGGAGCTATTTGTGTGTGATCTTTAGAAAGCAGAAGAAACAGTCGATCGGGTGGAACCAGCTGGTCCAAACGGCTTCTGAAATGCTGCCGAGGCTCAACGGCTTCATCAACAGTGTGATTTTACCTGAGTTGTAGTTTTGGCGAAGGGAGGTTCGGGGCCGCCTGGGCCCCTGGGCATGGGAAAGGGGTGGAGTCTGCTCTTCGTCCCCTGAGAAGCTGCTCCTCCTCCCTGCCTGACTGAAGGGCCGCCGACCAACCGGAATCTTCCTCTCTAAACACCAAGCCAGACTCGGGTGAGCTACCAGGGGCTTTTTCCTCACAGGCCAACTGGAGTCTTTGATTTCACATCCAGAAGAGAAGTTAGAAGGTCGTAGGTTCAGGTGAAACCTCAGTTTAAATGAATAAGCCCCTGGTAAGCTGATGGTGACCTCCAGTGTCTAAGGTCATCCGAAGAGCTTCATCTTAAGCTTTGTGAAGACCTCCCAGGAAGACGGTCCAAGCGGTTCCACAATCATAATTGAATATGTGAGCCTGAGACTCCCCACCAGAACTGATGAAGCCTTCAGATGACAAGGGAAAGTTCTCCAAAGACCAGAGGAAGTGCTCCAGCTGCTCAGACCACCAACCCAAAGAGGAAAAACAGAGTCTGCCACAATCCAAGCTGCAGGAGTCTGCTGCCACACCACAGCCTTTCAATCTGATCAGCAGCTTCTCGTCTCATACAGGTTAGTAAAGTTACAAGAATGTATTACCTTTGAAATGAAATGCATTAAAAAAGAAGATGCTAGTGCTGATAGCTGAAGATGACTAAATTCCCTGACGGTGATAGCTGAAACACTGAAGCTGAAAGCTGAAACGCTTAAGCTGATAGCCAGCTAAAATATTAGATATATTACATATTTGCCTTAAAAAAAATTAGGCTAGCTAAAACAGCTAGCATGTAGCTGAAAAAAATAACTAAAGTTCAAAACAGCCCAAAAAAAAGGGGGAAAAAAAGTCTAAATTAGCCAAAACAGCTAGCGTGTAAATACTGTATTAGTCCAACTCCAAAACAGTCTAAAAAACGTAACAAAAAAAGCCTTGAAGTCCCCCTCCAATCATGTTTTTTGAGTTTTTAACATGTATATGTGGCATTTTTCTTCTGAACGAGAAAAAAATATGATAAGAAATCATTTCGTGTTTGCATGTCCGAGTATTGCTCCTTTGAAGTCGCTGTCACTCAAAGTCCCCGAGAAAAACTCTGTTTGAATTCCTGAAACTTTCATACGTCACAGTAGCTAGCTAGCCCGGGTGTAGCTGTAGAGGCCGGAGAAAATAATAAGCCTGTTTGAGATGACCAAAGTAGACCCGGTGCTGCTCAGATCTCCTGCAGCGCAGTGCATGCTGGTTAGTTTCTGTCACTGACGTCAAATGTGCTTCATCACAAAGGATCGCGGGAAAAGGGCGGGTTCAAGACGCCTTTCAAAGCCAGCGCCCCCCCTGGGTCATCTCAAACATATACAATATAATATAACATATAATATAACGTCCCACTTATGTGCTGCAAAGATTGTCATTCAGTGAAAGGCCGTACTGATGTTAGCCTTTATTATTCTGTGATTGAAATTCATGTCCGCTCCCCATGCAGTGTACCGCGGGTTGTTTTTAAGTTGGCTTCACGTATTTAAAATAAAACTGAAAGTAAAATCTCATCAGCTGTCACAAATATGCTGTCCGTCCGTGTTTGATCCAATCCGTGGAGGAACGTAGAGATGCAGCGGGCGGCCTCGAGCAGTGGCGGGCAGCAACGGGCAGCGGCTTGCAGCCATGGCAACCACGACCATCAGCCGCAAGCAGCTATAAAGGAACGGCGCTGCAACAGCAGCTTCCAGTAGGATCCACTGGGTGGTTTAACCGGACACCGGAACCGTTCTCCTGAACGTAATTCTACGTCTGCATCTAAAAACGTCAGCACTGTCTGCACACATTTAGAAACTGACGCGCGATTAGACCCTCTCTGTATTCTGGCATTTCATTAGATTTCTTGTTCATGTTAATTCAACAATCAGCATGTATTAGCATGAAATCACTTCTGAGCTCCAGCTAGTGCTGATGCTGCTGCTGCTGCAATGCAGCCTAAATGAGGGGGACTTTAAAAACCAAAAACAGCTAGCATGCAGCTGAAATATTGGCTAAACTGAAAAACAGCCTAGAAAAACTGAAAAAAGCCTAAATTAGCCAAAACAGCTGGCATGTAGATGAAATATTAGCTAAACTGAAAAACAGCCAACAAAATCTTAGTACATGCCAAAATAATCCAAAAAGCTAACAGAATGTCAATTTTTAAAACTGTAACTTTTTAACATAATTATGAATAATAAAATGCAGGAATATTATTCCAGAATAAATCAATTTAAACCTTAAATAACTTTTAATATTTTACTCTCCATGAAAATATATTTTGTCAAAATTCTACAAGTTAGAAATGAGCTCAAGATATAATTGGGCCATTAACAATAAAATACAATGATCTGGAGGGCCGGATCCGGCCCCCGGGCCTTGACTTTGACAGGTGTGATCTAACATGCAGTATCCCCAAACTTCTCCAAATATTTACTAATGAAAAGTCAAAGTTAGTCATTGAAGTTGTTCCACGTTTGTCATCTCCAGATCCAACCCTGTATTTATGACCGACTTCAGCTGATTGGTTCACAAGAAAATGCTCCTCCACCACTGAACGTCTGAACAAACCAGAACACGATCCGGTTTCCACCATCAGGGTAGCCGAGTGAGAAGCAGGAAGAACAGAAGTGATGATAGAAAACAGAGACGGTACTCACTTTTCTTCTGGCCTTTGTACTGCTGGGCCTTCTTCTTCTGCTTGGGCAGAGAGTGGGACATCTCTCTGTTGTCTGAAACACAGAGATGGGACGAGCTCAGGGTAAATGTCAGAGACTGGACCGGAGCAGACCGAATGAGCAGAGGGACAGCAGCTTCATTATTCATATGTTCTCTCCACACTCATCCCTATATCATAAAGGACTGTGGAGCCAGGCCAATGGGAGGAGAGCATGATGCTTCCATGTTAACCACAAGGAATAACAACATGTACAGGAACTGGGAGAAGAAGGAGGATCAATAACGTTGATTTATCCCTCAGCGTCTGAGGACCATCTGCATGTTTTTAGAAGAACGATTCAAAATGACAACTGTTTTATAGCAGGAACGAAGTTTAACATTATAAAAACAAACATCCAACTCAAAAGAAAGCTAAAGACAGGAAGTGAGGGGCGTTTCGTGTCCACAGCACTCAGTGACATTTAGAGAGACGTGGGAACATGTCCGGTTGTTCAAGTGAGGCACTGGTCACCGTCTGGGTCAGGAGTCTGCAACCTGAGGCTCTTTAGCTCTAATGAAAAATGCTGAATAAATAAGAGATCAGTTATTCAAGTTTTGTCATTTCTGTTTAGATTTTAACATGTCAAGCATCCAAGCAAAAAAGTTTAATTTCCTGTTAGAAATTCAGTAGAAATGTTCTTTAAATGTGTATTTTCAATTTAGAGTTAGTCAAATAAAAGTCTCCAAAAGGGTTTCTTTTTGGGGGTAAATTACACTAAAGTGGTTAAAGTTTTGCACAAATGTGGCTTAAAATGATTGAAAATGATTTAGATGTATGTGTTTTCGATAAAAAGCTCAGGTTATAGAGTGAATGTTGTGGAGCATTCACACTACAGTGATCCATTTTTCTTCTGTACGTTTTTTGTCCATCTATAGCTCTTCAACCTACTCAGATCATTCACTTTTAAACTATTCAACCAACTACCACTTTTTTAATTGAAAATGGCTAACTGAATCTTCAAAAGCTCCTTTTTCAGCAAAACAAATTTCAGCTCTACAAAACAATACAAGTCAAGTAAACTTTCAGCTACAGAAACCATTTAACTTTTAAACTATTCAGCAGATTTTGGGTTCTTGAACATGTATTTTTATTTTTAAAACTTCTTACGGTTTTAAAAATATCACAGTTCAAAGTCGACCTGTCGTCTTTGAGTCAGTTTCCAGTTATGACTAGCTACGTTTACATGGCCTCAAGTAATGGGAATAAACGCCTGATCAGAACAGAAATGCATCATGTAAACACGCCATTCGGAATACTCTGGCCCGATCAGACTCTTTCAAATCCAAATTTCTTTCCGATCAAGACAGGTGGGTTTTACCAATGGTTGATCTGATCAAGCTGCATGTAAACACACATTCTGATCGTGTGTCATTACTGCGCTGGGTTTTACGTCATGCACAGAGGGTCTGGCAGTCTTCAGAGCACCAACAGAACCGATCAGCTGCTCTCCCGAGCGAACTCTTGTCTTTGAGTAGAAAAGCCGGATTCACATCTTTAATGTGAGAGCGCACGCACGCAGGGGTGCTTTGTTATGTTGTGACTGATCTTACTCCCACATATTTACCCGCGGGCAATATGCACATCGCTGAACAGGTTCAGAACATTATGAGCAAACAGGCTCTTAAAAATATTATTAATAATAATGAGAGCACGTTCAAAGTATCATCTTGTTCCATACATGATCTTTGTTTGTTTACAACGCAACTCATTATTTCTTCTTCTACGACTATTTCCAGTACTTTAGACAGTTCTGCGCATGTCAACATGATTTATTCTGATCAACTGTGTGGCGTATGGAAACGTTTGCTACAATCGGATGAAGTTTTTCAGGGGCCATGTGCACAGTTCTCTTCTACTCTGATCTTTGATCTGATCCAGGACATTTTGCACATGTAAACGCAGCTACTGAAAATAAATGCAATCTGAACGCCGGTTTGATCCAGTCACTAGAGTGGAGTAGAGCGAGAGGAAAAAAACATTTAAGTGGATTCGTTTAGCTCAAACTCTGCCATTGTGTCCCTCACAGAAAGTGTTTACATATAGAAACATAAAGTCACTGTTTTAATTCAAGTATTGAAATATTTAAAAACAAAATGTATAAATAAATGTTAAATAGCATAAATATTGTGCATTTTTGAAAGGACAAAATGGGACTGTGTGGCTCTCGGTGGGTTCTGGTCTGTAAGAAAGTAGACTGAACGACTCTTAAAGTTAGAGGTTGCAGACCTCTGATCTGGATCAACCTCCCCGTGTGAACAGAGTTTGGAAATGCCTGATTGTTTCAAGCAGTTTGGCCACCTGGAGTCTTTGGTTTTTTGTTAGAGTGCCAACCGGACCAGACCGGGGTGTGTAAACGAACAGAACCTGGGACTGTCCCGCGATGAAGGCAGGCTTACTCTGCGAGGCGGGGGGTTGGAGCTGGTAGCCCGTCAGCTGACACCAGCCCACCGGGTACAGGTCAGGGGATTCACAATCCACCCACTGATCATACTCGTCTTCCCAGCCGTCAAAGTGGATCCGCAGTAGCCGGTGCACAATCCTCGTCACCGTGGCAACACACACCAGCCGTGGCTCCATTAGATCCACGGCTTCCAGCTTCATGCCTTGCCGGAAGCCGTGATTAGGAACTTCCTGAAGGAAAACAAAAAAAACACTTAAATAAAATGGGAATTATAACTTTCAGAGGAGTCTTAGTGAAGAGTTCATTAATATTTACAAATTAACTTTTGATTTTATTGGGATTATTTTGGGTCAAAAGTCTTACTTCAGTCACCAGTTTAACCCTTTAAGACCTGAGGCGTTTTCAGTGACGCTTAAACACAAAATCTTTAACATACTGTAACTTTTCAACCGGTTGAAACGGTTGAAAAGTTACAGTAAATCAAAGAACATAAACACTGGAGCTCTAAAGTTAAAGGGTAAACCAAAACGGTTACAAAAAATATAATTAAATCCACAAAATTCCAGAAGAACAGATGATGTTGTTCAAGTTATCATTCTTTATTTTATTTTTCTTTCTAACATCTCAAATTAATTTTATTTCCTCCATCTTTGTTATTTTGAGAATAAGTGGGTTCAGGGCATGCGAGTTATGAATATTGTCCTCAATCAGGGGTCCCCAAACTACGGCCCACGGGCCAGATCAGGCCCGCCTCCAAATTTGTCCTCCACATTTGACCCCGCCCCCCCACACACTACCATCACTGGTGGAGAACCACATAGAACGTGACTTTTTATTCCATCCTTCTGCAGTCTGAACTATGATGGAGAGGAGAGAATGTTTATTGATTTAATAGAGATTCACTTTTTCTTTTTCTATTATTATTATTTTTCTTCCGTACGTTTTTTTTGGACGTCTATAGCTCTTCAACTCTTTCAGCTATTAAAATATTCAGCTCTTTTTATGCTAAATTTTTCCACTATGTTGGTATTTACTAAGTATTTCTAGCCCATTTCAGAGTTTAGCTAATATTTCAGCTACATGCTAGCTGTTTTGGCTAATTTTTTTGCTAATTTGGCCATTCACTAATATTTTAGCTAGCTATCAGCTTCAGCGTTTTTAGGTATCAATTTCCGCATATTCAGCAATCATCTAGCATCTTCAGCGGCCATTCACCTTACAGCATTCACACTACCATTATCACAGATAATGTTATACATCTAGTTTTTAAAATGTTTTAGTATTAGTTCTTTCTATGAAGATTACAGAAATGAAGTGTTTGAAATGTGGCTATGTGTGATTTTCTGGAGAACCATAAATGTTTATTGATTGATTGATTACGTTTAGGCTGTGATTGCTGCACTTTTTTTGTTAGTCTACAAACCGACCCCGACCCCATCAGAGAAGAAAACAGTTATGTGGCCCTCACATGAAAGGTTTGGGGAGCCCTGCCTTAATTGAATCCCAGCATCATTAAGGCCTACCTTGTTAAAGAGCCTGACAGGAGCAGCCACTGAGCTTGTTTCTCTGAGGTAGTCAAACCATTTAAATGGCAGTTTAGTGTACCCTGTGGAGCAAATTCAATCATCAGAATGAACTCAGGCGTCTGCAGTCCAACGAGGTTCTGACACAGCCGAGCCTCTGCTACCTCTGGGAGGAGTGAGTTCAATGCTGTTGATTTCACAGAAGCCAACAGGGAAGATGGAGGGAGAGGTGCCATGGTAACAGAACCAGTCCGATCCGTCCACGGCCTCCGAGCCATCAATCCCGATCATGAGGTACCCGTCTGCTAGAACCTTTACAGAAAAAAGGTCTCTGGTTAGTCTGGAGTCCCCGGAAACAGGAAAACCAAACATGAAGACTGTCTCAAACCTTTTTTACAGTAGCTACACATATTGCTGAGAGGTTTAGGGGATCGATGGCTTCTAGCTTCATCCCATCTTTGAACCAGTCCCCAGTCTGGTCCACATCTTTCACCTGAAGAGCGAAGAAGATCACAGATTTATTTAGGCTGTATTTGGTGACTGCAGTTGGAAGACTTGATTCATTCAGAAAAAAAGAAGTTCAATCCTCAGGCTCTATGGAGGGATTTGTGTGCCACCATGTTGCAAGCAAAAGTCAGTTTTGAGATCCAAATGTTTTCTCTCAGCATTACGTTTGTCGGAATTCTACAGTCTTCAACCATTCTGGCCCGTTTCTCTTTGAGCAGAACTCAGAAGGATCAACTTTACAACAGGGTTCTGGAGTTATTCATGCTAGTTAGCGACCAGCGTGTTCAAAATGTCTACAGCAGTAAAAACCGTCTCTGCGTCGTCGCCGTCCAGCCGCACGTTACGATTATGATGTGTATGAATAAGCCATAGGTTTTTTTTTATGAATAAAACCTTGAACATTTTTGAGAAAGTTGCATTCTTTCCATGAATATTTTTTTCGACTTAGGACAAAAGTAAACAGGAGTTCTTAAAAATAAGCCACTGTGAAAATGAACATTAAAAGTTAAAAATAACATTTCTTCTGCTTATAAATTAAGTTTACTCTGGTAAACCAGCATTATTTTCCTCAATACTGCTGTGAAGCTAATCCAAAAACACTGTTGTGCAGCAGATGAGGATATGAGCTTCAAATCTTTTTTTAACAGACAGATCTTAAAGAAAATCAAACTTTTTATCAATATTTTGCCCTGGATTCATAGATCACACAGGCCTCTTTAGTGTAATGCAGAAAATAAACTCTACAGGAGATTCTTCAGTTTGAGGAGATTCTCAACTATAGATTCACACATTTTATTTAGATAAAATGTAATCAATGCTAAAAAAAAAAAAAAGATTTTAGGTACATTGTTTTCACATATTTGCTTTCGAAAACTTTTTTTGTGTTTACAAACTTTTTTTTTTGCTTTCAAAAAATATTTTTGCAATTGCAGCACAAACGTTTTTAGATGCATAGTGCCTCATCTTGCTTTCGCCCTATCTTTGATTTTGCGTTCAAAATTTTCTCTCAACGTTATGTTTGTGCCACTCCAAACAGCCAGCTGATTGGTCAATCCCTCCATTAATCATGGCCACAGGTGAACAAAAGATGCAAATTGTAGTTGTGTATTTCAACACATTTTATTGGTTAAAAAAATTACAAAGAAAACAAAAAAGAAAAACATAGATCTGAATTTTGAATGTCTGCAGGAAAAAATAAAAACGTATTTGCATTATTTTTTGATAAAGCAGGAGTACCTGGTGGACTTAGAGACTACAGAAGCATGACTGAATAAGGTCATATCAGGGGGAAGCATCCTTGAAAGAGTCAAATAAAAGGATATTGCCCAGAACCAGAAAATTGTGACTGCACCACAGTTTCCCCTTTGATCGTCACTTTTTGAATTTAGAAAGTAAAATAACAACCTTGATGCATTACCTTCTGGAAGAGCTGTTCAGGAGCATCCACTTGACCCTCAGTCCTCTTTGTGAAGTCTGAAAACAAAAGGATAGACTGAACTTGTGGAGAATGAGAAGGGCTAGAGAGTATATAAGCACACATGGAAATGTAAGCGAGACATTAAACCACCAACAACTAAACGATGGATTAGCTTTGATCTGATCAGATATCATTTTCAGCTGTAAAACCTTAAACAGATTTTATCGAGAATACATTTTGAAGCCACAATTTAGAGAAAGAGTGTCCAACAGCGTTCACCTGGGAACGTGCTAAACGTGGGTTCTTGAGTGTGTTGGTGTTCACACTGGACAAGCAGGGAGGGGCTTCCTCTTCTTTTTTTTTTAACTGTATACTAGAGCATAATCATCATCTACAGTTGGAACAGGCTTGGTATGAAATGTCAAAGCAGAGCCAATCTTGTGACTCTTTTACTTTGACAGCTGATGTTTCCCTGAAGTTTCACAGGGTTTAAAGGGGTTGAAATTCTTGCAGAAACCTGCAGTTGCTTGCAGTGCATGATGAGAAACGTCTCTAAACCAACCTGAGCGTTTGAAGCGGTGACCAATGCTTCTGGACCAGCCTATATTATGAATGAGGGGGCTGTACATGTGGCACCAGAAGTCATCTGTGCTGTCCTGGCTCTCCTCATAGACCAGCCTGAGGCGACCTCCGATCACCTGCTCCACCAGCGCCACCCGCGTCCGGCACAAGTAGTTCTTATCCACCACCTCCACTCGCATCAGCTTCTTAAAGGGAAACTGCATGTTCTCGTGTACCTGCAGACAGGACGGGGATGAGTGAAAGCTAGCAGATCACGGAAGAACTTTCTGTTCCATCGAAATGTAATGACAAGTACAAACATCTCTCCATATTACTCACCTTGGTATTAAAATCAGGGGGCAGGGTTTTCGCCCCAGTGAGACGCTTCACAAGAAAGACGATCCAGTTTGAGTACTTGTGTTGTATACCTGGAAACCATGCAACAGCGACAATGACTCTCAGCGTCCGGAACAGCACAGAACAGCACACAGTCAGCGTGGAGACTCACTTTTTGGAGGTACGAGAGGTTTGCCGTTTGAAGCACACCAACCCACCGGGTGAACCTCTGGGGTGCAGAGATTACACCAGAAGTCTTTACTTGTGTCGCTGTCGAAGCCCTCATAGCGCAGGAGAGCCTTGAAGCCTGCAGACAGAATCAACTGATAAGAGGCTTCAAACTTCTGACTCTACAAACTGCAGTTCAACAAATGATTGTCCGCAATCAGGACAGAGCAGAATATTCACATATTCACTGGTTGGATCATGAAATCCTCAGAAAACATGGATCTTTGTTGCCTCAGCAGTCAAACTAAGTAAAATGTTTAAAATAGAAAATGTCTTTTTTTAGTGGAAGTCCTACCTGCAAGCTTCACGATTTCTGCTATCCAGTACACTTTGGTTGGAAGGCTGATGTCAGAGTTGGGCACTTCGATCCTCACCCCCTCTTCTATGTCTCCCCAGGACGTTCCCATAGGAGCCTGAGGCAGAAAAAGTTTCAGCATCCAGAACACAAAATCCGATCCCCATGTCATCCAACTTCTACTTACATGCTTGAAACAGCTGACAGGAGCTCCAACTACATTGTTGCTGCAGATATACTTCCCCCAGTCAAAACTCTCTGCAGTGACAACTGACCAGAACAACAGTAAAAAGAATGCAGCATTACTGAATGTTTGCATTCAGGAGGAGTGATCTGACCACCTACCGGCTTTAGACTTGGCTTGGTTCTGTTGACTTGCTTGGTACTGAGCATAAGCTGCCAGCTTTGCCATGAGAGGCTGTTTCTGCAAAACTTTAGCCTTTTTTGTTGGAGGCTTACCCTTGTAAAAGATAAAGATTGAAGTAATGACACATCAGCCTATTATCCATTAGTGTACCAGTTTGGTATATGCACAGTAAAGTTTAATGTATCCACCTGGAGTCTTGCCAGAATGCTAGCTTTCTTAGAATTTGAGGAGTAACTCCTGGAACAAGACACGCTGCAGAAGCGCTTGGTTTTGGAATAAAAAGCATCTCGCACCCCGATCATTCCACACATCTCACATGTAGCTGTGAAAGAGCAGAGATCAACATCAGAGGAATAAGAAGTTGGAAAGGTTTCCACTGTTTTAACAAAAGGTTACATCAGGGGTGTCAAACTCAATTCCACGAGAGGCTAAAATCCAAACACGCCTTAGGTCTGGAGGATACACATTTATTCAACACTCTAAAACTACATTTTTAAAACTGTAACTTTTAAACATTATTATGAACTAGATATATAGCATTACCTGTAATAATGTTAGTGTGAATGTTGTAAGCTGAATTTGGACACTGAAGATGCTGAAATTGATAGCTAAAATCACTAAAGCTGATAGCCAGCTAAAATATTAGCTAAATGCCAAATTAGCCACAAAAAAAAAAACTTAGGTTAGCCAAAAGAGCTAGCATGTAGCTGAAATATTAGCTAAACTCCAAAATAGCCTAAAAATCTAAGTAAATACCAAAATAATCCAAAAAGCTAGTAGAATGCCAATTGTTAAAACTTTGAAACTGTAACTTTTTAACATAATTATGAATAATAAAAAGGCAGGAATTTTATTCCAGAATAAATCATGACATTTATGACGTATCAAACAATAAATAAAAGGTTACATGACACTAACCCATTCCAGCTTTGCCATCAGGGTAAGTATAAACCTGCCCATTGTTCTTGATGATGGGCAGGCTTGCAGGTATTGAGGGTACCACCTCATCCTCGCTGTCCTCTGAGCTGGAGGTGCTGGTGGAGTCCTCGCTGCAACTGTCGTAGCCATCAAACATCCCGAACGAGTCTCTCCGCTTCCTCTCTGAACGTGGGGTGCGTTCAGCCTTCACAGAAGGAAAAGGGTCAAGTCTCCTGACTTCAGCCTCAGTCAACACCAGAAACTCAACCGTACTGACAGACATGTATGAGTTCATATGTAAACTCAAAGCCATAAAATCAGTATAAAAAAGATAATTTGCCATTTTTATTTTTTTTTTAATCTGTCCAGACTTCCGCATTTCATTTCAATAAATATATTTAACCAAAACCCCAGAGAGGCTTACAGCTCCGTCCAGGTTAAAGAAAAAGAGAGTTCTAGCAGGAAAATAAGAAAAACATTAACTGCTATGATTACAATAATTGTCAAAACTGGTTAAACATTAACCACAATCTTAGAAATGAATGCTGAGGATTATATTAATAACATCATTATGTGGTTCCAAATTATTGAAAAGCATTTACTGTGCATTCCAAAACTCTATTTTATTATCCTGATAACAACAGAATGCATTTGTACAAACATTCTAAAAGTAAAACAAATATTTTAAATAATGTTTAGTCTTTAACTATTTAGTTAAAGACACCAAAAACTGAGACGAAAAAACGTGAGTATAATTCAGTTTATATATAAGTGGTCCTGTTCTCTCCAAATGTTTAGATTTTCAGCTTCAAGCTTTTCACTTGGAAAAAAAAATAACCTAATGGTTTTTTAATAATATTTTTTCTTATTTTAAATTTAATAAATTTTGATAAAAGCACTGAAAAAGATAAATATTTAATTTAATCCTCAAATTAGTCAATGGATCTGAGGAAGAATATCGACCTTTATTCAATCAACACACAGGTGTGAATTTAAAGGCAAATCAAATTAAGGCGCTACAGGTAGCTGACAGACTTTTACCCATCAGCCAATCCGTTTACAGATTTCTGGAGGCAAAATCTGTACACAAGGGCCGCAAAAATGAATTAACAGTATTTATAGCATTTGGAAAAAATGCATAAGGGGGAGAGCAGCAGGATTCGGAATATGGAGCAGTGTTTGGTGCTGTCACAGGCTGTTTACCTCCGTAACAGTTCAGCTCCAATTAAAAAAGAGCTACCTGTGCTAACGTTTTATCAAAGAAAAACGGACATTTTAAGCTATAGAAAAATACTCTACCCAGATGGAGATATATTCAAAATTAATACGAGAAAAAATATAAAATAAAAAAGCAAAAAAATGAGGAATTTGAGGAGCGGCCGTGGTGGAAATAGCTCAGAATGCTAGTTATGCTAGCTAGCATTAGCAGGCTAGCGGAACCCGTTTATCCAGATCTCTACAACAGCCTTTGACATTTTTCACATAACATGCGCAACACACATGCGTATTCTGACTTAAAATAAATTAAAATGTGGTCTCTACGTCTCTAACACTTTGTTCTTTTATTTCATTTAACTAATATTAAAGCTGAATGAACCCAAGCTAGCTACCATAAATAGATAACAACAAAGGAGGAACAGCAGCTCTGGCAGTCGGAACATCGCGACACAAACATCGTTTACTCACCAAATCCCGTGTGTCTTCCATCAGCCCGTCATAAACCTGAAGTTTTTAGCTTTCTCTGTTACCCGACACAAATAAAAGCCCCAAGCTGGGGGTGAATTCTGGCTGCAAATACTAAAGTACAATTGAATACTACCAAGCAGGATATCAACAAAATTACTAACCCGCTTCTGCGCATGTGCGAGCGTAACCTACTTTCATGTGATTGGTCCGTCCCAAATGGAGGTCATCGATTGCCAGAGAAACAAAAACAGTGGACTCTGCAGAGAACTGCTGCCGCTTCTTTATCCTCTGACACCCACGTCTGCACATACACCACACGGATACGGACCACACCGGAAATTAAATAAACTATTTATTTTCATGTACATGTTTCTTCTTACACTTTATGGAAATATTTGTCTTCTCACGTTCCTCATATTGATGACAGTCTGAGGAGCACATTCGTAAATATTATATTCAGTATAATATATTATCATAAAAATAACAGCTTGAAACATCGTTTATTCAAACAAACAAAAAACCCAGAAAATAACATTTGCATTTTTGCTGTTATGACTCACAGGCTCTTTAAACAATAAGAAAAACCCAATACTTTATCTCTGAGATAGTAACAACAAACATATTGTTTATTTTAACATATTTGTTTATTCAACATAAAACAGAAAGTAAAGCACAGTCAGTAGCTGTGTGGATATAAGAAAAGGTGGGCTCAATATGTTGGAAGATGCTAATCAAAACACATTAAACTTACAAGGATGCTTTTTTTTTACCATTATTTGTCGCTTTGGTCTAAAAGCAGCTCATCGTCTGGAACATCAACACTTCCTGAGAATGAGGCCGCATCTGAGGACAGACAACAGATTCATCATCATTCCAGTAAAAAGTTGACAGATTACTATGAACCCTGATCAATCTGAGCACGAGAGGACAGCAAACATGACAATCACTGGTAGCAAACTGTTTTTTTTTTGTTTTTTTTTCGGGAATAAGGATATGTTTTCTTCCTCTAATACACTACTTCTGTATTTAGAACAGTTCTGCACAGACCAGCTGGAAGTAGAGATTGCACACAGAACTGGCAAATCACTCTTTTTAATCATATACTTACACATAGCAAATATGCTAAGTAGTCAGAGGATGCTAAGTTATTCACTTAAAAGGAACCATTGAAAGCAAATCCCTCTGTTCTTTGTATATGCATCCATGGTTGATAGTGAAGTAAGAAATCCACAGGATATTAAGTAAACAACGAGATTTCTCTACATCTGGGGGGTCAAACTCAATTGCACAGGGGGCGCAAAACCCAAAACACACCTTAGGTCGTGGACTGAACAGAATAAACCTTTATTGAACACTAAAACTACATTTTTAAAACTTTAAAAACTAAACTTTTAAACACAATTATGATCTAGATAAATAGCAATACCTGCAATAATGCTAGTGTGAATGCTGTAAGCTGAATTTGGCCGCTGAAGATGCTAGTGCTGATAACATCACTCAGAATCTCAGCAACACTCTCACCTGATAAACTGATACAGGACATGCTGAGCTCTGACGAGGCTCCGATGACATCATCCTGCAAGAAGATGAGAAGAGAGAACCAGAGCGTTTGATCAGCCGATGATGCAAGAGACGTCTGCATCTAATATCAATGTAACAGAAGCAATTCAGTCAGGATAACATCCTGCAGCTTTGATTGAGTAAAATATGTAAAATGCTCCAGCGCTGCATGTTTTTATGTTTCCATCAGCTCCACAAAGACCTGAGAGTAGCTCAGTCATTAGAATCAGCCGTTGTAAACAACTGAAGGCTTCTATCCATCATCACTGTGATTGTCAATAATATCCGCTGACATTTTGTCATTTGCTCAAAAAGACTTTCCTGATAGTTAATATAAAAAGTCTAAATAACCGTTTTTAAAACACTTCTCCCTTTTAAAAATAACAATATCTCCCAGAACGGATTGAACACTCTGATCTGCAGGAGTTTAGAAGGGTCCGGCGCCACCTGCTCCCTCCATTACTGTGACCAGCTCTCGGGACAGAGCGCCATGTCAGAGACATGTCAGGGGAGGAGCTGCAGAGAGGAAGGAATCAGTTCTGGAAAATATTTGTATTTTTAAAGAGAAAAGTGTTTTAAAAACTCTTAATTAGACTTTTGTATATAAATTATCTGGAATATCTGTTTAAAAAGTGGGAAAATGTCCATTTTTACCAGATAAAAGTCACAATAAAAGTTTAAAACTGCTGATAAGAAAACTCTGACGACCCGGCATTCTAGTAGTATTCAAACGCATCATTTAGGTACAAATTTCTTAGACATGAAAAGTCTCACATCAGATTTGTGCGTAAATGTGGTTTTATGTGTGTGTAACATGTGATTTGTGTGTTTTTTAAAGATTTTAATTAGTTTTAAGCTGTTGTAATTTTAATTTGCTCATGTGTAAATTATATTTTGTATTTTTTTAATGTTGTAATTTTTTTTTACTTATGCACAAAATGTATTATATGAGTTACAAATCAAGAATTATGTACTCAAAAATCAAGAGAATGCCCTCACAAATCCTAATTTACACACAAATGGGAGTGAGTCTATTTTCTCTCCATACACATCCTCTGTAGGTAACAATGCAGCTGTGTAACGACTATAAATCCTGCCCAGCAAACTAACTGCTGGCAGCGGCACTTCTCACAAAGGCAGTGTGAGTCTGATGTCCTCCAACCCTAACCTCAGTCACCGTTACACTCCAGAATGTAAGACTCTAGAAAATCTCCAGAAGTTTAAAGGACCCACC
This sequence comes from Oryzias melastigma, assembly GCF_002922805.2. NCBI lineage: Eukaryota > Metazoa > Chordata > Actinopteri > Beloniformes > Adrianichthyidae > Oryzias > Oryzias melastigma. Next base: position 20,532,219 of record NC_050530.1, on the reverse strand, counting down.
AACATCTGCTGCAAAGAGCCACGATTGTCCCCCTCAGCACTCGTGTTCAGCACCTCCTGGTAGCTCACTGCATGACCCAGACGTATCAGCTCCTCGCCGATATCCACAGCCTGCGGAGGACAAGTGTGGGAGTGGTCCTGAAAGCATGCGCTCACTGGAAAACAGAAAGAATGCAAAGAAGACTCACTTGTCCGTCACTGTTGTCATAGAGCTGAACACTGGGCCAGGAGGAGATCTCAGAGTGGGAGTAACTGCAGAGTTTGGCCTGCAGCGGCCTCCAGGAGGCGCAGTGTGTCAGCTGTTCAAAGACATCCAGAGCCTCTTCTGTCCACACCTCTCCTGAAAAAGCAGCAGAGCGGCTCTAATCAAGCACACAGAACGAGAAGGACGCTGGAACCACAATCAAATCAAGTCAGACCAAAACAGCATCTCCATGTCTGTGCTTCACTCCCAGATAAACATTTGTGCCATCAAATGGATATTTAGGCAAAGCCTTTACCTTTGGGCTTCACTCCTGCTAAGGTACACTCAATAGCTTGGAAAGGTAAGCTGAGGAAGTCGCTCCTGAAATTTTAATGCAGAAAATGCAGAAGCTGTTAGTAAATTAGCTGCAGCCTTTTCAGAAGCATGACAGCGGCTTTGTTTGGAAAACAGAGGGGGGCCTCCTCATGTACGGAAGTGTTTGTGACTCACAGTTCAAAGTAAAAGTCAATGCTGGAAATGCCTGTTCATTTTTAAAACATTTCTGCATGACTTGTATCTTAAATAAAATGAAAAAGCAAAACTCTGAACAGCTTTTCCATTTCCTTCTTCAACTCAGCTCATTCTGTAACTTAATTAAATTGATAGAGAAAATGGCATTTGACTTTTTATTTTAAGTTATTTAAAGTGACAAAGCCATTGAAGATTGCTTATTCCTTAAATCTCAGCTTTGAGCTTGTTTATCCTCCTCTTCCTTCCTTTTTTGAGATAATTTCATGCATGTCGCTCTCATTAAAGAAACAGAAAAATCCTTTCTGTTAATCCATTTTAAATTTCAATTTTGATATTTCTAATTAAATTTTGCTTCAAATTTACCACAGAACTTTTTGAAAATAAAATGTCAAAGGCCATTTTCTTTATCATTTTAATTAAGTAACAGAATGAGCTGTGGAAAAGCCATTCAGAAACTTCATTTTTCCTTTTATTTAAGAGACAAATAATACAGGTACATTGTGAAAATGAAGAAGCCTTTCTGTTTATGCATTTTAATTTTCAAAATTGACATTTCTAATTGAATTTTACTCCACATTTATTACCCTTTTCTTTATCACTTTAAGTTACAGATGAGCGGTGCTGAAGAAAAAGAGAAAAGTCATTCTGAGAATTGCTTTTTCATTTTATTTAAGAGACAAGTAATGCAGGTACATTGTGAAAATGAAAAAGCATTTCCAGTATTGACTTATATTTTGAGCTGTGAGTCACAAACGCTTCCATACCATTACACATACTGCATGTAGAGAAAGAGAACTCCATCCTTCACCAAAGGCAGAGCAGTAGGAGCAGAGAGGGAGGAGAACACCACCTCATTCCAAACCAAATACCTCCTCCCTGACCCACTCTGATCTTTGACTGCTCCTCCTGAGCACACCTCTATGTCTGAATGCAGAAGCTGATCAAAAGCTTACAGCACAACCGTTTCTGTGAACATGCTTCTGTTTTCAGGAGAACTTGCAAACTATTCAAACATAGGAACTTAGTTTTATTCCGTCAAAACTCGACTACCATTTAAACAGAAAACACATGGTTTGTTCCCGTTTCTGTGCACGCCCTCACTCTGACCTCATGCGGCGCAGCCGGTCTCTGGGCAGCTCCCCATTGTCCCCGAAGTCTACATAGTAGAGGTCGACCAGTCCAGAGCCCAGGACTCCCAGAACCTTGGCTCTGTTCCACGTTGAGTGGTCTTGGTATGGAGCTGCTACAATGTCCCCCACCACAACCGTCTCCACCCTCTGCTCCTACACAAACAGAGACACACATGAGGCACACTTCAAATCCTTGAATTTATTCTAAATCATCAAGCCGCTTTTCTCCTTCAGAATCTACTGGAATTTAAAAACGTGCTGAACGCAGGTTCTTGAACGTGCTTTCAGCATATGGAGGGTTTTCCTGCATAAAGAATTTGGTGGCGGCTGCCACCACCTATTTTACAAGTGCCACCAGCTCCTGCCGTTTAATCAAACACATGATCAAGTGTTCTCAAGCCGCGGTCTTTCAATCATATGTAACTGCAGTTACACACATCCACCAGTAAAGGCGAGTGGCGCTGTGTCCAAATTAGCACATTATTTACTAGTCAAAACTCCACGCAGAAATAAGACATCTCCCCGCACGAATCAAACATTCCTCGTGGACAAGTCAGGCCCCCGAGAGGATAATTCAGACCGCCATGAGTGCTTAAGACCGTCTACTTCTGCGTGCACGAGTGATGCATGCATGCAAGCAGAATCTGAGTGAGCGCGTGCACGTGCAGCCCTCTGCCCCCGATTATCAAAAGTCCTTTCTCACTCTGTGGGCAGAGCGCACATGACCAAAATGCAGCGCACGCGCTCACTGAGATTGTGCTTAATCTCAGTGAAAAGTTTAATTTTACTTTATCATTTAAGATTTAAGACGGATATTGGGGTAGGGGGTATGGGGAAATTGCATATTCAGCATTCTTTTCTCTAAGTTTTTGTAGATTTGATTTCCAGACATGTAAATGTAATCAGAAACTACATGTTTTTACATTTTCATTTATGTTCAAAGTTAAAGGATGTGTGAGTGTATATTTACGCTTTGAAGTACTTTATATGTTTTTTCAAATCTATGTTTTAAAACTGTTCAAGATAGAAATCTTAGGCTTTTATCTTCTTGGTTTATTTTCCACTTTGTACTGATCTGAAAAATGATCTGAATCGTGACCCTAAAACCGTGACACGATCTGAACTGTGAATCTGTGATCCGTTACACCCCTAGTGAGTATAGTTTATTCTATAACCATGTATATCTAGCCATAAGTAAATAGATAAATCTTTATTCCAACTCGAGTCATGTTAGTCAAATGGTTTACAGTTATGGGAAATCGTAATATAAACTACTTTTTCTTTTTTCCAAAAAGAAAAAGGAAGAGGAAAAACCTGAGAGGAGGAGTGTAGTCACATTAAACTGGATGTCTGTTGTAAAGTTTCAATTGACGGTTGTAACCAAGAGGTTTTTGACTACTACGAGTGTCTGAAAAGGTCTTATAAGATGGAACATTGACGAGTCAAATGCTCTGCTAGCATGCTGCAGGCCGTTCACTGTGCAAATGAATATCTGAGTAGTAATGAGTACATGTTTGTTGTACTATCCCATGTTCAGTAAATGTCCATGGATCTGTTAGTTTCTGTTAGGTTACTACGAAGCCCTTAGAACTTAAGGCACCGTGGCCACTCGTCCCTTCATGGAGGCTCTGTGGCTTTAAAGGAAAATGCTAAAGCTTTAAATCAAAGAGGTTAGTTTGTTGTTTGACATGCTTTATTTAAAAAGGGACCTCTTTGTGCTGCTATCTAAAGTAAAATGAATTAAAATTGTTAGAAAAATAAAATATAATCCAGGTGTAATTCAATTATTGTAAATATTTAAGGTTTGGTGAGCACATAAAAAAAAAAGTGTCTTTTCAAACGGCTAAGTGGGACTTAGCGGCTCTGGTTGAGGTTTGGTCAGTAAGAAACTGGACCACGTGACTATTTCAGCGTTGAAGGTTGCAGACTCCTGGACGTTGCCGTTTTAAAAAGGACACACTTCTACCAAATCCAAGTGCCTGATTGGCCAGAGTTCAACTGCTTTAACTTTAAACAAATGCAAAATGGTTGCAAGTTTTACGTACGTAGAGCCAAAGATTAAAAACTTGTGACCCGTCAATGTGAGAGTTTTGAACCAGGAAGCTCAAAATGCAGATATACACGTTTACATAGACTTACCATTGGAAGTGGTCACTTGAACGAGTTCACTTGAACGTAGCTGAACTCTTTTTTTAATGTAACACTTACTGTGGGGTTAGCCCCGCTGTAGAAGCGGTTCATCTCCTCTGTCAGCTTGTCCAGTTGGTAGGAGCGAACCCCCAGGATCTGGATCCAGAAGTGGTTTGGGTTCTCCGATGCAGAAACATAAACCTCCAGGTGTTCATCCGGCTGGAAGCTAAGGTCTGGGCTGGGAACTAATAAAACAAGGAACCCTGTGAGTCCCCAGAGGAGAGCCAGTGTGGATCAAACGGGGTTTTAGGAAGAGAACTAACTTTCAAACGTGGATATTTCATTGAGAGACTCGGTGGAGAGACTCTCCGCCATGCTGTCTGTGGTTTTCTGCTCCTCTGGTTCTTGCATGTCCCCACAGTCATGAAGAGGAGAGATCTTCTCAGTCTGGAAGACCGGGCCGTTGTTGTTCAGACCCCGCGGGGACTCCAGCGCTGCAGGGTCGGGCTTTTGGCTTCCACCGCGTTTCTGCCGAAGAGCTGATGACTGTGAGATCTTGGACCTCACCAAAGTGTCTTGTCTGACTTTATCCAGAATCATCTCCTGGAAACCAATCAAGGAGGCTGCTGTTAATCTGACATCAAGGCTTTGTTAAGGGCACACAGATCTGTAAGCTTTACCTTGGCGTGCTTCACCTCCTGTCTGGTCCCCGTGATGGTCACGCTGCCTTTTGCCCCTGGGATGGGGGTCTTCTCTTTGGAAAAGATCACTTTGGCTCCTGTGGTCCTGGTGATCAGCTTCAGGCTTTCACCACCACGTCCTTATACACACATGGATGGTTAAACGTCCTTCAGGACCAAAAGTATTTATACAGCTGTTAAAACAACCTTTAATTTATGTTTGTGCTTTAGGTAGATGTTGAATTAAGGTGATTTTTGAAGAGGTTTGATGAACATTTGCATCAATAAGTGTTAAGATCAGGCCCTCGGCTGGGCAGCTGCATGGATGCATCAGTATACGAATTCTGAGACATTTGCAGTTTTACAGAATTAAAATTTGAATATTTATGACATTCACGATTTGTGATCTTTCTAAACACTGTAGATCAGGGCTGTGAAATAAGACTGGGACTCTCAGGGTAACTCCAGATATGATGTGATTCACAATAATGATAGTATCAAATGGTTTTCTCACTTCAAAGAGCAATAAATGTGGAATTAAAAAATCAGAATACTACAATTTAATTTTACATTTTATGTCAGATAATGTATTATTATTGAGGCACAATATGAACTTTCAGTTTGTTAATATTATAGGATCATTGTTTTTTACAGTGCTGGGATCCATATTCATTTTCCCATTCTTTTATTAAAGTTTCCTGCACTTATCTTTCATAATCAACACTTTAGTCACGCGCTCACGTGTACCAGTACGACAAAAACCTGTTGCATCAGTAAGGGATTACTTTTAAACAAAACAGGTGTTACATACTGCAGTTTGGAAGTAGCTTGTGCCACAATTCTAAGCAGAAGTTATTCTGCAGAATACAATCTAAAGTATCAGTGAGCAGATACTGCCGTCCAGCATACACCAAACCACAAGAAATGGCCTGAAGTTACATTAATGTAGTGGATGAATGTTGGGGTTGTAAAGCTGCTATTGAAGCTCCTGTTAAAGCATCTGTAACACAGGATTTTTGCTTACTCGGCAAAAACATACGTTACCTATGATGCGTCCAACAGAGACCTGAGGAACCTCCAGAACCTCTGATGCTGGTTCATAGTCACTGATCAGGTTCTTCAGGACACAGTGGGCCAGTAGGACCTGCTCCTTTGAGCCTTGAAGCAGGAAACGCACGCCCGCCTCGCATCCAGGCTCTGCAGATTCTGACAAAACGCTCACATGAGCTCCACTCTTGTGGTTCACCTAAAGCAAAGAGATCAAGAGCCAAACATAGACTCAGGAACAAGTGGACCCTTAGAAGAACTTTGCTGAAGTAAAGGTATAAAGTAGATCAGGTGTCAAAGTCAAGGCTCAGGGGGCCAGATCCGACAATACAACTGATCCAAAACGAGCGTTTTTTTTGTTTTTTTTCGTGAACTTCCATCTTTTTCCTTCACTCCCTAAAGCCCCAGGTCTTTCCAGCTCATCTGGCTACTTGTGGGTGAAGGCGGGACACACTCCGGATTTCACACCCGCGGCGGAGCTCTCTAGCTCGATATGCTGGCAGAGAGAGAGCCGCTGCGGGGTGGGGAAACTGCCAGATCGGACCTCATCGAGACATTAAAGCAAAATGAGGCAATTGATTTGTGATATTGGGTTATATACATAAAATTAAATAGAAAATTGAATTTAAAAAAAGGAAAATATCTCATTTTATTTTTTCACCCTCGGATTAATACAAGACAGTGAACCTTCAAGCTCAGCCGTGGAGACACAGAAACACCGTGGAAGCAGCTGTCATACAGACACAGCTCCCTTTACTGGGAAAATCTTTAATAATAATCATATAAACCCAAACATGCTGACACGATTACAGATATTTTTTAGAACTCTTCACAATAATAAACCAAATTTCTCTGCGTATCTGTGTCTTCCATACATTCTAAGTGAGATATCCACAGTCATTAACTGGTAGCTCCTCCCACAAGCAGGCGTGGCGTCAAACTCAGGAACACATTTTTTGACGGGCAACAAGCAGCGAATTTGTTGTGCAAATGGCGTTCAGTGTCAAAGCACCTTTAGAGGTGAGTTTCTAATAAACTCCTACTGTTCTGCAGAAACTACATCTTAGAAAACAACACTATTTTTTATTTTGGATAAAAACTGTATAATCACAACTAAAAGACCACTGGGAGCTATTTTACAATAAATCAAAAGATGATTGAAGTGTAACTTAAATGTAAATGTAATCATGTAAATGTCGTCAGTGTCATCAAGTCCTCAGTTTGTGGATGTTTGTAAAGGTTTAAACTACTCACTATTTCCAAAAACTTGGCCTGGGATCTGGAGAGGTTTCTGTAGACTTCTACAGGCAGGGTCATTTTACATACTTCTTTGTCCGTGTCTTCACCTGCTGGATGTTAATATTAACAAATGAAAAAAATGAATTCTTATTCCACAGAACAACTGCAAAAGCACAGAAACCTACCATTGCTGCTGATTCGACGGTAGAAGATGTAACCCACTGTGAGTCCCACAGAGAATCCTGCAGCCAGAGCCACCACTTTCCCTGAGCTCAGGCTCATCTTATGACCCTCCTTTAGGGCGTCCATGCTGGTTCTGCCCCAGGAGGAGGATGCACCTAAAAACAGCCAATGAGAGTCCAGTCAGAGAGAAGCTGCTTAAACTCAGTGACTAGAATGGAAACAAATAAATAATCAATCATTCATCAATTTAGTGTCTTTCTAAATATTTATTTATCAGATCATAATGATAAAACAGTTCAAATCAGTAAAATCAAACTAGGGAAGCCACGATTAGTCGACTAATAGACTATTAAAATATTCAACGACTAATTTAATAGTCGAATAGACGTTACTGTATATTATATGGAGTCGGGGTGTAGTAAAGTTAAAAAAATATAATGGCATTCTGCTAGCTTTTTGAACTATTTTGGCATTTATTAAGTTTTTTCAGGCTATTTTTTGGAGTTCAGCTAATATTTCAGCTACATGCTAGCTGTTTTGGCTAATTTAGGCTTTTTACAGTTTTTTAGGCTGTTTTGGAGTTTAGCTATTATTTCAGCTGGCTACCAGCTTCAGCATTTTTGAGTTATTAACTTCAGTGATTTCAGTTACCAATTTCAGCATCTTCAGCGGCCAAATTCAGCTTACAGCATTTACACTAGCATTATTGCAGGTAATGCTGTATATCTAGTTTTTAGTTAGTTTAAAGAAATGATAGTTATGTGTGCTTTATATCCAGTTTGCCCATGACCCGATTAGTCGACTAATTGAAAAAAAAATCATCGATGATTAGTTGACTATCTATATAATCGTTTGTGGCAGCATGAAACATGTTTTCTTTATAAAAACGATATTTGGCACCAGCTTTTGTGCACAGGTTTAGCACTTTTTAAACTTGTCTTAGTTCTGGTTTTGTAAATAAAGAAGGAAAAAAAATTGTCATAACTTTATAGACACAGATTTAAGAGACACAAGTCACGACGTTTATTCAAACAAATGTTATGACCCTTAAAAACGCGGATTATGATCTTCTCTTAACGTCACCCTCAGCAGACTGCCTCCAACAAAAATAACTTTTTTTTCTGACATTTGATGTCAAGCTAATCCATCAAGCTAACGCTAGCTAAGCTAGGTTCCGATTCAGCACGCAGGTCCGTTAGCGGGAAATAAAAACGAACGGACCGCTGTGGCGCAGAGTTGACATTATTCTATGGGAGGCGACGCGAAGGAGCTGGATTTACACCTCAGATAAATGAATGACACACACGAACCCCTCTTGACTCCTCTGGATCGACCCCGGAGACGTGTCTCGTGCGACGCTGAGAGCAGCAGACCGGAAGCAGAAAAAGCGAGCCCCCTCATTTTAATTTAATCCAAAACTATTCACATTTTTCCCCTTATTGAGTTATGGTAATTGTACGGTAAAATGTATAAAATATTTTTTTTCTCGAGTTTTCTTTAGGCTGGAATACAGTATGAATTAGCTTTTAAATTTGCTAGTTTATTTGCTCATTTACAGTCAATGGTTTGTTCCATAGACAGCTTCAGCCTTCAAAATAAAAGTCGAGCAGCATCCAGATGAAAAATAGAAAAATGTGAAAAAGTTACAAATGTTTTGTCAGTAAACTCAAACAGTAAAACCTGTATTTTATATTGATTTAAATATACCAAGTCTTTATGTTTAATAATTTTGATAATCGTGTCTCATGAACACAAAAAATGTAGCACTACATTTTAGACTCACTTGATGAGTTTCAGTATTTGATTTGGCAGACCAAAAATATTTTGAACTTTTTCAGATAATTTGATCTTTTTGCAAATGTACCTATGGAGCCCTGCGACAGACTTGTGTCCAGGGTGGGCCCCACCTTTGCTCAACAGTAACTGTAGCAAAACTTCAGTTGCAGCATCTTGATCTGTCAGAATTTATACATTTAGTCCTCTGCTGGAGAAGACCAGAAGGGGTTTGATCATGCCTAATATTTATATAGCACATGCTAACACAACGCGGTTTGGTTTTTGTCCTTATAAAAAAATAGAAATGTTAAAAAGTGTCAGAGGAATAAACAAAAATAAATATCTGGATGTTTTCAAGAATTTTGAATCAATGCAATCATGACCTGAGAATGTCCTTGTTTTCTAAGAACTATGGTGACTGTGTTTTATTATTTTGGTTAAAACAGCATTATCATTATGAAGTGAGAATACTTTGATAACAGATCAAAAGATTATTAGAGTTCGACGTTAAGGAAGAAAGTTTTTCTGAACTTGTAACATCTCAAACTAAGAATCCAAACTCAGAGCAGTTTTATTACTCATCGAGTTTTATTAAAATAGGGAGCATCACAAACATTTGTCATGAAAGCATTTACAGAAAGCCCGTCGTGCTGGCGTCCACTGAGGTCACGAGTCCTTCTGCTCGCCCTTCAGACTGGACCTCTGCTTCTTCTGCTCCGTCTGCCCCATGACTCTGTAGAGTCTTTTCCGGGTCTCCTTCTGTCTCTTCATCTTGGCCTCCTCGTCCTTCTCCTTCTGCTTGAGGAACTCCTTGTGTCGGGCGTGCAGCACTGAGTGGGCTTTCTTCCTCTTGTGATGGTGGACGGTGGTCAGAGCGTGAAGTAGAGCTGCCACCTGTTGGGCCGCGAGAGGACAGCGTCATGTTTACATTTTGATGTCAGGAAATGTATTTTTCTCTTTCTTGCAAAGCATTGTGGGGTGGATGTCCTTCCTTCTAACTGGTGAAGCGTCATTCCTGCTGCTGATGAAGTGATGCTGTGCTCAGGCTTTCTCACCTTCCTCTCGTGGGGTTCCCGGATCACTCTGGGCCTCTGGAGGTCTCTGGGTATCTTTCCCTTGGCCTGCTGCTGTTTGGGTTTGCTCTTGAAGGGCAGGGCTTTCTGCAGCTCCTTGGGGATGTGCAGGGGGTTGAAATGCCTCGGGGCTCGTACCACAGGCTAGAGAGAGATGACAGATGATCGTAGAGGTTTCAAATGCTGAGGAGGAAAAATCCTTGGAACAGAAATCACTTTCAAGCTTCTAAGGCAATCGAACAAGTGGCGCTGAACACGCTAGTGCTGATAGCTGAAAACGCTGAAGCTGAGAGTCACTAAAATATTAATTAAATACCTAATTAGCCTAAAAAGCTAAAAACGTGGTTAGACGAAACAGCAAGCATGTAGCTGAAAAAACAGCTAAACTTCAAAATATCCTAAAAAACAAACAAAAAAAAGCCTAAATTAGCGTGTACATCTAACATCTAGTGTGTAAATATTAGCATAACTCCAAAACAGCCTAAAAAACTTAAAAAGAAAAGTCTTAATAAGCCAAAACAGCTAGCATGCAGCTGAAATATTAGCTAAACTTCAAAATATCAAACAAAAATGAGAAAAAAGCTCTCAAATTAGCCAAAACAGCTAGCATGTACTTAAAATGTCAGCTAAACTCTAAAATACCATGAAAATCTTAGTAAATGCCAAAATAGTCCAAAAAGTTAGCAGAATGTCAATTTTTAAAACAGTAACTTTTAACATAATTATGAATAATAAAAAGACAGGAATATTATTCCAGAATAAATCAACTTAAACCTTAAATAACTTTAAATATTTTACTCTCCATAAAAATATATTTTGTCAAAATTATATAAATTAGAAACAAGCACAAGATAACATCGGGTTATTAACAACAATAAAATAAAATGATCTGGAGGGCCGGATCCGGCCCCCGGGCCTTGACTTTGACACATGGTTTAAGACTTTTGGTTTTTACACTGAAGTGCACGGCAGTTGTGAAGGACTCTCTTGCTGTACCTTGTACAGAGAGTCGGGGTTGGGTTTGTTGTGGATGCCCAGGTCATGCTTCAGCTGCCCCAGCGTCCTCATCCCCGCCCAGCTGTCCTTCTGGCCGACCGGCAGCAGCAGGGAAGTGATGGGGTTGTAGAGCTGAGGAACCGACACCGGATACCAGGAACGCAGGAACACGATGTCTGCACCACAAACACACAGAGATGGACCTCTGAGAGGAATATGGTGGACGCAGCCTGTTCTACTCTCTCACATGTACATCATTACCCTAATCCTCCACCCTGGTCAGAAAGCTGCTAGCTTCAGGGGCTAAAAGAAACCCAAACTCCGCCACCTCTGCTCTCCAGGAACTCACCACTCATGAGCAGACGGTCCTCAAACGTAGCTCTGAAGGCTCCTGGAGGTGTGGACAGGGCCTTCTTTATCTGACCTCTGACCCCGGAAACCGTCCGCACAGAAGCTCCTTCAAATTTAGCCACTTCCAGGACCGTGTTGAACATTCCCTGAGGAGACGAGCAGCATCAGCATCTTCTGTTGCTGCTGCTTCACAATTGATAAAGAAAGTGTAAATCGTCTGCTGGCTCACCTTAACAAAGGAAGTGTTTTTGAAGATCTTGTAGGGATAACCAATCAGTTTGAGCTTCTTCACTATCGTCACAGATTTATCTAGATCCAGGACCACTCCTGTGGCTGCGATGCGAAAGTTGGCCTACAGAGAAACAAAGAAAGAAGACGACCTCCGTCAGAAAGTCCTGCTCAGCTTTAATCTGTGGAGCGGGAAACACTTTTTAGCTGGACTCACTTTGACTCCGGCCACAGACTGCAGAGCCAGGAAGCCGGTTCCCTGAGGGGTGATGGGCCCTTTGGTCCGATGAGGTAAAAACAGTTAAAAGGTACACATGAAATCCACATCGAAATGTCTTCTCAACATGTTCTGACCTTCAAGATATAAAATTACAACTTTAACGTCGCTCCAATATTGAGTTTTCAGAGGACGGACGAGGCAAACGAAGCTTCACGTCTATGTTTGGACCACAAAAACAAGGGGAGGAGCTCCGTCATCCAGTGAGCAGAAGACTCACCCCAGATGGAGGCTCCACAGTGCATGTGCTGTGGCGTGTACTTGAGGAGGCGGTGGCGTCCGTTGTGATCTTCGATGTGGTAGAGGGGGATGGTTTGGAAGCGGCGCCAGCCTAAGGAAAGGATGAGGGGGTCCCTGGTCTTCAGGATTCGCTCGTACCACCTGTGTTTCTTCAGCCTCATCTGATCCAAACACATTCAGATCAGTTCACAACATAAAAATGTGGTTTACACACTGAATCTCTGAGCCTCTGTCACCTGCAGATATCCTATATTTCCTTCGCTGGATCCCAGCCCTCCAAGGATGATGGGGTACTGCGGGTCAAAGTTGGTGACGAACTCACAGGGCACAGAGCTGATCTCCACCCGTACGTACATCCCCGGCCGGAATCCTTCGTACTGCACTCTGGTCTCATCGTCCACATCCTCAAACTCTGCTCTGTTCAGCTGAGGGTCAGACAGGAAGGAAGGCGTGAGAGGCGGGTCAGTGCCGTGCAGCGGGGACTCTCAGACCCGCCCGCCGCCTCACCTCCGCCTGCTTCTGCATCTCCTCCTTCAGGTCATCGAAGTAGGTGGCGTCTCCATCATCGTACTCCGCGTCAAACCTCTCTTTGAGCCGCCGCTTCTTCTCCAGACGCTTGTTCTTCTGCACCTCCTCCTCCTCGACCTTCACTTCCTGCTCTTCATCTTCATCGCTGTCGGTCTTCTGTCAGTCACACAGTAAACGAGAACATCAGGATTCATGGGAGAAGTTTCCTCTACTGAAGCACTTTACTGGCACATGTGATCTGTTCATCACTGCGTTTATAAATAAAGATTATCCGTCTTTGTTGACATATATTCTGAAATCCATTAGATTATAACTGTTATCTTTATTTAAGGTTGATGTTTTTTGTCTTTAGGGTAACTTCAAACAATCAACAAACTCTCAGTTACTTCATCTGTCAGGATGAAGGTTAAAGTATTTCCTTTCAGAGTGAATAAAATCCCAACTTTAGGTTTTATATCAGTTTTCTCTAACAACTGAAAACTTCTGCTCTTTATCACTAAATAACTTTACTTTCCAAAAACAAAAAATAAAAGCAGAAACTCTTCTGGTGCTCATTAAAGACACACAAAAAAGATTGAACATTTAGTCAAGCAAAAGTCAACAAGCTCTCACAGCTCATCTAAAAATACGCTCAGATTTATTTTCTGCTTGAAATGTTCTAAATTTTAATGCGTGTTCTTGGATTTTCTGAGGCAGGAGTCTGCAACCACATGTGGCTCTCTGGTTAAAGAAAAATAAAACATTTTTAAAAAGTAAAACTGTAACAAGTAAGTATGAAGTAAAGTGAATAAATAAAACGTCATTAAGCAACAGTTGAAGGACATCACGTATCAGAAGCTTTTTGACAGATTTTTTAGGGGCCGGATTTAATATTTTTAAACAAATTTAAGGATTCAAATTGTCACTGAATTAGCTTTGATTTAGTTCATTAAATTTGAAATTTTTAGTCTGAAAATTGAAAATGATTTGCTGCATTGAGAGGATCCTATGTTACACAGGATGTCTTATTTTGAAAGGAAGTCATGGGAAATTTCTGACAAAAATAATAAACTATTTCAAGTTTAAAAAAAAAAGCTTAATTTTATTTTGCCCAAAAAATGTTTATAGTTATCATAAAAGTAACATTAATGTAAAAGCTAATGTGTAATCTTGAAAGTGAATAAGACTGTGTGGCTCCTGTTGGGATGTCGTCTGAGGAATTGACCCAAATGGTTCTATTAGTGTTGATGGTTCCAGTTTCCTGATCTGAGGGAAGACTGAGGGTTATGAAACGGGTAAGTCAGTGTGTTTGTGTGTTAAGGGATGCTGTAAATCACATTGTTTTTTGTTTCTTAGCTTTGCATCATTGTGGTCATCTTCAATAGAGGAGCTGCTTCTAATGGGTCCTTTGTGTTGAGCAGAATGTTTGCATGAATCCATGAGGGATGAGATGGACCAGGAAAATGATGGACAGTTCACTGATTTTAGGGGTCATCACGCTGGTATCACATCATAGCAGAGACCACTTTTGATTGGTTCACTCCATAGATTGGAATCATGTTTGTAATACATTTATGGGGCAGAAAGTGGACCAGAAAAATGTTTACTGTACATTGAAATGTTGAGGGAAGCCATATTGGATTTTAGGCAAAAATCAGGGCGACTGACGGGATAAAAGGGCCATTTTTGTCTAGATTGGACGTCTATAAACATGAGATGTTTCATCTGAAGAAGTCAGTAACGGTTTAAATAAAATAAAAAAATAAATTAAAGCCGACAAAAAATAGAAATGTAAAAAAATATATCAAAAATATTCAATATAAAGTTTTGTACTTGAAAAACTAAAGTCGAGAGGAGGTTTTTAAAACATGGAACATCATGAATGAATGAGAATCTTCATGTGTATGGAAATGCAAATACCAACAAAAATAAAACTTATGGATCAAAAATAAGAACTAAAAAAAATTGTAAATATTTATACATTTGTAATATTTTTGCTGCATTAATGAGGCGACTAGACTAAACTGCATTCTCATTAGACTGTATAATTATGAGAAAATGAACATTATTTTTCCAATTTTAACTTAAGACCAATCAGAGAAATTTCCGTGATGAAGCAACACTTCATCACACACGCTACCTCGGCCACACCCTCCTGTCCCGATTGGCTCTTGTGGACTTCTCCAGTTTCCAGATCTTCAAAGTCTCCATACAGTTCTTCTGCACGACACAGAACACGGATGTGAGGCTGAGAGGGAATGAACACGCCAGTTCCCATGACGCCCAGAGCGGCAGCTCTCCTCACCGTCCTCCTTCAGCAGGGTGGCAGCATCCTGACCTTCTTCCCACTTCCCCGTAACAAAACAGTCTCGGATTGAGTCCAACATCTGAAAGCACAGAGGAAATGCAGAGAACTGCTTCATGTCCAGAACTGGATGAAAGTGGAGCTAGCAGCTTCACCTCTTCCAGGTCCCAGTTGTGGCTGGTGTCAGGCTGGAAGCGAGAGCAGTCCACGGCGTTGGCCTGAGCCTTCCGGCTCTTCTGTGGCCGGCTGACGCGGAACAGACCCCCCAGTTCCTCCTCGTCGTCCTCAGAGTTATCCGCCTCCAGGACTGCGAAAGGAAAGGATGAGACTTTTTCCACCGCTGACAGAAAAAGCAGAGAATGAAAGCTTCCTGCAGGCGTCCGTACCGGCGCCGTAGACCAGCTTTCGGAGATTGGGAGCAGCTTCCTGGTGTCGGAGAAACGCCTCGGCTGCTTTCTGCTGCAAGCCCTCCTTCCATCGCAACACTCCTACGGAAGCGAGCAGAGGTCATGTCAGGAACATTCAGGGATCCTCATGTTCTCCTGGACACTTTAGTCTACAGTAGGCTGCAACAAACCATCATTTTATCAGTCGACTAACATCAAACACTTTTCCAATTAGTCAACTAATCGGATCACTCGTATCCTGGATGTAAAACACACATCCTAACTACAGCATTAGCTTTAAACTTCAAGTGCTTAAGCTATATGCTAACTGAAAACAAAGTGAAAGTTTATTAAACCTTTAATGGATTATACAGTTTATTAAAACTTAAATCAAATGAGGTCTGCCTCTGAAACACGCCACTGGCGTGTGGTAATGGTACCCGAGTCTTCCTATAACTTCCTGTGACATCACTACCAACCTGGACTAGCAATACTAGATAATAGATACTCAGAATGTTGTTTAAACACGTCCTCCATCATCAGAAAATGACTACAAGAGGATGTTAAAAACATAATTTTCACTGTTATTAAGAAATAACTGAATACTCACCCTCCTCTTCCTCCATTTCTTCCTCACTCATCTCCTCTGTTTCTTCTGGTTTATTCCTCACTTCTCCAGCTTCCTCTTCAGCAGATTCCTCCTCTGAATCTTCATCATCAGTTTCCTCCTCAGAACAGTTTCCAGAGTCTCCCGCTCCCCGAGCCTCCTCCTCCTCCTCTTCCTCGCTCATCTCCAGCTCGTCCTCGCTGTCAGCAAATGCCGGCACCTCAGCCGTTACTCCCGCCTCCTCCAGTCTCTGCCTCTTCTTCAGAGGAGCGCCGTCTGCCTTCTTCTCCTCAGTCTCGGCGCGAGTCTCTTTGAGAAACGCAGACAAATCTCCAACAGTGTCTTCATCGTCGTCGCTCTCCTCCTCCTCCTCCTCACTGCTTGATGCGCTGGCATCGTCTTCATCTCCAGGGAAGAGCACCTTCCTCCTCTCTCGGTTTGTGTCAGGATCCCACACGCTCTCCTCCTCAAGTTCTCGTTGATCTCTACAAACAAAAAGAAGACAAAAGATTTCCCTGAAATCTGAAGTTTTCGATGTTTGACACTTTCTCTGGCGTCTTTTCCTCTCATCTATGGAGAAAACTAGTTTAGACTCACTTTGTTATATAGGATCATATAGAAAGGAAAACAGACGTTTTTATCAGATTTAAGGATTTTTAAAACATTTATGAGACCTCTTTAGGAACACTTGAAACTTGACTGAAGACTGTAAGTATAGAGAAAATGAAACAAACAGTCTGCTAATACTTCCTCTACAGCAGGGTGTCAAACTCAATCACAATCTTACAAGAAGCCAAAAAATCCAAATCACACCTTAGGTCACGGGTCGAACAGGATAAACATTTAATGAACACTCTAAAACTACATTTTAAAACTTTAAAAACATAACTGTTTACATAATTATGAACTAGATATATAGAGTTACCTGTGATAATGCTAGTGTGAATACTGTAAGCTGAATTTGGCCGCTGAAAACGCTAAAGCTAAAATATTAGCTAAATGCCAAATTAGCCTTGGAAACAAAAACAACGTGGGCTAGCCAAAACAGCTAGCATATCGCTGAAAAAAAATAGCTAAACTTCAAATGTCCTAAAAAACTGAAAAAAGCCTAAATTAGCCAAAAACATTTAGTGTGTAAACATTAATCTAAGTCTAAAACAGCCTAAAAAATCTTAGTAAATGTCAAAATAGTCCAAAAAGTTAGCAGAATGACAATTTTAAAAACTTGAAAACTGTAACTTTTTAACATTATTCTAAATATGAAAAATGCAGGAATATTATTCCATATATTAATTTATTTAACCAGTATTAAAACTTAAATAACTTTAATATTTTACTCTCCATAAAAATATTTTTTGTCAAAATTATACAAGCTAGAAATGAGCACAAGATAACATCGGATCATGAATAAAATAAAATGATCTGGAGGGCCGGATCCGGCCCCCGGGCCTCGACTTCGACATGTGCTCTACACACGATTGAATCACCATGACTTCCATTCTGACACGTTTAGACGTCTCCACGAAAAAGTTTTATTCATAACTAGTAATCCATTTTTCTAGGACGTTTCTCCACAAATGCTCCATCTTCCAGCAGCGACGAGCATCAGGTAACTAGCTAGCTGAGGTTAAATGATTCAGGATCAGTTCATGACCTTATGAGTCACATCACGTTGACTAACAAATGTAAGATCCGTTCACCAGAGTTGAAGACATTCTAATGCTTTAGAAGCTCTTATTTTAGTACAATTAAAGACTTTTTAAGGATCCGTCCTGTTCATCACTCAGAGAGAAGTTGTCCTGTCAGGCAGGAACTCTGCAGAGGAGAAGATCTTGGCCGTTTCTTACCCGCTCTGCCCTCCGACGTCGTTGGGGTCAATCGTACCCGAGCCGCTGAAGAGCGACACCTTACTGGCAGCCATCTTGGCGTCCAGAGTGGCGTGAGTGTCGATGAGGGACTGGACCAGCTCCGTGGTGGGTCTCACCTCCTCCTGCTGCTGGTGGACGTGGTTCGCTGGGAGGTCGATGTACACAGCATCTTTGTCATACACAACGCCCCCCACACCAGCCATGGGGGCATAGAGCAGGCGCTCCTTCTCGTTCAGCGCTCGCTTCTTCTGAGCGTCCGGCAGGGCGCACGGGTCCGGCAGGAAGTTCACGTCGCTCACCTCGAAGTCTCCCACACCTGTGAGCACAAACAGCCAATCAGGGGCCAGCACTCAGGGACCACAGCAGCTCCTCCACAACATCTTCATACCTGGAATGTGGACCTGGCACTTGTTTTTCAGATGTGTCCCTCGCAGGTATCCGTAGAGCGACACGGTGCGGTCGCATTTCTGTTCTGTGCGGATCTTCTCGGGGTCGGTCAGGTCCTCCATGCTGCAGAAGGAATTACAGAAGAGATCTTAAAAAAGTTACTGCATTTCAGCTGTGTTTGAACGGGAAAAAAAGAGTAACAGAAATTGAGTTTTTAGGCTCCAATATTGAAGTCTTCTGGAAATCTAAAGACAAATCAGTAAAAATAACTAGAAACATTGCATTCCCTGCAATAATCCTAGTGCAAATGATTTTTGCTGAAAACAGTCCCTGAAGAAGCTAAAGCTTTTTCCTGAAAATGCAAAAACTATTTACAAAATGTAAAATCTGCTAAAACTGGAAATTTTCTCAAAGAACTATGAAAGAGCGCTGAAGTTAACCTAAATTCCTGAAAAATGTATTACAATGCTTAAAAATCCTTAATACATGCAAACATTGCAATAAAGCTTGTTGCTAAAATACTAGCTAAACTCCAAAACTGCCAAAATTCCTCAGTAAACTAAATTAGTCAAAAACGTTAGCATGTTGCTAAAATAGAAGCTAAACTCTAAATTAGTCAATAAAACCTCAGTAGATAAGAAATTATCCAAAAACATTAGCATGTAGGGCTGCCACGATTATTCGACTAATCGACGACTATTCGACTATTAAAATAGTCGACGAATAATTTGGTCGTCGAATCGTCGTTTTTTGCTTGTTTTTTTCCTTGTTTTGATCTTAAAACTACTGTTCGCGCATTCTAATTGCCGGGTCTGCCACACATGCGCAGTGGTGCTAATCCGGTCAGCACAGTGATGTAACAGGAAGTTCTCGGTAGGCTCATAACAACACGCTAGCTCGAAAATGTGGGAAACATAAGGAAAATAAAAGAGGAAAAAGTGTCAAATGTGATTTCTTCATGACAGAACTTGTGTTCCGTGAGAGCACGATGGCGATAAATGATCACCTGAAGATGAAGCATGTTGAGACTGAGTTTGATCACGCTGAACAGAGAGCTTCGTCTAGCTAATAAATAAAGATGAGACATTTATTTTATAAACCTGGTTTAAAGAGCAAACAGGATAGTTATTATTCAAGGAAAAAGCAGTGAGGATTAGAAAAATGAGCAAACACCTTTTAAACTACAGGAGAAAAAAAACATAAGCAGAAAGTAAAGAGAGAATAATCATTAAAACTGATTAAAGTTTTAATAGTTCATGGAAAGTCCCTCCTGAGGCTCTGCGGTCAACAGATGCAGGACAGCAGCTCATAGGCTGAAGTGGGCGTGGCTTCCTGCAGCTCATGTTATAAACCAGGGCTCCTCAAAATACGGCCCGCCTCCACATTTGACCTGGCCCCCACAGATCAGAAACACTGATGGAAAACCACATGGAGCGAGACTTTTTATTCCATCCTTCAGCAGTCTGAACTCTGATGGAGAGGAGAGAATATTTATGGGTTTAATAGAGATTTACTTTTTCTTTATTATCATTTTTCTTCTGTACATTTTTTTTCTTCAGCTCTTTTTATGCAAACTTTTTCAACTGTTTTGGAAGTTACCAAGGATTTCTAGGCTAATTTGGAGTTTAGCTAATATTTCAGCTGCATGCTAGCTGTTTTGGCTAATTTAAGCTTTTTTACAGTTTTTAAGCTATTTTGAAGTTTAGCTGTTTCTGCTTCATGGATCTTTCCGGTTCCGGGTCACGAGCAGATGACGTGTGTCCCCAGCTCTCTCAACTCTTCGGCTTTTAAAGTCTTTTAAAGTTGCTCACAAGCGACTTTAATCACCAGCTGAAGATGATTTTTACTTATTACTTTTTGTATCATTATAATAATTCTTTGATGAATACAATCTGCACAAATTGTCTTTTAATGAGAATATTTAGATTATTGTTACTTATTAATATAAATGATTGTTTTGAAATGTGATTACATCACTGATATTAATGATCCTTTATAACCTGAATCTATGATTGTAGAGTATTAATATTTGATATTAAGTCCTGAACCGGATATTGATCATTCGTGTAAAGGAAATGGTATGGTCGAGCCAGACAGGGATTATATAAGTTCACTTCCTCCCACTCCCTTTCAAGCGATCTACTTGTGGTTGAGAATGTGATGTGTTATTTCATGTATTATTACCTGATTGCTTGGAATAAAACATTTCATTCATTCACATGCTAGCTGTTTTGGCTAATTTACATTTTTTTCAGCTTTTTAGGCTTATTTGGCATTTAGTTAATATTTTAGCTGGCTATCAGCTTCACTGTTTCAATCTATCAGCTTCAGCGTTTTTAGCTATCAATTTCAGCCTCTTCAGTGACCAAATTCAGCTTTCAACATTCACTCTAGCATTATCACAGGTAATGCTGTATATCTAAATGTTTTGATATTATTTTTTTATGAAGATTATAGAAATGAATCATTTTAAATTTGGCTATGTTTTGCTTTCTGAAAAAGAATAAATGTTTACGTTTAGGCTGTGATTGCTGCACTTTTTCTGTTAACCTACAAACCGACCCCGCCCCCATCAGAGAAGAAAACGGTTATGTGGCCCTCACATGAAAAGGTTTGGTCCCCTGCTATAGATGATGAGTCAATTTCTTTTATCAATTTCTCAGTAATTGAAACATTTTCGATTCAAACCTAAATTTATCAAATAATTAAGTACATTGTATCTGCATTCCTGATGGCTCTTGAAGCTGGCGCTTAAGGAACGTTGTGACTCACCGGTCGACCAGCACGTAGGGGTGGGAGGTCTGCCACACCAAAGGGCGGAACTTCATGACCGAGATGAAACGGCCCAGATTCTTCACCTCCTGAGTCTGGTACTCCCCGTACACCATCCCCGACAGGTAGAAGAGCTTTGCTCCCTGAAGGGTCAAACCCACAGGTGAGAGTGGGCGGAGCTGCAGGGAAGCAGCACCAGCAGAGCAGAGGCGACAGTCACCTGGTACACCTCCGTCCAGAAGCGATGCTTCAGGTTCTTCTTGGTCTTCCTGAGCGTCTTGTTGTTCTTGAAGGAGTCGAGGTGAGTGAGGACGCCCATGATGCGAGGGAAGCCGTGTACCTGACAAATGTTGAGGAACTCGAACGTCTCCATCTCAAAGCCAAAGCTGGCATCGATCAGCATCAGGACCTGCAGAGCGACGGTGAGATGGCTGCATGGAGAAGCTCCACAGGGATGTTTTCATCGGTCTTAGTGGTGAAACTTACGAGGTCAGCGACCTTTGCCAGGTCGATCATGGTGTTGATGTCGTTGTTACACTCCATGAAGGTCAGGCGGCGTTTCTTTCCTAAAACACAACAAAGAGAAATGATGTCTCCGGGTCTTTCATGGTTTTTACAGTGTTGAAAATGAACAGTCAAATATGTCTGATCCTTCATGGTAGTGCCAGAGTCCGGATCAGGATTTTAACTCTCATTCTGGTTTGACTTCATGCAGTCAAAACGTTCTCAGCAGCAGAACAGGAAGATCTGGACCAGAGACTAACTGAACTCAAGCAGGTTTTCAGGCCACAGCAGTGAACTGTGAGCGTGAACTGTGAGCGTGCACTGTGAGCGTGCTCGTGGTTTCTCCGTCTGAAGCTGCACTCACCAGAGACGATTGTCACCGGACCACAAATATCCCCGAGCTTCTGCCGAGTGAAGTTCTTGATTAAGCAGCGGATTAAGGTACTCTTCCCCACCTTGGGGGGACCCATGACGACAATCACAACAGGTGGGGGTTCCAGTGGAGTCCGGTCCACAACAGGGATGTGATGTTTTTTGGTTTTTATGTCCTGGGCCCTGCAAAAGAAAAAAAGCAAAAGCGGTTAAACCTTCGGTTGGGAAAACTCAGCTGTGGGATGTGAGCGCCGTCTGTGCGGACCTGTGGAAGGTCTTGGCCATGCGGACAGCCGACTGGACCGCGAAGGCTTTGGGGTTGCGTTTCCGTTCGTCATCGTCTGCTGCCCCAGCCTGTGTCTTCAGCTTCTTCTTCTGCGCCTTTGGTCCACTGTGCTTCTGCGTGTGCTTCTTCTGTTTATGAGCCTTCTCCTCCATCCTGGTGGGAGGAACAAACCACATCACCTCATTTGAGATGTCCAGGCCCTCAACACCCACCAGAAAAATCACACTCAACCACTCTCAATGTCACAAGATATGTTATTGACGATTTCTTTGGATTTCAGAGGAAATTTAAAAAAAAAAAATTTTTCATCTGGAATGTACTCCCCTACCCTCACACAAACACACACACACAACCGGAAGTACGTGCTTTTATTTTCTAGTGGAGGAAGAATTGAAATCAGCAGTTCAACCTGCTTACGCTTCATTATTTTTTATTTATTTTTAAGCACTAAAGTCTTTAGAAACTCTTCAGAAGTTTATCACACCACACGAATGAAATCTTTAGAACTGATCTCCTGCTGCTTCTGGTTCGGATCTGGACCCGTTTTCGGAACCGTCTGCTAGTTTTACCTCCAGCCCCCAATGGCTGAACACAAACTCTGATCCTAAAAATGTATTTTCATCCAGATTATCTAAAACTTCTTCATGTCGAATGAACGTCTGAAGCTACAGTCTTGAGTTCGTTGGGATGCTAAACGTGGAGCAGAATGAATGACTGCGCCTGCGCAGACCTCTGCGGGAAAAAGCAGCATAAACACGGAAACATTCAGAGTTCACCTCGATGAGGAGACGGAGTTTGTACCTGGCGGAGAAGTTCAGACGGTTTTCCACCTGGAAACGTATATTTTCCTCACAGCCCACATGTGCACGGAGGATTCACCCGGAAACTTTTCTTTGCTCCTTTAAAATACCCAAAGAAATTGTTTTCTCCTGACCCTCTACTGCCATCTACCGGTGTGGAGTGTAATTACTGCAGAATGTTTTAAGGAGGCCGTAACATGATTTTCTTAAGCCTATCAGAGTGAACTATATCCATTTATATGATCATATATTACCCTTGGAGGGGGGTTCTTAAAGAAGCACTAAAGTAACAAACACCTGTATCAGCTGGAATTTATTAAAGCCAGGACATAAGTTATTCGATCTGTCCCGGATGAGAACGGTCATACGGCATGCAGGATTTAGCAGGAAAATCTCCCGCTGATCTTCCTTCGTGGATGGAGTCTTTAAATAAGTTGGATTTGCTGTAAATACAAATGATTTCAATAAAAATGGTTATTTTCAAGTTGAATGAGTTGTCAATTGTGCTTTGATATTTGGTATTATTTTAGTGGGAGGAGACTTGCAGAGTTTGTTTTTACAATATGTGAAATCGTAGTGAATTCAGTCTTTTTAAATGATCCATTTATGATGGAATTGCTCCATAAAATAATATTCATATGTAACAGGATGGTGTTAGAAATATTGATCATATTAGGATGGTTCTGATGGAGGAAGACTGAAGACTCAGCTCTGAAGTACACGAGCTGTCACTGTTTAACTCTTGAAAACAGGTCAAGAAACACAGTCTGGAGATTAAACCTGGGTCTTCCTAATAACCCAGCCATAGTTGATCAACTCAAACAGGTAATTAAGAAATGTATTCATGAAAATGACAATGGTCCCAGTAACCTATCAAACTACACTGCTTTCTGTTCTATACTCTGCAGACAGCTCCCGGTGACCAGAAGGGCAGACAGAACTCTGACTCCTGGCATTACTCTGACCAGCAGCATCTATCTGATGGTTGATGTCGCCGCATGTGGCTTGCTATGGAGTTCTGTGCAATCTCGTCCATCTTGTGCTTCCTTCAGAACTTGCTTGATCAGGGACGAGCGCCACCCACCCTACAGGTATTTGGTAAGCTTAAAAAAAAGTTTAAAAAAGATACAAATACTTGACTGGTTGTGAAAGATCAGTTGATTCAATACTTTGAGCGTCTGGCGAGTGTGATCTCGTCTCCTTAATCCAGTAGAGGGCATCTGGTAATATATCCAGCAAAAAAAAAAAAAAGAAAAAGAAAAAGTTAACCTAGATGTAGCATTTACCATAATGACTTTTGAACCGCTCTTAGTCCGGCTTGTCACCT
>NC_050530.1:20496258-20506536 GCF_002922805.2 Oryzias melastigma | reverse complement strand
TATAATCCTTTTGTTCCAGATCCTGCTTTGTGTCAAGAGCAGGGGCTGGTGGATCTTCAGTTTTTATTTCTGGGGGTGGGGATGCAGGATGGTTACTGTGTCTCTGATCCAAGCTCCTGTCAGGGGCAGGGCCAGTTGGATATGAGGGGTTCCCTCCAGTTGCATGGTTTACGGGGACATGGTCATTTTGGAGTCCCTGATTGAAGTTTCCATGGTGAGGAGGTGGTGGGGGGGCATTCCAATTTTGGTAGCCCCAATTTGGGTTTCTTTGTGGGGCATAGGCTTGGTGATTAGGGTGGTTGGGTGGGACACAGTAATTCTGTGGCACCCAGTTTGGGGTGTAGGCTTGTTGTACCATACCAGGGGCTGGATATGGGTGGTTTAACTGGAAAAGCTGATTCCCTCCGAAATGAGCATTTCCATGAGGATGGTAGAATCCCTGGTTTGGGTGGGGCGCGAAGTGTCTCTGATTTCTGAACATTTTCTTTCTTTCTTTCCGATCCGTGGACGCTTGCAGTAGCTGTGGTCTTTGAATCTCGAAGTTGAATCTGGCTGGCAAACACCCACCTTCAAGAAGTCTGCCAATGATGTCATGGTACAGGTATGACATCATATGTCATCATGTAATTCATAACGATAGACATGCTAGCATCAAATTACATCACATGCGTACATCATGTGACGTCACTCGTGTACTGCACGTTGATTGGCCTGCTAGATTTTACTTAGAAATTGATTAATGAAAATATACAAAAGACATAAGAATTTTCAGGCTCAATTACATATAATCAGAGATCAATCACTGACTATCAACATGGGAAACCAAAACCGCCATTGTGATGCTAACGCTAGCGGGCTATTGTTAAGATATTGTTTTCTCTGTTTTTGTCTACATCAGGGGTCCCAAACTGGTGGACCACGGTCCGGGTCCAGACCCAGAGACCCTCTTATTCAGACTGCTAAGCATTTTTAATAAAAAAGTATGATATTATATTTATTTTTAACTACAGGGATTATTGAGCAGGCGCGCGCGAGGACAGCTACGTACGGACCGGGGTCCTTCAACCGGCAAAAGCTCATGTCGGTGTGCTAATGTTTACATGTTGGAATGTGAAGTTATCGAGTGATTGAGAGATAAACCGTGCTGTCTAAAATGAGAAAAGTGAAGTCTGAAAATCCAATCGTGTCTTCCGGGATGAGCGGACCGAAGCTTTCGCTTCTATTTGCCAGCAGTGAGTTGCTGACGGAGCCTATGCGCGCTCCCGCGACTAGTCGCAAATCGTGGCAGGGGATAACTACTTTGGCACCACACGTAAGCTGCTCATTTTTGTACAAAAATACTTAAATAAACTACATTGAAGAGTAAAAGCAGATTTCATATAAACTTGCTTCCTTGTAGTGCAATATGTGTGTTCTTTCCCAACCTTTAACATTCTCCTGTTTTTCACTCAAAGTGCAAGTGACATGAATGGACCTCATAAAGCATTCATAATTATGATATATAATAATACAAGTGTCCCACCCTTATCAGTAGGTTGTTATATTGATCTGTCAACACTACATCAGCCTGCAAATCTAGAAGCTCCCTCTGGAGGGACTGTGGACTTGCTCTGTAACAATGTGTGGCCTCTTTTTAAAACATGACGTCATTCTTCACTAAGAAGGGATTTTTAACAAAGATCAAGAGCTGCTCTCCCAAAGTAAAGCCATCAAAGCGAGTCTTAAAGTTTTCAATCAACTTTTTGATCAAGTCAGAATGAGCAGTGACATTGATCTGTTTAATGGAGGGAAATGTTCAGTCTTCCTCCAGATCATCTTCAGAATGACCCGTTTCTTCTGAAAAGTCTGAACAGAACTCCCAAGTCACATGCAGAATTCTTTTCCTTCGTCCATCTTCGTTTTGAGCTGATTTGTGAGTGTTGAGTGTTGTGAGTGAAACACATTCTAACAGGTGAACGTACCTCAGCACCCCACTGGCACCCCCGCGACCCCGAGAGGGAAAGAGCGGTCAGGAAGATTCAAAGATTCAAAGACTTTTATTGTAACTGTCAGGAACAGTTAAATTGTGGGGGGTCCACCAGCAGCGATGCACAGCACAATAAAAATATAGAAAAGAAATTAAAAATAAGAACAAAATAAATAAGTAGAATAAAAGTAAAAAATAACTTATTTAACAGTAATAATAATATGAAACTGTACAGAGGTAGGGCAAAAGGGGAAGTACACGACATAATTGCAGCATGGTAATAAATACTATTTCAAGTGAGATGTGCAGTTGTGCAAAATTGACAATGTTTCAGTTTGTTCATTGGATGTTGTTCAGCATCCGTATGGACCAGGGGAAAAAGCTGTTTGTGAGTCTGGTGGTATGTGACCTGATTGACCTGTAGCGGCGTCCTGATGGCAGCAAGTCAAACAGGTGGTGGGCGGGGTGGGTTGGGTCCTTCAGGATTGTAGATGTTCTTTTTTGGCAGCGGGATCTTGATTGGGTCGCAAGGGGGCGCAGGGGGCAGCCGATGATTCTTTGTGCTGTGTTTCTGACCCTCTGCACAGCCTTTCTGTCCAGTGATGTGGAGCCTGGGTACCACACATTCAGAGAGTAGGTCAGAATGCTCTCCACAGAGCAGCGGTAGAAGTTCACCAGCAGCCTCTGATCCAGATCACACCTCCTCAGGATGCGGAGGAAGTGCAGCCGCTGCTGAGTCTTCTTCACCACGGCCCGGATGTTTGCTGACCAGGACAGGTCAGCAGAGATGGTGATGCCCAGGAATCCGATGGAGTTTACACAGTCTACCCGTTCTCCATTTATTTGTAGCGGGGCGTGGGCGTGACTGTGTCTTCTAAAGTCCAAAATGATTTCTTTGGTCTTCTGGACATTTAGAGACAGGTTGTTCTCCGAGCACCACTTGGCCAGGTTGCTGATCTCTGCCCTGTACGCCGTCTCATCACCGTTTGAGATCAGTCCCACCACAGTGGTGTCATCTGCGAATTTGAAGATGGCATTGGAGGTGTGTGAGGCGGGGCAGTCCGAGGTGTACAGGGAGAACAGCAGGGGGCTCAGGACGCAGCCCTGGGGGGAGCCGGTGCTGAGCTGGAGGGTGGAGGAGAGGTGGGGACCGAGTTTTACTTGTTGTGGACGGTTGGTGAGAAAGTCCTTAATCCAGTGGCAGGTGAGTCGGGGGGATGTGAAGGTTCAGCAGTTTGGAGATGAGAATGTCTGGGATGATTGTGTTAAAAGCTGAGCTGAAGTCCACAAAGAGCAGCCTGACGTAGCTGTCTCTGTTCTACAGGTGGCTCAGCGCAGTGTGTAGAGTCAGGGCTGTGGCGTCTTCTGTGGATCTGTTTTGCCTGTAGGCAAACTGGAAGGGATCAAGGGTCTTTGGGAGGACGTCCAGGTGGAGACAAGACGTTCCAGGCACTTGGTGATTATGGATGTTAGGGCGATGGGTCTGAAGTCGTTGAGGCTATTTACAGGTGACTTTTTGGGGATGGGGATGATGCTGGATGATTTGAGGCAGCTTGGGACAGAGGCTTGGGACAGTGAGAGGTTGAACAGTGTGGTGAGGACACCAGCTAGCTCACCCGCACACTCCTTGACGACAACCCCTGGGATGCCGTCTGGTCCTGCAGCTTTCCTGGGTTTTGTAGCTCTCAGGGTTCTTCTCACCTCATGTTCCTGGAGGAACATGATGGATGGATGTACAAAAATGAATGACAGAAAAAGTTTTTGAGACAACAAAATAAAATATTTCTTTGCTGATTAAAACACATTGCTATTAAATAAAAGAACAGAAAAGTGAATTATTGTCTGACTGTTTTTGATGCTGGACTCAGGTCTACCAAGCTGACTGTTACTGGACCTCTTGCCAAATTAGTTGGGGATCCCTGTTTTACAGCCTGAAGGTTAACATAACAAACAGCATTTAAAAAATAATTTACAGTTAATATGGGGTCAAATCAGGATCCACTTAAAGAGAATAAAGAACAACATTTTTCGTTTTAAAAAAAGGAAAATTTGAAAACAGTTTTGATCCTGAAAATACATATAGAAAACGTAAGGAATTATTGAAAAATTGAGAAAATAAAATTGAACATCAGAAAAAATAGTATTGAAAACTAGAAAGAAACATTGAAAATAAAAATAAAAAAACTGTTACATATAATAAATAAATGTTTATTTTTAATTTTCTTTTTCCCTGTTTGCTTTCAGTTCTTTGTTTTCAGTTTCAATTCAGAGTTTTTGCTGCTGAGCTGATCCTATTTCTACATGAGGACGGGGCTTTGAGCTGATCGGCTACAGAGAGAAGCGAAAAAAGGAAAAGTTAAAAGTACAAATAAACATTTTTTTGATTAACAGTTTTATGTTTTTTTATTCAATACATTTTTTGTATTATTTTTTTCAAATATTCCATTTTATTTTTTCACATTTTCAATATCAGTTTATAACTGCTTTCAAATATTCTTTTTTATTTCAGTCTTGATTTTCATTCACTTTAAGCTGATCCTGATTTTACTCCATGAAATAGATTCAAAAGACGAAAATTCCAAATCTGTTTTCTTAAAATAAATCTCTAAATTAGGAAATTGTGAAAGTGTTTGTCTCCCTGAGAGCACATCACTGCCACATCAGCAGTATTCACATTCAAACACTAGATGGCAGCAAACACTGGACAGAGTGACAGACTGAGGAGAGGAAACAAGAGGCCCAGAACATCCTTCCTGTCCTCTGCTGGATGAGCCTGACCTCCTGAAGCACTTTGATGCCAAACTCTGCCGTCATCTTCTCCTCCACTGTCGCATCATCTGCAACATGTTATGAAAAGTCCCTTTGAACGTGCACACTTAAACCTGAAGAGCCTGCTGTCCTTGAAATGATCCATTTCCCCTTCATCTGAACATGTGATCTGTGCTGGAGCAGCTGATGCACTCAGGAGTCCACACAGGATCAGAAAGGAGTTTCAGGTGTGCAGCCTTTCCATTCCTTTAAATGTTAAAAGACAGTCAAGACAATATTCTGAGATTATCTGCAGCCTCCAGGATCTGAAAGGATCCTCAGCATGGATGAAGCTGTTAGAAGACACTTGTGTGGGCTGAAAATTCAGTCAGCTGGAAAGCTATTGTGATGATAAAATAATGCTCTCAATAAAGTGCTGCAAAAATGAAAGCTGTCCTTGAAAAACGTTAGAAATCTCCTCCCAAGTGTTCACTCAAAGCTGTGGAGTTTGGCACGGCGTGTTGATGACTTTACTTATTGTGTGATTGCTTAGTAAGCATTCACACCATAGTGATTCTCCTATCTGTGTGTTTTTCAGCACGTTTAAACTCAAACACACTTTCAGTGATTTTTCAGCAATCTTGGTATCAAAAAGTTCAGCTCGTTCAGAACATTACTGCTTGTAGTTTTGGTATTCCTGAACTTTATAGTTTTTGAAATATTTAAATAAATATGGCTGATAAAAATAGATGATGAATTCTTCAAATTTCAAAGTTTTGAGCAGATTAGCAACAAGACTGTAAAGATATTCATAGACTATGTTTTCATCTTTTAAAGTACGCTACTATAAAGATTCGGAGTTTAGCTAATATTTTAAGTTTTTGGCTAATTTGTTATCTACTGAGGTTTTTAAGCTAATTTAGAGTTTAGCTTCTATTTTAGCAACAGGCTAACGTTTTTGACTAGTTTAGTTTATTGAGGAATTTTAGGTACTTTTGGAGTTTAGCTAGTTTTTAAGCAATGAGTTAGCTTTTTTTTGGCTAATTTTGAATCTACTGAGGCTTTTTGGGCTAATTTGGAGTTTAGCTCATATTTAAGCAGCATACTAAATAGTTTTGCAAAATTAACATGTATTAGGGATTTTTAATCAATTTTACTACATTTCTTTTTCAGAAATTTAGGTCATTTTCGGCGCTCTTTCATAGCATTTCGCAAATAACTTTTGCATTTTCAGCAAATCCCTTCATTAATTAAAGGAAATTGCGTCACCATTTCCAGCAAAAAGCATTCACACTAGCATTATCTCAGGGAATGCAACTTTTCTAGTTCGTATTACTGTTGTTTCCTTTTCCTGCACTAAAAGGTTTTGGGTAACTAAAGCTCCAGGCTGCAAATGCGACACATGCATTGGGGACTTTCCTGCACTCCCTCACGGAAGTGATTACACCGCCATCTATCAGAACCTATGGAGTTCTCTGCAGCAGAACCGGGCCTCGACAACCTGTCCCAACAAGCAACCCGATCAAGTGTTGTGGTGGAGCCAACAGCAGAACAACAAACAGCAAAGACAGAAGAGTGTTGAGGACGGGACGTTTATTTTTAGTCTCCAAAGTCAGTCAGAGGAAATTGTAAAGCCTTTTAGTGGAATGACAACACAACATGTTTAGGTCAGAGGAGTATATACAAATGTCCTGACCTTTTCCTCGCAGCATCATAAACTGAAGCAGATCCATAAAACTAGATGACTGCGTATCAGCATTGGGTCTCCGAGGACCTCTAAAGTCTGAGATTTTCTCACAATGTAAACCTGAAGACATAAACAACTCTGATGTTTTCTGAGGACTGAAGTGAGGAAAACGTGCTCGACAGAGGAGTTTAAGGGACACACGAACCATGAAATCCCGTTGTGTTGCTGAAATAGAGAAAACATCTCCGTTCTGTACAAATATTTCATTATTCATGTTTTTTCATAGATCCACTCCAATGAAAATGGTGTTTTTACATGTTCTTGTAGCATTTTTCTCCTGATGATGAACAAAACACCCATTTTTTTATCCTTCTTTCTTTGGCATTTTTTTAGTTTTTCAAAATAAAACTCAGAATTCAGTCACAGTCCATACACTCACTCTAATAAAAGAAAACCCACAGAAATACACAAAACTGATGCAGAAATGAAGAGAATGAAGTCAGTCGGTGAGAATCACTCATTGCTTTTTAGTTAAGGAAAATAAGAATAATTTTTAAGGTCATGTTTTATCTGTTTTATCTGTTTGTTTTTTCCTCGCTGCACCACCTGCTGAACTGCTGCAAAAGTCTTAAAAAGTCCTGGTGGTCTTTTCATTATAATTGTGATGTTTTTAGGCAAAATCTAAAAATCTTTTGTTTTTGCAGATCAAAATGAGTTTATTAGATCTCCCCCCCATACTGTCTCCAATTCCTTATGACCTGTTTACAGTCTGTTCCTCTAGCTGACAGCCCCCCCCCCCACCTTAAACCCAACATTACTGGTGCAACAATAATGATGATCAATATCAGAGCTATCCAGCCGTACAGTTTAGATCCAGATTCAAGCTCTGACAAGGAAATCAAAGACGTTCATGGATCTATTGTCTGCAGGTGGGTGATCGGAATGGAGCAGAGCGGGGAGACTGTGACCACCCAGTTTATTTTCAACATAACCCATCTGAACAAAAAATACATGTTTCAATCTTTAAAGGGGGTTCTTTTCTTTGTAATCATTGTTTTTGTCTCATCATTAGGTGCTTTTTTTTCTTAATCAGCTTCCAGAAAAATGACAGAATCATGACGGCTGACGATCCCAGCATGTCATGGAAAGACTGAACCGGCCGGATAAATTTAGTGGTGCACATTTCGACACCTAATAAGATTGTTTCAACAGCCTGTGACCTGAGGATCATCGGCTTTCACATCCTTCTTTTCAGCGTGTGGATTCCCCTCATGAGAAATGCTGTGACTTCTTGTCATTTCACTCTGGCATTAAAGCTGCAGCTTTTCCTGGTACTGTCCAGGTCATTTCTCAAGTGTTGAATGAAGAAAGCTGAAGTTCTGTCTGAGGAATCTCTCTCTCAGAGAGGCTAGCAGTCATCTCATCCTTTTGTAATGCAGGTAAACGCAGCACAGATGACAGGATTGTAAAAAGCTCAACTTCAAAAATGTCTTTTCTGCATCAGAATAGAAAACTCCTGAGTGGAAGTCACTCCACACTCAGAGATCACGTCACTGCCAACAGGTTAACAGAAGTGACTGCAGAGATTTACCAAAAACCTCACAACTCCCAGACAGTTTTAGGCTCAAAGACATCTTGACGGATTAGCTCAGTCTAATCCATCAGGACCAGGAGTCTGAAACCTTTAATCCTAAAAGAGACATTTGGCCAGTGAGAGCCACAAAGTCACTCTTTATTGTTTGATAAACACTTTATAAATGTTTTATGAGCTTTAAACCATTCATTCATTACATGTTACATTGACATTGTGAAGCACTTTGTGAGTCACGCTCTGAGAAAGGTCCTATATAAATAAAGATTTACTTACATTACTTACATGTAGCTTCTTTAATATTTACAACTATTACATTATGAGAGTTTTATATTTTTATATATGGCAGCACATACAACTTACTTTCAAAATAAAGTACATCCTATGTCAAGTAAGATCCTCCTGCTGAACTGTTAATGTAAGAAAACCAAGTGAAACAAGACGTTTTCTACAGCAGGAGTGTCAAACTCAATCGCTCAGGGGGCCAAAGCCGAACAGGATAAACACTCTAAAACTACATTTTTAAAACTTTAAAACTGTAACTTTTTAACATAATTATGAATAATAAAAGCAGACAGTAATATTATTCCAGAATAAATCAACTTAAACCTTAAATAACTTTCAATATTTTACTCTCCATAAAAATATATTTTGTCAAAATTATACAAGTTAGAAATGAGTGCAAGTTAACATTGGGTCATTAATAACAATAAAATGAGGGCCGGATAGAATTACCTGGAGGGCCGGATCCGGCCCCCGGGCCTCGACTTTGACACGTGTTCTAAAGTGTGCCTTCATCCTTTTCTCAGTTTAACTGTTGATTGTAAACATGATTCGTAGAAAATGAGTGAGAATCCAAAATAAAAAAATTATAAAGGATAAAACTAAAACTATTGAAAGAATAAACCATAAACTACTCTAAAATGATCAACCTGTTACCATCAATGTTGTCAGTTATAAGATGAGTTAAAGGTGTAAGCATTAGTAAAATAAAAAATAAAATAAAAAACTAAAACCCATCATTTATTGAAGTTGTTGAATTTTTCTTCAAACTAAAGAGTCACACTGGAGGGACAAAGAGCCTCATGTGAGCCTCAGGTCACAGAGACCTGGTCCAGAGTGTTCCCGTCTTCACCTGAACAGGACTGAATAGTTCTGGAAGACGTGGATGTTCTGATATGGTGCAGGACGGAGCATGGTGAAATAGAGGTTTGAGTTGACACTGAATTTCCCCCCCAAAAAAACACATTTATTTGTTTCTAAAAATGTGTTAGATCTCAACTATTTGAAGTTATTTTGAACATTAATAGCACGTTTCTGTGTTGGGACCAGTTCCAAATGCACAACAGTGACCTGCTGCTCCGTGCTGTGATGCAGTAATCAGTTAGTAGTCTCTAATTCATGTTTTTTTAATTTTTCTCACTACAAATGTGTTTACTTAGAGCAGGACGCACACAAAACCTTATTGTGATGAATTGTGCAGGTTGTGTTTTTGCTCGTGGTCAGTCACTTCTTTGAGTTTCTGATTCCTAACTGACCTCTGACCCCTGTTTGGTATGTTTGAAGTGTTTGCAGTTATCTGTTGGATCTGGAAGTGGACTCATCTTCAGTTTTTTGTTTTAGGGTGTATTCACACTGGAAAATCAGATTTTCTTAGACCACTTAATTTGTTCTGGATCGAGTCCTAAACTCTGTATTCATTCTGGAGATTTTTGTTGCGGACCAAATATTTTACAAGACTAAAGATGTCTTCAGTCATTGGCCAGCTGTTATGGAGGGGGTCAAAGATAAAGAGAAAGATGGAGATGCTGCGGTTTGTCAGGATTCTTCACTTATTCAAACTTTGTATCTCCATCCATCCATCTTCTTCCGCTCATCCGGGTCGCGGGGGCAGCAGTCTAACCAAAGATACCCAGACTTCCCTCTCCTCTGCCACTTCCTCCAGCCCTTCTGGGGGGACCCCGAGGAGTTCCCAGACCAGCCGAGAAACATAGTCTCTCCAGCGTGTCCTGGGTCTTTCCCGGGGCCTCCACCCAGTGGGACATGCCCGGAACACCTCACCAGGGAGGCGTCCAGGAGGCATCCGGATCAGATGCTGGAGCCACCTCAACTGACTTCTCTGGATGTGGAGGAGAAGCGGTTCTACTCC
The DNA here is from genome assembly GCF_002922805.2 of Oryzias melastigma. NCBI lineage: Eukaryota > Metazoa > Chordata > Actinopteri > Beloniformes > Adrianichthyidae > Oryzias > Oryzias melastigma. The sequence goes on along the minus strand of NC_050530.1, from coordinate 20,496,395 downwards.
GAGATCTCTCCGAGTGACCGAGCTTCTATCTCTAAAGGAGCGTCCAGACACCCTCCAGAGGAAACTCATTTCAGCCGCTTGTAGTTGGGATCTGGTTTCGTTCTTTCAGTCATTACTAGGGATGCAACGATACAGTT
>NC_050530.1:20449408-20495569 GCF_002922805.2 Oryzias melastigma | reverse complement strand
CATGAAAAGTTTTGAACATATTTTAAATTCTTTTATCTTGTTCTTAACTGAAGGGAAACTGGATCCTCTGCAATTTGCATACCAGTCTGAAAAGGGAGTCGAGGATGCTAAACTCTTTTTATTGAACACTGTTTTTAAGCACCTTGAGAACTCCGAGGCTCATGTTAGACTTTTATTTGCAGATTTTTCCTCTGCTTTTAATAGAATGCAGCCTCACATTCTGATCCAAAGACTGGCTTCTGATGTTAACCTCCCAGATCAGCTTCTTTTATTGATTTTAAGTTTTCTTACAGACCGGTCTCAGCGGGTTCTTGTTAATGGAGAATTATCCCCACCTTCCACTTGTAACACAGGGTCTCCTCAGGGGTGTGTCCTTCCCCCTCTCCTTTTTATCTTGTACACAGACAGTTGCAGATCTTCAGAAGAGAACAGATTTTTAATCAAATTCTCAGACGACACTGTTCTAGTGTCTCTGTTATCTGCAGCTGAAACTAACCACGGGCCTGCTTTATCACAGTTGGTGTGACACCAATTATCTTGATTTAAATGTGGCTAAAACAAAGGACATGGAGATTGATTTTTTATTGAGAGTATTTTAACATTTTCATGTATTTACTGATTTTATGGTCTGTCTCTTAAAGACAAAAACAAACTGAAGGGTATTGTCAAGACCTGCTCTAAAGTAATTGGTGTTAGACTGAGGGACCTTCCCTCTCTGTGGAAGGAACAGGTGCTAAAGAAAGCCAAGAGCATCCTGGGACAGCCCCAGCATCCTCTGACTCCTGACTTTGTTCTGATGCCTTCAGGGCGTCGATTTTATGCTCCGACACGAAAAACCAACCGTTTTTCGCAGTCTTTTGTGCCCTCAGCCATTACATTGTTGAATTTAGATAAAAGTGTTTTTTTAGGTTATTGCTGAGGTGACATTGTTGTGTGTTGTTGTGGAGCTAAGGAGCACTCATTTTAAACTACGATGGTCTGACACATTCATGTGATTGTGTTCTGTGTGAAACTGCACTGGAAGTGCTACAAATGAATTCACCTCTGGGGCCGATAAAGTTTTCTGAGTATGAGTCTGATATTTTCTTGTGTTTATCTGAGGTACCATTGCAAGTCTTTTGAAATATATCTGGGATGTTTTGATTACCTGCTTAGTTGTTTAACTTTAAGACTGTGTCAGGGCTGGGTGATGACGTCAGAGGTGGGCGGTCATGTTGGACATGTTTCCCGCATTGTATGAAACAGAGATGAGACAAATCTTGCAGACATTGTACATCTTGTTAACACATTTTGCTCCCTAATCCTTATATTCGACGGCGAACCCTAGATGTCTCCACACCACAATGACCGGCTACGATGGCCGTTTTGGTTTCGCTCTTGGACCACTTTGTTTTTGAACTCAGAGCAAACCAAAGTTCACTCCGATTAACCCAGAGCACCTCAAAGGATGGGTCAGAGAGCGGTTCTGTTAAGAGTCTGCACTTTGTTCCCCCTCTGGTCACCTCTGTACTCTCAGTACTCAGATCTCCAGAGTACTGACTGCACTACATCTCTCAGCAACCCCAGCGCACAGTTCCTGGATGCCACTCAGCAGTCTCTCATTGACAGTCACCCACAGGACACTTGGGGTCCAGATGACTCCACCCATATATTGATGTGTGATTCCTTCTATGACAAATGTGGACAAAGGTGGACAGGATTTTATGTCTGCCATGGACATTAGTGAAACTCAAAAATCAAAGATAAAAAAAACTTTGTTCCAGATTATTGGAGGAAACCAACTCTGATTCACATTAAGAGGACTGAATGTGTCCCGTCTGAATACAACCCAAGTGTCTTTGGAAGAATTGAAGCCTCAGGTTCTGTTTTTGAACAAAATTTAGCCAACAGGTTAATTTCTTTAAACTAAAAAGCGGAAGTTTACGTCCAGCCCTCATTGATGTGAGCAGGTGTCAGCTGTTGATCCCTTTACATCTATAAACCCTTTCCAGACTTGGATTGGGATTCTTCTTTTCTGTCTTCTTGGTTTCAGTTTAGTGATTTTTGTTGGCTGGACTGGCAAAGTCATGATCAAACCAAACTGGAAATGTCACTTGAAATGTTCTGTGGCGCGAGTCATTTCAGAATGGGACATTTTACTACTATAGAAATTTAATGAATGTCCCTAAAAGGAATCCCGAAGTCTTATAACTCATTACAGATCTGTGGCAGTAACATTATAAGATAAAGAACTGCTTTGACGTAACAGTGATCTATGACGTATAAAGTGTGGAAGTAAGAGTTGTGTAGAACAAACCTCAACACCAAAGTTAAACAGGGTCAAAGTCTTTGGTAAATGCTCTCTGCGTTTGCGGCGGATCAGCCGTGGACGGCAGAACTTGATGATGGTCCATTACTCTTCTTTAACCGGTGTCTTGGTGCTGAATGCTCCTTGGGTTTGTTTAACCACAAATCCTTAGAGCAAACTGAAGCTGATGATAAAAGTGCATCTCTATCCATCACGGTTCAGATGAGCCACAGCGAAGAGGAAAACAATGGAGCAGAACCGGGTCATTCTTCATGGCTGCAGCCACATTGATGGAAACTATTACCTGTGTGTAAACTCTGACTGTGTCCCAAGTGTCTGTGCTATACTATTACGATGTGAACAAGAGATTACACAGTGCAATGGTTCAAGATTTAAACTAGAATAACAAAAACAAAAAAATAGAACACAAATCCTTATTCAAGGTAAAAGAGAAGTCACCAAATCTGAAGAGAAACCCCAATGAAAATTCTAACATGTTCTTGTAGCATTTTTAGTCATGATGGAGAACATGCAGTTTATAAAGAAATATAAGATTCATATTGTGTTTTTGAGAATTTCTTTATTTGAATCAATATTAAACAGAATTGGATGGAAAAAGCTTGTATTTCTTTCATAAAATCTGTAATTGTTGGGCCAAAGTCGTCCTGCTCCACTCCTTGCATGAGCCCGTTTCAAGAAGCAGGTTATGTTGAAACTCTGTTTCTGGTTCGAGAAACGGAGGTAACTTAAACCCGGGAAAGAGCCTCAAACCAAACCCGTTTCATGAAGCGGGTTAAGCTGAACTCAGAATCAATCACTACGGCAACTGAGTCTGTGAACGTAACCTGGTCGGTAGCAGGTTTTCTTCAGGAAACTTAGAGTTCTCTGCGGTCTCCGCCCCTTTTTAAAGTGAAAGATGTTCAAATATGAGTTCCTCATGAACATTTAGAGAACATTCACATTAGAGACGTCACGTTTCCACCACACAGAGACTAAAATGACACGTCCATTCATAGAGGAGACGAGGAGGCTGGATTAATCCAGAGGAAATGTTATTTACTTCTAGAGAGGATTTGGAGGACACGAGTCGATTGCCTGGCATTTCCCAATTTATTTGAGCAATACGGCTTTCCAACTATTAATAATATCAAGTTATCTTTTCCTCTTTTTAACCCTCCCGCTCTCTTTGGGGTCCAGATGACTCCACCCACATATTGATGTGTGATTCTTTCTATGACAAATGTGGACAAAGGTGGACAGTAATATATGTCTGCCATGGACATTAGTGAAACTCTCTGTCTTGGAAGGACTGTCTTGTGGGGTCCAAATGACCCCACTTTCAATGTTAACAAACCAAGGAGAGCGGAAGGGTTAAAACCCTTAACAACAGAAATCTTTAAACCTTAAACATTGGAGATGCTTGTCAAAGTGCTTAAAGAGACATATCAAGCGTTAATGCTGTGGTTAGTGCGGCCGCCTTCCAATGCAGAGGTCTGGTTTGTGCCTTGGGGGGGTTAACAAAATGACCTTCCTGACATGATTTAGTTCTTCTCCTGAACTGAAATGATTCAGATGTAGTCGTACGAGTTAACTCTGCAGATATTTGTTCTCTCTGTTTTACCGCTGCAGCTGTGTTGATCTTCTTGATGAAAATGTGCTCGTAGTCGGCATATGCTTGCAGGAACTCATCAATTTCTGTCGCCATGAAGTATAAAGCCCTAAAGGAGTTTTTTCCCGTTACCATGGTGAATCGTGCTGTCTTTGCTCCAATGATCAGGGCTTTTAATGGTTGTGACGCTCGCACCTGATTCTGATTCCAACAACTTCAAGTTGATTGAATCAAACTTTATCATTTTTTTTTCAAACTTTTTCAGCTGCTCTGAAACCGAAAACTCTGAGATTTTGAACTCTGAGTCAGTGAACTTGTAGTTCTTAGTTCTGAATTTGTTAAATCTGCTTCTTAAAACGGACCCCTGATCATCCACTTACAGACAATCAGATCCATGAACGTCTTTGTTGTCCTCGTCTGAGCTGGAATCTGGATCAAAGGTCTGTATTGGATTGCTCTGATATTTGCTAACTATTTTTGTTGTATTGCTATTGTTAAGTTGAGGCTGTGAGCAGCTGTAAACTAGTGGGAGAGAGTAAAGAGATCTCAGCAATGAGGAGGGGTGGGGGGTTGTGAATCAGGGGCAGGAACATAGTTTGAAAAAAGAAAATAGACTGGGTGGACCATAAGCTCTCTGAACCACTTTGTATTGGAAGTGGTGCTCCTCGAGATCAATCCCACCCACGACTCTGAGGCAAACTACTGATGAATTCCTGCTCCTCATCTTTTGATGTATTTCTAGTAGTCTTTTAAGTAGGATTATTTTGTTTTTATCCAAAATCTGAAAGAACTGTCATTTTCAAGGACATAGTTTCTGCAGAATGGCAGCTCATTAGTAATTCTCATCTGAGTTGTGGGCAAGACTGTTGGTGCAGAGTAAGCCTGCCTCCTTCCTGTCACCCATACCTGAGAGCTCTCTCCAGCTAGCTTACAGCCCCTCACAACTTTAACCTAACATTAGTGGTGCAACAAAAACAATGAGCAATATTGAACCTCCAGCCGTACAGCTTAGACGAGAAAAACAACGACGTTCATGGATCTATTTGTCCGACAGGGGATTCTTTAGAATTGTAGCGGAGTGAAGAGACTTTGGCTTGCCCGTGGCATTTACTGCGTCACAAACCCAAGCTTTTTCAAACCACTGGTTTTTACCTGCACCTTTTATCTGATCCATCATGATTTGAATAAAGAAATGTTCAGTTTTAATTTTTATATCTGTCATCAATAATGAGAAAAATGCAACAAGAACATGTTAAAAACATCAAAACACCATTTTCATTGTAGTGGGTCTTTAAGTCTCTGTTGGCTCAGTGAAAATATGATCCAGAAACAAACCTTCTCTTTATGTTGCTGACAGCCTGTCATTGAATTATACGTTTTGTGAAAGAGGAGTGAGATCAGATATACCAGATAATAGGTAACTAGTTCATTGAAATGTATTGGTACTACAGTAATACTACTAGTATCTAATGTGAATGTCTGTTGTTCCTTTGTTGAAATAAGAACAGGAGCAGACATGCTGTCATCTGTCTCATCCGTCAGAATGCCTCGTATTTACTTCATCAAATGGTTCTTTTAGAATAAAAAGAAAAAAAAGCCTTTCTGAAATAAGACACTAGCTATGTCCAAATTCCCCCAAAATATAGTGAGTTAACTCACTATATTGTTCGTTTTCCATTTTCTAGTGCTGTCTGAATCTACTAATTCCAGAATCGAAATTTCCCAGAAGTCTTTGCGAAAATCTAGCGTGCATCAATGCTTACTAGATTAGCATATATAGACCACAATGCATTGCGGTCAAACAATTTAGAAACAAAAAACGTGTTTAAATGTATTTTTTAATAAACCATCCACATTTTCAACATCGGAACACAATGGAGTCATAAATAAACGTTAAATGTTCGTATTCATTGAATTTTGACTTTGTGAAATAGGTGACGTCATATCCAGCGTTTAGAAAAACAGAAGAAAGTCGTGAGCATCATATCCGAATTGTCTTTAAGATACAGGGCACTATAAAGCTTTTTAGTATTTAGGAGTTAGGGGAGTAATTCGGACACAAACACTCCATTTCTGTTTTTTGTGTCAGTATCAGACCAGCGATAAGCCCGATGGTAGAGGTGGTATTTTGAGGCCCACTGGTTTGAAGACTTCCAGACAGAGGCTGTCCAGGTCTGAGACTGCCCACTACTGTGAATTATTGAGGAATTAAAGTAGGGTTTGATTTCAATAAAATAAAAAATAAATGTCTTCCACCATGAAGCAGGTCTAAGGGATTGCTTTGAGCAGTTTAGTGAAAAAAGTGCAGCCTCAGAGACAGATAAACAAATAAAAACCAACACCTCTGCATATGAATTACTGCAGATTCTTGTAAGTTTCCCCCGAGGTTTGAGGGACCTAAGGAGCAGGGGGGTGGGGGACAGGGGCAGGAAGGATCCCCTCCCTCTTTTCACCACCTTGACCAGGCCCTTTGTTCCCTGATGATGTATGAGACAGCATCTCCCTTGGAGTACCACAGGAACACGACAGAAAAGCACCAACACTTTCCTGTAATGGAGACTGATGGGACAGCTCCCACTCTCGTCACTTTGTGGGCTACTAAGATTGAGTTGGCGCTGCACTGCAGGCTCCGACGAGGCCCGTGGCCGCTTTGACGGGGCCTCTCGTACAGGAACACTCAATGTGACAGCACCTCACGTCTGGGTTTGGCCACAGATGACACATGGGAGGATGGACGGGCACCTGCACAGGTCTTTGTGGGATGGCTGATGCTGGAGGAAGGACGATCATTGGCCCTCTGGTTCCTGATGGACATTCCTGGGATTTCTCAGCACAGCATTCAATGTGAATGGAAGTCTTCAGAGAGGAGGACTTGATTCATCTGTCACATCAGGACAGCACCGCTCTGTATGAGAGCAGGAAAATAGTTTAAATATGCCTCAGCTATAAATGAGAGAGAAGGTCAACAAAGGCTGGGAGCTTCAGGAAACATACTCATGCAAATGTGTGGCCTTGGTTCCACATCAGCTGTAGTTTGTTCTCACAGCAGATAGTGTCTTCAGCAGGAAGATTCACAGCTTCTGATTGAATGACTTCATTAAATATGAAAATGGATTTCACTGTTCATGCCACAATTCAGTGATGCATGAATGGACACCAGGTATACGTCACCTCACTGATCTCTTGTTTGGACTAGATGATGAGTTTCAACCATTGATATACACTGCTCATAAAAATTAAAGGAACACTTTTTTATTGGGCCTGGCATAAATTGAATTAAACCTGTCTGATAATGTTCTTGTTGGTTAACCAGCTGAGTTCCTCGTTAATCAATTTCAGCTGTATTGGTGTTCATGGAATTAACAACAGGTGCACTTCAGTGGCAACAATTAGAAAACCCTCCAAACAGGACTGGTGTTACATGTGGAGGTTATTTCAAGTTTCTCCCTCTTGATCTTTTTTGGCTGGTTTTCCACTCGTGCTGATTTTGGCTTGATAATTATCTCTACTGGCAGTATGAGGAGATTCCTTAACCCTACAGAAGTTGAACAGGTTGTCCAACTTCTCCAGGATGGCACATCCACACGTGCTGCAGCAAGAAGGTTTAATGTGTCTCCCAGCACAATCTCCAGAACATGGAGGAGATTTCAGGAGACTGCTGGTTATTCTGGGAGAGCTGGACAGGGCCGTAGAAGGTCCTCAACCCCTCAGCAGGACCCATATCTGCTCCTTTGTGCAAGGAGGAACAGGCTGAGCACTGCTCGTGCCCTACAGAATGACCTCCAGAGGGCCACTGGTGTGAATGTCTCTACCCAAACAATCAGGAACAGACTTCAGGTTGCTCCTCAGACTGTACAACAGCTCAGGGATGCCCTCACAAAGATCTGGGAGGAAATGCTACAAGACACCATCCGTCATCTCATTAGGAGCATGCAGAGACGTTGTCAAGCATGCATACAAGCTGGTGGGGGCCACACAAGATACGGAAAAGCATTCTGAGTTGCAGAAATTAAGTTTTGGAAAAACTGGACTAGCCTGCCACATCTTCATTTCACTCTGATTTTATGGTGTCTACACTATTGAGCCTCTGTAGGCTGAACACTTTTATTTCCATTAAAAGACGTGGCATCCTTTTGTTCCTAAGACACTGCCCTGTTGTTATTTGTATAGATATCCAACTTCAGATTGAGATCTGATGTATCTAATGGGGTTCTTTAAAGGGCTCCTTTAATTTTTGTGAGCTGTATACAACTGGATTTCCCCTTGCCTCTTTGCTGCTATAGACAGAGACGTGCGCATGCAGGCACCGTTATTATGCGTTGAGAACACTGCTGTTTATGTGGAGGACAGGCAGAAATCAACCACAAAAATCAGGCTCGTTCCCTCATTTCTCAACCGATTTTTATAAAATATGACTGGAATTAAAGTCTAGAAAATGATTGATCTTGTGGTATGTTTAAATATTTATTATCTATGAAGATAAATCTGTTAATAGTGCAAGAATTGCGCCTTCTGCTGTTATAGATAATGCATTGCTGTCAAATTAACAGCTTCTGAATATCTGTAATTTTTTATTTTGTCTCTGTGCTAAAATCTATTTAACTGAACTTGTAAATACTTGTCACCCAAGCCCAGAAAAGAGGGAGATTGATGAAGTTTAATAGCACGAATAACTGACAAAGTTTTGAAACAAAGCCCTTTCCCTATTAGAAAAAAAAATGTTACCAAATTTTCAAATGAAAGTACAAATGTATTTCAGTATGTATTTTTGGATTACATACATAGTAATCTCAATTGCATTCAAAATTTACCTTCAAATAGACGATCTCATTGTACTTTGAGAAAAAGGCTCCAGCTAGCATCTTTAACTGATACAAGAAACATTTTTAAACTTGATGATAACATCAAATACATCTGCCAAACTGTTAAGATTCAAAAACAGAGATAATAGCAGTAAATGTTGATGCAGGTTAAAGTTTACATCCACAGCTCCTTCACTAACATCTGATCTCTGCTGTGTTTATGTCACTGAGCAGAAAGCTAGCGTTAGCGTTAGCGCTGTATATTCTAGCTGGCCTTTCTCCGGTCCGTACGACCAAGAAAAAAACTCAACACTGGCAGCACAGATTTAGAAAATTATGTGCGAACTCACTTTTCACTTACTTGCCAAAAAAAAAAACCGACAGAAAAACAAGATTCAGCCGAGCTACATGATACTGTGCCAGCACAACAATATGCATCTTGGCCGCACGTTACGTGTTCCCAACATGAATTCACATCAGTTTTGGTGCAGGTTGCATGTAAATATGTGCAAATAACATCGGCCATATTTTAAAACATCAAACATTAATAAAAACATACATCGAAGAACCAAACTAGCATGTCTCTCATGAGTTGCTAGCACCCACTTTAGCGCACAGTTCATGGTTCCCAGCCTGATTTCTCTCTATTAAAATGAGATTCCTGTCCTGTGATGATTCCTCTCAATACCATTTTTTTTTTATCAAGGTTTCTGAAGTTGATTGCAAACCATTGCGTCCCCTTTTGTGGTTCTTTTTGTACTTTGGACCTCCTCTGTTCATCACTTGGGAAGACTTGTGCCATACATCACATGATCTCCAATCCAGTAATATATATCAATGGTTTCAACTTATGTAACAAGAAAGACTGTCTGGTCAATAGCTCTGCTCTAAAATGAAACATTAGGTTTAAAACAAACAAACAAATAAATTAGGGCCAAGAATCGATAAAAAAAAAAAAAACTAATTAATCACAAACTGGGAAAAAATTAACAGGAATTAATCGCAATAATGTTTTTTTAGTTACAGTATTTGCCTAAATTTACACACGACACTGTTCATTTAGAACACGCATTTTTAATTAATGCTGTCAATTGATTAAAAATATATCGGATTAATCACACTTTTGTTTTGTGATTAATCACAATGTTTTACCAGGTAAATTTGATGACAATTCTGAACAAAGTACAACAGAGAGAAAATGTTCCTTCATTTTTATTGTCTGAAATATTTACATTTATCATGTGTTGACCCAGAAGAGTAACTTGTGTGTACAAAACACCTCAACAGTAAGATAAGCAGAACTCTAAAGACTTTTATACTCCAAGAGAGCAAAGATGCTGACATACAACAATAAGAAACAAACCTGCACACCTAAAAAAACAAAAAACAAAAGTTCCGGTCACTGCTCTATACCAGGATCTGGCCTGCCTCCACATTTTGCCCGGCCTCCTGAAAACTGTCAGAGATGCATGATTTTTTTCTTTTTAGTCTGGCCATGCAAACGAGACCTGCATGAAATGTGCCTTTTATTCCACTCTTCTGCAGGCTTGGCTCCCATGTGGTTATATATGGCTTTCTGGAAAACATTAAATGTTTGAGTTCAGTTTTCAACTTTTTCATCAGAGAACAAAACAGCTATGTGGGCCTCACAAGAAAAGGTTTAGGACCCCTGTGCTATACTGTGCTGGCTGCTTTAAAACAACGTTTTCTTTCATCTTCTAAAAATAATAACAAGCATTAAGAGGTGAACGTTCTTCCTGAACTGAAGCTTCATTTATGCCATCGTAACTATCATCATTTTTATCTTTCTTTTGCCGCTGCAGTCAAGGGCCACCGACGACCCGCCAGACCACAGATCAAAGAGTTCGCTTTTTGTGAAAAAACGATCTAAATAAAAAAATAACAAGATTAATGAATTAAAAACTGCTTGAATATGTATTTATTTTGTAAATAACCATGGTATACGTGTGGAAAAACCCAAATAAAGGTTTTAATGCACGCTATGGATGACTGCACTGCCGAGGCAAAGTGAAAGACTGCTGCTCCATGAGGTGAGAATAATTACCATTAATGAATATTAATTATATTTTGTTAATCATGTGTGTTAACGCATTACCGCGCACAGCCCTAAAATTAGGGCTTAACTTAAACTCAAACAGCATCCACACTAGCATTACCACAGGGAATTGCATATATCTAGTTCATAACTATGTTAAAAAGTTACAGTTTTAAAGTTTTAAAAATATAGTTTTATAGTCTTTAATAAATGTTTATCCTGTTCAGCCAGCGACCTAAGGTGTGTTTTGGATTTTGGTCCCTTGTGCGATCGAGTTGGACTTCCCTGGCTCAGAGGGAGGTCCAAGAGGTGGGGCTGCATGTGCTAACTCAAGATTCTGCCAAGAATAAATTCAAAGTCAACTCAGACTTACATATGTTCAATCTCCTGCAATTTAGCAAAAGCGTTCACTTGATAAAGATGCACGAACAACCTCAAACCCTTGATCGTGACACAAAAAACATCCAAACCATTGTAGTGATGGAGGTTGAGAGGGCTCCTCAGAAGCAGACGAGTGCAGCAGACAAAAGATGAAAAGAAGGGCAGACCACCGCAAGAACAAAACAAGGAAGTGACGGCGAGAGATTTTCTAACATTCAAACGAGAGTCATTGAGGCAGCGAGACAGAGAGCACAGTGTTTTATCTCAAGAGCTTGTTCGAGTGATTTTGTGTTCCTCTGTGAGTGTGTGTGTTTGTGTGTGTACAAGGGGGGTGTACCTTTCACCAGAGAAACTGTGACTCAGACAGGAAATAGATGCTGTGATCTTTCAGAGATAGAAGTCTAATTACTGAATTACAGAATAACATGATGTTCCCAGAACACAAAATCTTGACATTTGCACTTAAATGCCTATAATTGATCATTGTACTTGATAACTGATAAAGTCATGTGAAACCATAATAGCAAAAGCCAGAGAAGGAACCTTAAAAGGCCAATAGAAACCTCAGTACTCTCATAGTAAAAACAACATTAACAGGCAATGAAAATCTACTCAAAGGAAAAACTAAAGTCTACCGTGAACATTTTTGGCTTAGCTGTAGAAATCATAAATAAACTCCATTGAGAATCAAATAAAGCAAAACAACAAGAACAATGATTCTGACTAAATCACACCACTCACAATAATTAAGAATCATGTTATGTACTTGAGTGCTTTTCTTATTTGGTCTGAATTTTAATGAAATAAGTAAAAATTCTCTTTGATTAATTTAATAATAGTTTGACATGTATTACCCAAAAGTTAAGACAATAATAAATATAGACCCAAATAACAAGCACTGACCATGTTTATGTCATATTTCCACCATTTGTTGCAACAACATCTTGACCGTGATGTCTCCTGCTCCTCACCATCCTCTCGATGTTCTGAGGCGTTCCACTCTTCCTCAAGTCTCTGCTTCAGCTGGTCCCAGACGTGCTCTATGGGGTTCAGGTCAGAGGTCATTGCTGGTCATACCATATAAGGCTCTCCCACTTCCTGAATTTCAGCTGTGACATTTGTTTCACCATGTGGTGGAGCGTTATCCTCCATGAACAGAGGTTGGGGCTGTACTGGTGGATGATGATGGTTCTATGATGTTTCTCATATAAGAACATGAAGGGACTGGACCATCTGCAAGAACCAAACTGGTTTTGCTCTGACTTGTGATGTCTGTCCAGACTGTTGCATGTCCTCCACCAAAGCAAACCCTGCAGATCATCTTGACGTCGGGGTATTGCTCACCTCGCGTTTTCCAACAATGTTGATGATCGTTATCTCTCTGCACGGTGACCCAACTCTCATCAGTGAACAGGACGGTCGACCATTGCTGCATTGTCCAGGTCACATGGTCTACTGCAAATGTTCATAGCAGTGTCTTGGTATCAGTCGAGTCACCTGCACCGGTCTTCTGTCATTCCAGTCAAAGTGGTGGAGTTGGTTGTGAATGGTTTGTTTGTAAACCCTACCCTCACATCTGGTAAAGAAGTCTAATAGTTTTTTTTTCCTAATTCTTTTTTCTTCTTCTTGAATAAGGTGTACTTCTATAGCGCGATCACCAGTTGTCAAACTGAAACATCCTCCAGGAGAAGCAGAACAATGTTTACAATGTTAATGATCTGAACATTTTAGTTAGAACTTCTCCTTTAGAGAATCCATGTAACACTGGATGATATTAACAATCTCATTATTTCACTGATACATTTACAGTATGTGAACTGGATCAGAGTAATATGAATATATTCAAAACATATAGTAGATTATTAATGTATTTATAAAGAAATGTGTATAAATGTGTAAACTCAAAATTTATTGTATTGAAGAATTGAAAGAATCGATTCAGGCTCTTGTGAATCGAATCGTTTCTTGGAATTATTATCGATACCCAGAGCTGGCGCCATAGTCAGGCTGCTTCTCTATTTAGCAACATCGTGTCTTCAGGTCCATTTGAATGATGAACTTGGAATGACTTACTGGCAAAATTAGCTTTTTAGACCCACAGAATGTTGAAATTCATGCCACATTGAAAAGGTTTTTCTATTTAGGATTTTTTTTTTTTTGCTGTAGCCCCGAAAAGTAATTCACACTGTAAACACTGAGACCACTGTGTGGAAAACACTAAATGAGGTTTGTCTGTGACCACAATACAATTGACTTGCTATCCCAAAGATCTGTGAAGTGAAACAAACACTGTATATGACATCCACTGAGTTTTTCTCTAAGTCCCTAAGTCATGTGTCAAAGTCAAGTCGAGTTGATTTATTCTGGAATAATATTCCTGCCTTTTTGTTGTTCATAATAATGTTAAAAAGTTACGGTTTTAAAGTTTTAAAAATTGCCATTCTAATAGCGTTTTAGATTATTTTGGCATTTACTAAGATTTTTTAAGGTATTTTGGACTTTAACTAATATTTCTGCTACATGTTAGCTGTTTTGGCTAATTTGGTATTTAGCCAATATTTTTAGCTGGCTATCAGCTTCAGCGTTTTCACCTATCAGCTTCAGCGTTTTCACCTATCAGCTTCAGTGTTTTTAGCTATCAATGTCAGCATCTTCAGCTGCCAAATTCAGCTTACAGCATTCACACTAGCATTATCACAGGTAATACTATATATCTAGTTCATATTTATATTAAAAGTTATGGTTTTAAAGTTTTAAAAATGTTGTTTTATAGTGTTCAATAAATGTTTATTCTTTTTGGCCCGTGATCTAAGGCGTGTTTTTGATTTTGCCCCCTTGTGCGATTGAGTTTAACACTCCTGCCCTAAGTCATTGTGAGTAATTTATATGTATTAAATGTTCTTGTTTTAGTAAAGCTACATCCAGTCAACAGTTCAATATTCTGGTCATTCTTGCTGAATACTGCATGAATACAGGATAAGACTATCAGAGGCTGCGAGGAGATCCTTGGTCATCAGAGGAGCTGAACTCTTCTGTTCAAGTGAAGTTATGCATCACTGTTTGTGTTCATGGAAAAATGTTTTGATTTTGAATAAATGTCATATGATCAAATGTTTCCTCTGATGAACCAAGTTTTGTCTACTTTCTTCTTCTGAGACAAGCTGCTTTATGTTGTTCCTGCCAGCATTCTTGTGAACACAGGAGTCAGGTCTGTCTCAGTGGTAATGAGGGCACCGAGGACAACAAGTCAAAGACTCGTTATATAAAAGAAAAAATAATAACAAATCGGATGGAAAGGAACAATCTGTATATTGACTCAAACACAAAGGCGGCTCAGCCATACATGAGGAACTGTTACCATCGTCTCATTGTCCCGTTATGCTAATTCCAGAGGTCAGGAATGTGTGCATGAATACAGCTGTGTGTCTGCTCATGAATATGCGTGCATGAGGACAAACCCTTATTTGATCACTCATTCACAGTGGGATGTTCACCTGTCCCTCCATCAACGGTATGAACACATGGTGTACACTTATCTAAAGTGAACATACGTGTGTGTGTGTGTCCTCCCGCTGTGCATGTATCTCTGTAAGTGTGCATCCAACTAGCGGTCCGTCTGTCCATTCAGGGTTCTTTGGCAGTCTCTGAACACCGCATGATGAAGCTCGCTTGACTTCTCTGCAATGCCAGTCATGCACATTTTAAACAGAGGAGAATAATGTTGGCTTTATGTCTGAGGACCAGCTTCAGATGCAAATAGGATCTCAGACAAACAGAGGTCTGAGACAACTTTGTCCTCAGTGAACACATAACTCAACAATGTTGTTTCATGCACACAAACTCACAATGGTGAGATGAACATCAGAGACTGAAACTGAGTGTTTCTCCAATGAGATAAGCTCCTTATTATGTGGTCTTTGGACACTCAAAAACTCCAAGACTCACATTAATTTGAGGTCTGCAACTCACAGCTGGGAAGCCCCATGCAACTCTTTCAGAAATTAAACATGTTGTGAATCACCTCTCCTCTTAAACCTCTGCTCCCTTTAGGAGGCAAATCCTCTGCCTCCATCCAACCTGCTCCCCTACATCCTCCTCACCCATGTCCTCCTTCTCTGCATCCATGAACCTCCTCGTTGGTCTTCCTCTGGGCCTCTTTCCTGGGATCTCCAACCTCAGCATCATAATTAAAATAATTAATTCTCTAATTTCTCTAATAATTATGAATAATAAAAATGCAGGAATATTATTCCAGAATAAATCAATTTAAACCTTAAACAACTTTCAATATTTTACTCTTCATAAAAATATGTTTTGTCAAATTTATAGAAGTTAAACAAAAGCGCAAGATAACATCGGGTCATTAATAGCAATAAAATAAAATGATCTGGAGGGCCGGATAGAATTACCTGGTGGACCGGATCCAGCCCCCGGGCCTTGACTTTGACACATGTGCCATAGAGTAAACCCCAACTCTCCCACAGACCCTGGAATATATGGTAGTAGTGCAGTGACAGTGTTCCTGTGTCATCCTCACACAAATGAGAGTACGGACCACAATGCAGCGTCCTCATTATTTCTCAAGAGGATTTTGTTTGCTTTGTGTCCCCCGTTCCCATCACACATGAAACATAATCAGCCAAGCCACACAAATACACTGAATGACATGTACGGAAAAAATGAAAGAAAAGGCACACATTGGGGGGGTGGGGGTCCTCAACGTAAACCCTCTCCACACATGTGATCAGCAATGTTCACAGTGTTTTGCTGCAGATGACTCAGCCTCTTCTTTGAGAGTGTTGGGGATGTGAGTCAGCAATGGGGTTCATCATGATCACTTCCTCCTGCTCCTACAGACACTGTCAGTCACCACGAACCTCTAATTCTGCAGCGTCTTAATATTTATGCATGCAATTTGAAATAAACAAAGCATCAAATGTACATCAGCTAAAAAGTATAGCTTAAACTCTAAAGATATATTTTTGGGGGGTTATAACTTCTATTGCAAAATAAACTGATCACTGCAGTTGTGACAAGAATTAAACTGTGGATTGCATTAGGGCTGGGTTGATTAAATTGATTAATCGATTTAAGCTTAATAGATCAATACTCGATTCATAAAAATATATATCGATTTAGCACATAAAGCTAAAGTCCGCTAGCTTGATGCTAATGTTTAATGGAATTTCCCATAGGAGGGCTAATACTGACGCTCGGTTGACCTAAACATACATTCTGACTAAATGAACATCTTTATAAACTCACAAACATGAATTTTCCAAACTCTTGTAAGGAAATATATTTTAAAGTAACCATGTGTGGTCCGAAACAGTGGTCCCCAAACTACGGCCCACAGGCCAGATCAGGGCCACCTCCACATTCGTCCCAGCCCCCCACAGACTATCAGAAACACCGATGGAGAACCACATAGAACGGGACTTTTTATTCCAGCCTTCTGCAGTCTGAACTATGATGGAGAGGAGAGAATATTTATTGGTTTAATAGTGATTCACTTTTTCTTTATAATTATTTTTCTTGTGCAGGTATTTTTAGACGTTTATAGCTCTTCAGCTCTTTCAGCTATTAAAACATTCAGCTCTTTTTACGCTAGATTTTTCCACTGTTTTGGCATTTACTAATTAATTCAAGGCTGTTTTTGAGTTTAGCTAATATTTTAGCTACATGCTAGCTGTTTTGGCTAATTACGTTTTTTGCGGCCTTTTTTAGGCTAATTTGGGGCTTAGCTAATATGTTAGCTTTATGCTAGCTGTTTTGGCTAAATTATACATTTTACCAGTATTTTTAGGCTAATTGGCATTTAGCTAATATTTTAGCTACATGCTAGCTGTTTTAGCTAACTTAGAATTTTTTTTTAATTTGGAATTTTGCTAACATTTTAGCTAGCTCTCAGCTTCAGCATTTTTTAGCTATTAGCTTCAGTGTGTTTAGTTATCAATTTAGCATCTTCAGCTATTAGCACTAGCATCTTCAGCGGCCACATTCAGCTCACAGCATTTACACTAGCATTATTGCAGGTAGTGCTATATATCTGCTCATTCTTCTTGAAAAAGGTGTAATGCTACAGTGCAATTGCCACCTAGTGTCCAAACTGAAACGTCCTCCAGGAGAACCAGAACAATGTTTACAATGATAATGATCTGAACATTTTTGTTAGAGCTTCTCTTTTTGAGAATCCATGTAACAGTGTTAAAAATGAAATTTCACTAGTATATTTTACAGTATGTGAACTGTATCAGATTAATGTAAATATATCCAAAACATATAGTGGATTATTAATGTATTTCTAGACAAATTGGTCTAAAGTGTGTAAACTCAAAATTGAATTGAATCGAATTGAGAGGATCAAAAGATTCGATAAAAATCTGAATTAAATCGATCCAGACTCTTGCGAATCAAATAATTTCTGGTGTTTATGTTCTTTGGTTTGTTGTAAGTTTTCAACCATTAACTTGACTCAACAGGAACATTTGAACATGTATCTCCAACTTTCAGCTTCAGAAAACATTATAATTTGTCTATGCTGAATAAAATTAAAACTGACCGTTAACATGACGTAAATGTGACCTGTAGAGAACTCAGAGGAGCATCAGACCCTGTGATGGAGGCTGGACAGGGAAGGGCTGAGGAGAGTTCAATGGCCTGTGTGGCCTTCCCCTCTCAGCACAAACTTCTCCCGGTGGCTTCTGGGAATTGTAGTAATATTAGATTTTAGGATATTTATATTCTATTTTAGCCATTAAAATGACGTCTAAATGCCAAATTAAGTTAACTTTTATTCATATAATTAAGTAAAACAAAAAAATTCTGGCTTATTTTTAAAATAAATCTGAAAGTAAAAATTGTGGAGTTTCATGCGGTACTTCATATCCCAGAATCCCTTTCGTTCCGCGCGCAGACTCTCAGAGGGTGGACGAAGCAGAGAGGAGACGGTAGAAATGAGTTGTAGAGGAGAAATATGACATTTACAAGTGTCATTTTCTTCCTCTTTATCCCGGTTACCAGGTTAGATATTTTCTGAACTTGGACCGACCACCTCCGTGGGACATTCGGGCAGGAAAAAGCCCCGGAAAGGCGCTTCCTTCGGACCGGAGCCGTCGACACTTTGATAACCGCTAGAATGCCGCGGGACAACAAAACCCCCCTAATCCAGAAAATAGCGAAGCAGGCCAACGTGGCCTTCAAAGGGATGAAGACTTCGGCCAACGGGGATAACAAGGTGGTGGCGGATAAACTGATCTCCCTGGTGACCGCCGTCAGGGCCGCGGACCTGAAGATCGCTCCCCGCAGAGGCAAAGGCGGCTCCGGGGCGGCGGGGCTCCAGAGCCCCCCGGTCACGTACATGCACATCTGTGAGACGGAGGTGTTCAGCATGGGGGTGTTCCTGCTGCGGCCCGGCGCCTCCATCCCGCTGCACGACCACCCGGGCATGAACGGGATGCTGAAGGTCTGGACTGCTGCAGATGTTGTGCTGGTTCTTTTCAGTTAGGTTTTCCTCACCTGTTCTTACCTGCCTGACTCACCTGGGCCTCTGACCGCACAGGCTTGCTTCAGCAGCAGATCCAAAACCTAATGGATTTGGTCTAGAAGGAGAAAGAGCAAAGTGATCTAATTTACTTCTATGCATTTGCAGACTTATGATGTGGAAACAATCTTAGGCTCCTCCCATTCTTCTGTTTTGTTTCCAGACTATCAGGGAGCTATTTAGAAAGTTCTTTAGGTCTTCCTGACCTTCTGAACCTCTTCTTCTTCCACACTCTACTTCAGTTTTTCACTTAGAACTGATTATTTCCGAGGAATTTTTCTTGTTTGTTTGCTCAGTCACTTAAAATGACCCTGATTTGATTGAATCAGTGATGTGTTTTCACAGAGAAAACCTTCCTGTTCTCCTGGAGATGCTCAGGCACAAGGACTGAACCTCAGTCAGTAATAGATACTGCAAATACTAAAGGAATGCTGGTAAAACGCGACTATTCTGAATTGATTTCATACTCCTGAAAACAATATCAACTAGAAAAGTTGCATAACCTGCGATAATGGTAGTGTGAATGCTTTTTGCTGAAAATAGTCACTGAAGATGCTGAAGCTTTTTCCTAAAAAAGGTGACACAATTTACTTTAATTGCTGAAGGGATTTGCTGAAAATGCAAAAGCTTTTTCAAAATGTTAAATTTGGTAAAAGACTAGAAATGTTGTTAAAGAAATATGAAAGAGCACTGAAGTTGACCTAAAATTAGGAAGAATTGTTATCAAAATTGCTTAAAAATCCCGAATATATGCCAAATTTACAAAAAAATAGTAGTGTGTTGCTAAAACATGAGCTAAACTCCAAATTAGCACAAAAAACCTCAGTAGATGCCAAAAAAGCTAGCTTGTTGCTCAGGTATTTGCTAAACTCCAAAATAGCCTAAAAATTCTCAGTAAACTAAATTAGTCAAAAATGTTAGCATTTTGATAAATTAGAAGCTAAACTCTAAATTCCCCTAAAAACCCTCAGTAGATAACAAATTAGCCAAAAGATGTTAGCATGTTGCCAAAATATTAGCTAAACTCCAAATTAGCATAAAAAAGTTCAGTAGATGCCAAATAATCCAAAAAAAAGAAGAAGCTAGCACATTGCTTACTTACTAGCTAAACTCCAAAACTGCCTAAAAATCCTCAGTAAACTAAATTAGCCAAAAACGTTAGCATGTTGCTAAAATAATAGATAAACTCAAATTTTTGCAAAATTACTCTAAATGATGAAAACATAGCCCATGAATATATTTAAAGACGTGTTAAAAAATCTACTTAAAATGTTCGAATTTGAAAACTTTCTCATTCATTTCCTATGCGGCATGTTTTTCTCAATATGTCAAAAACTATGAAGTTTATGAATACCAAATATACAAACAGTAATGTCCTGAACGAGCTGAACCTTTTGATACCAAGATCATTGAAATCACTGAAAGTGTGATTGAGTGTTTAAGTGCTGAAAAAGACGTACAGAAAGGAGCATTAGTTTAATTGTGTGAATGATTACTGAGCAATCACACAATTAAACTATTTTGTAGTTGTTGTTTTTTCCAAGTTAAAATTAGATTTTAGTTTTTCAAAGGAAACTCGGAGATCCCCAAACAAGTGACAAAAACATCCAATTTCCCTTATTAAAAACCTCAAGTATGTCCATCTTCAGCATGGTCGTATGTTAACCCCATCCAAACCTGCACCCACCTCAAATGTCAGGATAACAGAAGTAAGGAATTAGTATGTGGAAGGAGAAAGCAGAAAAGCACGATGAGTCCAGAAGAAGGAGGAGCCTCTTAATGTCATTTTGGGGGGAGGAGTCCTGTGGATGTGGTCATTTGAAATCTGAGCAAAAATGTGGTTTCCATTTACATTTAGGCTAAGACTGACTGTTTGGCAGGAGTTAATGACAAATGTCTGAACCAATCCTGATCCAAGCCCAGTGTCCATCCTCCAGTCTGAATGAATCCATTCCTGCTGTTAGAGGTGTGGTGCTTGGATTAAGTTGCCTTTAAAATAACCTAAAATGGCTTAAAATGTTTGATAAGATTCAAAAAGCTGGACATCACGCCTGTTTCCATGATGAGACATGATGTCTACAGGTGTGTCCACCTGGAGTAATGGGGGAGAGGCCAGAATTTTAGGATTTAGAGAGTTTTGTTTTTCCCCTAAATGGTGTGAAAACAAACAAAAAGACCAAGTTTGCCTCAAACTTTGATGGATCTTCCTATATACTTTGGACAGTGACTTTGGGACAACAATGAAAGAAAAGCAGAAATCTTTGGTTTAGGCTCTTTGACATGCCTGCATTTACCAGTGGACTACTGTACAGTACATTTACAAGCAATGTCTGGGTAAAACCAGTAAATATTCTAGATACTCCAGTTTAAAGAGATGCTCCTTTTTCTTTTTATTAAAACTTTATTTCATATGATGATGAATTTAAATTCAGCAAATAGAAGCATTTGTGTCTCCTCTGAGGTCTGTTCAGCCCGGTTCTTCACTCCTGTTGGTACAGTGTCTTCAGTAAATGTTTGGTCTGTTAGCTGAAGGCCCACCTGGCTTAATCTGTCTCTTATTTCATTAGGGAGACAGCTGGCTGGGTTCCTCTGGATTCCCTTTTCCCGTTGGAATGCTATCTTTGATAAAAGAGATCAGGAGTACGCTCGGTCCAGTCAGGAAAAGGGATCCAGAATCTGCCAGTCCACCTTAAATCTCAGAATCTATGTGTTTAAAGTTCGTCCTTATCTTCAGATGTATCAGTTTATTATCTATATGTGGCCTTAAAAGCTGTAGCTCTTTCCAGTTTGTGTTTTGGTGAATGTGGTGCATTCCTACAATGACTCAGTGTTTCATAAACAGAATACAACCTCCTACAAACTTTAAGCTAATGTACTCCTTTTTTCAACATGTTATTATAAAGTAATCTAGCTAGTTTTTAACAGATTCCCATGTTGGCGTGCTTGAAGGTTAAGCCTCAAAATCACAACATATATAAAAAGAATAAATGGAGTATATTTGCGAGGCTGAGACTTTGACGAGCAGTGTGCAAAACAATGGCGAAAAGGAGCTGACATGTAATGAGATAAAAAACAATCTAGTAAATAAAAGAATGTAGTAAATGTGTCAAACATAACCTGGTGTCATCTGGTCATGTGACCCTGGCTTGTGTGGGTCAGAGTCAGCAGGGAGGGGGAAAGGGCGCCGCTGATCTTCGGTTTATTCCAGAGAGGCTTGTTTTGCTGCACATTCACCGTTATTGAATCCATGCTGATCATGGTGATCACTGCGGGCGGCTCTGACGACTGATGCATGACATATGGCGCACCATGAACGCAAGAGCGAGGTGGTGAGAATGCTAGTCATCAAATTGCTCCTCTTAAAGAAAAAAATATGAAATAAACTTGTATGTTCTTGTCGTTCACTGGACAAAGCCTTCAATCCATAGTGTCACCATGCGTAACTCCTGTTAGGAATGAAAGTGCAACACATCCCTCCAAACATGCTACAAACCTCTTTCAGTTGTCATGTCTCGGCCTGATTTCCTCTGATGACCGTCAGTGAGGTGACATCCGTGTACTGATTCAAAGCTCTGCTGGGAGTCATTTCTAGAGAGCATCCAAATAAATACAGACAAGTTGTTGACCAATTTCTGCTCTTCTGTTGTGGGGTTCTGATGGCATCTATCCAAATGGGGCTTCATCCATCAGAGGTGGCTTATCTCTTGATCCGGTGATAGGAAACCACATTCCCTCTCTAATGCCTCCATGCATTGCCCTGGTAAAACTATGAGGAATCCTTTTGGGTATGGGATGTAGCATTTGAAGCTATGAACACGACTCTTACTACGGGTTCTTGAACACATGTTTAGCCCTCACACTGGACAAGAAAGGAGCGTCTATTTCATCTTTTTCTATTGTTTGCTAGCGCCACCTACAATTGGAAGAGTCTTGATGAAAATCTCGCAGTCAAAATTTAAATTTGTTGTGAAAAAAAATAGATTTTATCTTTTGGCCGTATCACCCAGCCGTCTGGTTCCATACATCACAATGAAACCTGAGTCCCTGAGTGGTCAAAGTTCAACCTGTTTTAAATTCGTTCAGTGACTGCACGTTTTGTACGTAGAGCCCAAACACGATCTTAGAGACTTGCGTCTCTTAAGACTAATTGACTAAAAGAAAACAACCAACAACTAATTTATTAGTCGATTAGTTGTTACTTTATATTATATGGAGTCAGAGTGTAGTAAAGTTAAAAACTGTAATGGCATCCTGCTAGCTTTGTGGACTAATTTGACATTTGTTGAGGTTTTTTAGGCTAATTTGTTGTTCTAATATTTCAGCTACATGCTATTGGCTAATTTAGGATTTTTTTCAGTTTTTTAGGCTAATTAAGAGTGAAGCTAATATTTCACCTGCATACTAGCTATTTTGACTAATTTTGGCTTTTTTGTTTTTTTGGTTATTTGGAGTTTTGCTAATATTTCATCAGCATGGTAACTGTTTTGGCTAATTTAGGCTTTTTTCAGTTTTTTGGCTAATTTGGCATTGAACTAATATTTTAGCTGGCTATCAACTTCAGTGTTTTCAGCTATCAGCTTCAGCATCTTCATCTATCAGTTTCAGCATCTTCAGCAGCCAAATTCAGCATACAGCTTTCACACTAGTAATATCACTGAAAATGCTATATATCTAGTTTTTAGTTAGTTTAAAGCTAATGATGGGTAAGATTTATGCTTTACATCTAGTTTGCGCATGATCCGATTACTCGACCAATCAGAAAAAATAATCAGTGTTTAGTCAACTATTAAAATAGTTGCTTGTGGCAGCACTACTCCAAACACACATATTTTTCATTGGAAGTGGCTGCTAGAATTCTACTTGAACGAACGTTTCCGAGGGTGGTGTGAATGATGTCAGGGTTTTTCTTACGTCTCATTCTTCCTCTTGATTGGGCCTGCCTGTGTCTATCAGCCTGTGTTTTTTTCTTCACCCTTCCCCTGCTGGTTGTGTCATGTGTGGTAGGCACTACCATGTTGTTTCTGAAGTTGTCATGAATTGTAATGGGACGATTCCGTCTTGCATTCTTTGTGCGTGCTGTAATCTTACAGTTGGGTTTTAGCTGGAGATGTACCTCACTGTCACATGGTTTGGGACACCCTGTCCTCTGGTTATGCGTGCCATGCCATTTAAGGTTTCTGGTGTCACAAAGGTGGGAGGGTTTTTTACTTCTGGTTCTATTTTAATATAAGGTAAGCAAACTTAGCAAAATTTGTGTCGGCTATTATTGTCCCTCTTAGTCTTGGAATGATCGATGACCCAGAGAAAACTCTTCATTTTAGTCTTTATTCTTCTAGTTATCCTTCCTGTGTTTCATTCATTTGAACACACACTATCTAATAGGGTCCTTATCCTGGAGGATAGATTCCCCAAGGATCAGGTCCAACGGCTCATACGAACCTTCAGGAGAGCCTGGAGATGCAAGACTGCTGGTTTCCATCCACCTGTTGCTCCTGTGTTTTCTTAGGATCAGTGAAAACACCCCACTAGGGGTGTGCGACCTTTAACCCCAAAGGCTCTGGTTTTTATGGACCAAAACCCAGCGAGAGCCACAATGTTCACCAAAAAACTCAATTTATTTCTGTTTTTGCAGTCATTAAGCCATAAGTCTAACATTGGCTTTTAAAGCAACATAGTTGCATTATAACGGTGCAATGTTTTTATATAAATAAAATTCTAATTTATTTTACTTTTGTAAGCAATACATGCGAGTTCCTTTCAAAATAAAGTGCACCAAGTCAAATAAGATCACCCTGCCTCAAACTTGGTGTATTCCGTCAATATGATCCTCTGTTCTCCTTGTACTTACTTGTATAAAAATGGCAACATCTGTGTGGAATCCAGATTTGTAGTTTTTATACTTTTAACAGCAAAACTTGCACTGAGTAGATTAAACCTTTTACAATCAGTATGCTCAGTTATCAACACATGAAATATCTAAACAGAAATGACAAATCTTTAGTTAATAAAACAAAAGAAACAAAACTACAAACCCCAAATTATTATTAGTGTTTTTCTTTTAAGTTTAAGAGCCACAATGGAGGGGTAAAAGAACCCCGTGTGGCTCCGGAGCCTCAGGTTGCAGACCTCTGCACTACACCAGTCCTCTTCTGACCTTCATGCTTTTTCACTGTATTTATTATTTTTCCTTCAAGTCACCTTTTAACTGTCTAACTTGACCCCATCAGACTTCTTAGAGCTAGCAGTTCTTACATCAGCAACAGGTCACTTTTGGGGGTTATTAATCAGACCCCTCCAGACTGTAAATGCTCTTTTATTCCTCAATCAATAGTCAAAACTGTTCACACACTCCTGGTATTTTTTAAGAGTTGAAATGATTCTGAAGCTGATCTCGTTAAAATGTTCTCCAGTCAGCAGAAAAGACTGAATGACTGAGACTGCAGAGCTCTGTTTTCAGACGCCCTGTGAGCTGATCTTTATCTTAAGGTGGACTTCCTCATGTATGGAGAGAGTGTGCAGGAATTCCTGGAAGGCTGTAGTCAGAAGTCCTCATCCTTCGGGGTTTTACTGCTTTCATTGTAACGCAGATCTTCACAAAAACCCCCTCTGTTTGTCCTCAGGTTCTGTACGGAAAGGTGAATGTCCGATGTTTTGACAAGCTTGAGGGTGGCTCCACCAAGACCGGCGCGTCTCCTCCCTTCGAGCCTCCTCTGGAGCCGCTGCAGAGGGCCTCCGTGTGGCGCTCCGTGCTCCGCTCCGTCGCCCAGTACTCCGAGGAGAGCGGGCCGTGTCTCCTCACTCCTGTTCGGGACAACCTCCACCAGATCGACGCCGTGGAGGGGCCTGCTGCTTTCCTGGATATCCTGGCCCCTCCCTACAATCCAGACGACGGGAGGGACTGTCACTATTACAAACTGCTGCAGACGGCAGCGGAAGAAGGAACTGTGGCGAAGGGAGGCCAGAAGGAGAAGGACGAGGAGGTGTGGCTGCTAGAAATCCCTCAGCCAGAGGACTTCTGGTGTGGCGGGGAGCCTTACCCCGGCCCAGCCGTGGTGATCTGAGGGGTGAGCCCTCTGTCCATTCACGTGGAGAAACGCAGGTCACCTGGAATCCAAACGGACCCAAAGCCTCGCTTGAAGGTTCTACTTCAGGCCCGGTTGCATCCACTTCCCAGACTGCATCCGACAGTTGTGCTGCCTTGTACACAATGAATGTTTTCTGCCAAATGGTGTGTGAGTGACGTTCAGCTCCTCTGCTGGGCCTCATCGCCGCTGCAGAGATCCTCCACATCGTCACGTGTCTTAATGCCAAAGCCTGTAACTGAACTCCAGCTGCCTTATGTGCCAATGTTTGTCTACGTATCCAGAAGAAGATTTTTTATTATTATTGACGTTCACACTACAGTAAACACATATATGCACATACTTTATCGTCTCGTAACGCCTTTGTCTTAACCTACACTACAGTATTATCTTAATAAAGCCGACACTTTGATATTTGTGTCGTACGTCTGATCCGGAGGTTCCATTTGAACTTTGACACATTTCCATCACAAACAGCTGTGTCTTCTAAGCAGTTTTTGAAAGTCAGGGAGCTGCCCGCTATTTGAAGGCCAAACTCAAGATGGCAGCTTCATAACAGGAAGTAAGAGCGGATTTTACTGTTCGGCTGATCCTCGTCTCTTACATCTTATAGAGGATGTTTCTTCTGGCTTCAGTAACTGGAACTCATGTAACTGAGTGATTTTCAGTGCAGATCACAGCTTCTAAACTCCACTCAGAAGATCCTGTTGAAGCCTCATCCCAAACCAAAATGTCTTTGAGACGTTTCTTCATCACTGTTCCTGTCAAGTCACTGTATGTTATCTGAGACTCTTCTTTGCTCTGTCATATGTTACACTGCACAAAGTTCTTTGTCAAAAGCATATTATTTGGATGTTTCTATGTGGAACAATAAAACAGAAGAGTGAAGACCATCAGACTCATCTTTTTGTGACTCTCAGATGCTGAGAGTTCTTGTAGTTCCATTTCCAGCTCTGATAACATCTGAGCTTCTGGTCTACAACAAACTACTGTGGTGAGAGAATTAAAAAAAAACTTCTTAGTAAGGCTGCCAGAAATGATGATTTTAATAAAGTTAAAGTCCCACTATTTGTCACGCACCTAGGTGTGTGAAATTTGTTCTCCCCATTTGACCCATCCCCTGGGGGAGCAGTGAGCTGCAGACACAGCCGCGCTCGGGAACCATTTGGTGGTTTAACCCCCCAGTCCAACTCCTTAGTGCTGAGTGCCAAGTAGGGAGGCACTGGGTCCCATTTTTTGAGTCTTTGGTATGACTCGGCCGGGATTTGAACCCACGACCTTCCAATCTCAGGGCGGACACTCTACCACAAGGCCACTTAAACATTATATTTTCCAATTAGTCGACAAATCAGGTCAGGCGCAAACTGGATCTAAACCACACATCTTAACCATCATTAGCTTTAAACTAACTAAAAACTAGATATATAGTATTACCTGTGATAATGCTAGTGTGAATGCTGGAAGCTGAATTTTTGCCCGCTGAAGATTCTAGTGTTGATAGCTGAAGATGCTGAAATTGATAGCTAAAAATGCTGAAACTAATAGCTGAAATTGCTGAAGCTAATAGCTGAAAACGCTGAAGCTAAAAACCAGCAAAATATTAGTTAAATCCAAAATTAGCCTAAAAAAAATGAAAAAAGCTTAAGTTAGCCAAAACATCTACCATTCAACTGAAATATTAGCTAGACTCCAAAATAGCCTAAAAAATTGAAAAAATCCTAAATGAGCTAAAATAGTTAGCATGTAGCTAAAATATTAGTAAAACTCCAAAATAACCTAGAAAACAAAACAAAAATAAATAAATTGGCCAAAACAGCTAGCATTTAGCTGAAATATTAGCTTAACTCCAAATTAGCCTAAAAAACTGAACAGTCCTAAATAAACCAAAATAGCTACCTTTTTGGCTGAAATATTAGCTAAATTCCAAATTAGCTTAAAAAATCTTAAAAAATGTCAAAATAGTCCAAAAAGCTAGCAGGATTCTATTATAACTATCAACTTTACTACACTCTGACTCCATATAATATAAAATGTATAGTATTAAATTAGTCGTCCACTATTTTAGTAGTCGCCGATTAGTCAGCTAATCGTGGCAGCCCTACGTTTAGAAAGGCTTTTTCTGTAAAATATGCTCTTCATATCTCTAAACATCAGCATCATGCTTGTTAAAGCTGCTTTCACTACCATTCACTTTCATTCAATGCTGATTTATTTATCAGGTTTACACAGAAAAGTCGCTTTTAGTTAGCAATGGATGATTTCAATTAGCTTTGATCTGAATTGAGCAAAAAGTGAAACTTTATTTTTTTTTTACAATAAAAAGCAAAAAATATGATCAAAAATATTAAAAACTTACTTTTATTTACACAATTTCAATGATTCAATTAATTAATTTGTTGATGTTTCCACATGATTTATGTTTTCTTTCTTTAACTTAAACCTCCAAATTATCTCTTTGCTAGTTTATCTTCTTTGTGTTTTGCTTAAACACAAAATCTTTAACATAAAGTAACTTTTCAACCATCTACTGGAATGATCATGTTAACAGTTGAAAAGTCTCAGTAAATCAAAGAACAAACACTGGAGCTCCGGTGTTTTAACACTCCTCAAGCTGAGTCCCCTGCACAGAACTTTATAAAGACTTTTACTTTAGTAACAATTTAAATCGTCCTTTTGAAGTTCATCAGGTCAGTAACTTCAGAAGCTCTAACCTCCCACAGGCGTTCTGTCTCTGGGATCTAAAGGACAGAAGACTGAATGAAGAGGGATGAGCGCCGGCTGAGATGAGGTAAGGGATGAAAAATGAGGCTTATGAAGGAAAATAAATGAACGGGGGCGGCGGGGGGGCATGTTGAGAGAGGATGAATGTCTCTGGAAAACGACGGCGAAGTCGAGAGAAGAAGACAAACAGCGCCGAGTAAGTGAGGGAGATATCAGGAGGCCTGCTGGGTGATTAGAGAGAGATGTGGCCGCTCCTGAAGCCCACATCAATCATCGCTCTGCTAATTAGCAAAGAGGACTGACTCAACTCAGAGATGTTGATGTTTAAGACGTGAGATGATCGGACAGACTGAAGCAAACGCTTGGAGACGACGAGAGCAGGGAAACAGCAGAAACAGGAGCTTTAAACACAGAAACCACTACACAACAGACAGGATGTTCCTCTGCTCCACCATTCTACAATACCTACATCCTTTAACAAACAAATGAAGTGTTGTTAGGTCATGCATAAAAACCCATTTGGTAAAACAAATGTAAAATAAAACTAGATTTATAGCAATACCTGTGATAATGCAAATTTGAATCCTGGAAACAAAGAGAGTCAAACTCAATCACACGAGAGGTCACGGGTGAACAGGATAAACATGTATTGAACACTCTAAATACATTTTTAAGACTATAAAACTGTAATATTTCAACATAATTATGAACTAGACATATAGCATTACCTGTGATAATGTTAGTGTGAATTCTGTAAGCTGAATTTGGCCAATGAAGATGCTGAAATTAAAAGCTAAAGACGCTGAAGCTGATATTTTAGATAAATATCAAATTAGCCTTTAAAAAAAACAACCAAAAAAGATCGTAGGTCAGCCAAAACAGCTAGCATGTAGCTGAAATATTAGCTAACCTCCAAAATAGCCTAATTTTTTTAGTAAATGCCAAAATAGTCCTAAAAGTTAGCAGAATGCCAATTTTTAAAACTTTAAAACTCTAACTATTTAACATAATTATGAATAATAAAAAGGTCGGAATATTATTACAGAATAAATCAACTTAAACCTTAAATAACTTTCAATATTTTATTCTCCATGAAAATATATTTTGTCAAAATTATATAAGTTAGAAATGAGCACAAGATAACATCGGACCATTAATGCCAATAAATATTCTGGAGGGCTGGATGGAGTTCCCTGAGGGCCGGATCCGGCCCCCGGGCCTTGACTTTGACTCGTGCTGTAAACTGAATGTGACCTCTAAAGATGCCAAAGCAGTTATCTAAATGTCAAATTAGCCAAAAAAACTGGAAACATGTCCAAATTAGCCAAAACAGCTAGCATAATGCTAAAATGTTAACTAAACTCAAAATCAATCTGAAAATATGTCTGAATTAGCAAAATAAAATTAATTAAAAAAAACAGCTAGCATATTGTATAAATAAGAGCTAAATGCCAAATTACTCTAAAAACTCAGTGGTTCTTCTCGTTCTCTTCTTATGTTGTTAAAATAAAAAGCGTAATAAAATATGATTAAACAATAAAACTGATTTGGCAAATCAAATGTAAAATAAAAAAATTCAGAAATCCCATCCCAAGAATTCTAAAATATACGTTCAAAGGACGTTTTAAGTAAATGACAAACTGCTTTGTGATTTCTATTCATGTTAATGTACATTTTAATGTAAATATGTAAAAGTGTAAATAAAAGAAGAAAGAAGATATAACCAAACCCTTGGTGCTTTCACGAGCAAACCGGACCACCTGCACCATGTGGTTAGCACTCGGACTGCATAGTGAGACGTCCCTGAGTCTCCAATGGGTCCATCCTGGAGCAGTTCTGGGCGGATCGGCCCAAAACCTTGATAGGATCAACCTCAAGTGGGTATCAGAGAGTGATATTTCCACTCTCGTTTGAAACCTTTCTGTATCTGCAAAAAGGACGGAGCTACTGCCTCACCAGTGCAAACCATGCACTGTTCACTCTGTCTCCACTCTATTTAAAACTCTTTTTGACTCTTTTTATTGTTCCATTTAAATGCTAAGATGTTACACATTATTTATATTTCTACCAGCTGTTTTGTTTTTAAATGGTTAAACATTTTGATTTATTTTTGTATCTTAGTTTTTTGTTTCTTTTGGTTTATTGACTGTTTTGTATTCACTTCTTCACTTTTTATTTCAATTCAAAAAGTTTTTCTTTTATTTGATAAAACTGTTTTCTATTTAATTGAAAATATTGTCCTTATTCTGTTTTTTTTGGGTTTGTCAAGTAATTTTAAAAAAAGGGAAACTTAAAAAAACCACTCAGGGCGATTAAAAACTATTGAGATTTTGAGGTTCACATGCACCACATTTACTAAACATACTGATATTGGTGATATTGAGCGTATCGGATCAACACCAGAGTGCTCGGTATCTTCCAGCATCAGTGTGGAGTTGGCATGTTCTCTGCTTTGTAAGACGAGACTTTTGTGTGTTTTCAGTTCACATCCTACAAGCTTATGAGATCAATGTTTATTGTTGGATGAAAGAAGAAGCATCCTTTCCTGGTCTTTCAGCCTCTCAGTGATCAGTGAGAGAACTGGGGGGATGTTTGGAACCTTCAGAGTGATTTGACTGATTTAAATTCTGTTTACTTCAGCAATAAAACACAGTATCAGAAGGAACAGTGGAATCATGAAGTTTTCTTCCTTCTCTCATCCCTTGGATCAGATTCTGTGATGACCTTCTATAGTTGTGAAGTGAAGTTCAGTCACTGCAGCGCTGTTCGCCTCTTCCTCTGCCCCCATGAAGAATGGAGAAGGATGCTGTCCTCACAGCAGAACACCAGACCCGGAGATATAGAATAAATCTGGAGCAAACTTAAAATCAAGTGGATTTCTCTGGAGTCTTTCTGTTGTGGCTTCAGGAATTATTTTGGGGACATTTCTTAAAAACTGTTTAAATATGAAAGTTATTTTAGACTCTTTACTTTATGTTTATTTTTCCTCTGGTTTAATATTTTTGCATGATTTCCAGTTTATCATTGTTACACTTTAATCACCAGACTCAAACAGAGCTGCAGCACTTTACTTAATTTATTGAAAATAAAAGAGGCAGCAGGAAAATGTTTCTAACTCCTCCCACTGCGGTGACTAAAAATCAGTTGAAAGTAACCAGAAAATGTTGAAACAGTAGATTGAATAATGTCCCTTATTCACATTATAAAATGCCTTTTTTGTATAAATGTTTTCCAGATGAATATTTTAATAATAAAATCGTGTTTCCTATCAAAGAAAAATACTAATATTTCAATGATAAATCCCAACACTGCTAAAGATTCAGGTTTATATTTGTGTCTCTCAGATTCAAACATGTGATGAAGAAAAAAGAAACTTTAAGATTAAAAGTGTCATTCTGCCCATGATCAGCAGAATGTAAAATCCAGTGGATCACATCTTTACCTGTAAATTAAAGCATGGACATTTTTTACATTTGAGCTTATTTTGAAGTATTTACTTAAAAAAAACTTTTCAAATCAGCAGTTCTAAATCGCATCTGCTGGTTATTGTTTATAAACCTTTTTTTTAGTTTTCAGAACTGTTTTAAGGAGTAACCAGAACGTTGAAAGGTTTCTGACACGTTATTAGAGAAATGTGCTAAAAAAGACATCATGACTTTGTCTAAATCTTTTCATTCTTGACCACTTGTGGACTTTTGGGGTCATTTTTGAATGTGAGCTGCGTTTCACTCATTTCCTGTCCTTTATTTTAATTACCATGACAAAATAGCACAAAACCCCCTCCGTGGTTAGTTGATGCTTGTGCCGCAAAGTGAGACAAAAGCCGCTGGAACAGAATGGAGCACTGCACATGAAACAAACGTAAAGCGGCTCTGTTACATTAAAACAACGTTTTTATCAAAATGCGATTTCTCTGAAAGAAAAAATAATTACCTTTAAAAAGTCTTCACTATAGAGGGATTTTTGTGCCACCGTATCGCAAGCAGAAGTCACAGTTTTGACATCAAAAAGTTCTAAGTTGCAAACAAAATGTAAAGTTGTAAAAAAATTAAATTCTGCAAGTAAAAATATTTAATGCTTTTTTTAAAGAAAAAAAAGTTTCCAATTGCAAAAAAAGTTTTTGAAACTAAATATTAAATATTTTTCTTTGCAAAATTGGGATTATTTTAACATTATATTTTGGAACATTTTGATCTCAAACTCTGACTTTAGCTTGCAGTTATCACATAAATCCCTCCATATTCATGGAGTGCGGCGCTGCGCAGCACCGATCATAGATTCCTAAAAATCCCAAACATTTGAGAAGTATTTTAGGATAACATTTTTGTTTAAGTCGAACCACTTTTTGAAAACCTCTGATCAGAATCTAAAGGCCGCGGTGTTCTTGAAGGCTCAAGATCCGGATTCTGTTCAGCGACTTTAAATATGAAGAGGAAAAATGTGGCCAACACTTTCCTCTGCAGAGCGACACATGTGCCCAAAAATAGGTAAACATTTCTAATTTGGGAAACAAACAAATGATGACTGATAAGCGGAGCTGTTATTTAAATAAGTGGGAAAATGTTTATTGCTTGTTTCTATCAAAATAGAATGAGATTACAGATAAAGCGGATTATTAGGCCTGGTGCTGGAATGTTGAACCCGTGGTCATGAGAGCGCGCGCAGATTTGCATGCACTTCTGATAAGGTCATAATGTGATACCCATATAAATAGTGAGTGGGCAAAACGTGTGAGTCACTGATGCCACGGGTGACGCAATGTGGGATTTTACCCGCCAGTGTTTCCAAACCTGAATGAGTGCAGTGAGATCACTGATGTTGTTCCTGTTTGAGGGGCTTCAAAAACAAATCAACAGAAGAGGCCGCGAGGTTTGTCATCAGATTTAATAATAAGTCTTAAAGGACACATCACAGCACGCATGTCAAAGTTCCACATATGTACACTCTTGTTCAGTAAAATCACAGTCAATTAAAGGACGAACCGATGTAGAAAAATAGAAAGCTTTCAACTGTTCAGTATTTACATTGCATTAGGAGCGTCAGTGTGGACAAACAAACAAACAAACAAACAACAAGGCACTGGAGCGGACACGCGGCCGAGCACAACAAACCCGCTGACACTCAGTCTAATAACTTAAACACGGTGCGTCAAAAGTTATTGCAGTATTTTCTATGTACACGGGCGCGAGCGCATTCAGTGTAAGTGAAAAATCCCTTCAAAACACAACAGTCCACGAATGAATGGCTGAATATATTTATATAAATGACTCTTATGTTCAGTAGACTGTGCAGACAAAGTGCATTCTTTTCAGTCTTTGTGAGATCTGAGCGCCTACGTGCGTAAAAGCGCACAAAGTTGTTCATTTCCATCCAGTCTGTAAACCGTCTCGTTTGTCCATCTCTTCGGGGTTAGTGTGGAGACCTAGGAACAGATCCCGCTGGTGGCGCTGATGACGCCCGAGGAGCGCTCCAGCGCGGAGGATGAGGAGGAGGAGGAGGAGGAGGACACCGCGGAGGACTTCCTCTCCTTCTGCCGCAGGTGGATCTTAGTGTGTCTCTTTCTCTCGTCGCTCCGAGCGAACTTCCGGCCGCAGAAGTCGCAGGCGAACGGCTTCTCCCCCGTGTGCGTGCGGATGTGCGTGGTGAGGTGGTCGCTCCGGCTGAAGTTGCGCATGCAGATCCGGCACTGGAAGGGCTTGTGTCCAGTGTGGATGCGGATGTGTCTGGTCAGTTCGTCGGAGCGGGAGAAGCGGCGGTCGCAGCCCTCCGCCGGACAGGGGTACGGCCGCTCGTGGATGGGGGTTTTGCTGGGTCGGTTCGGGTATTTCCTGGGTCGCAGGATGGGCCTCAGGGGCAGGTTCTGAGGACTGTAGGCAGAAGGAAGCCTCTGCTGCCCCGCGTCTGAGCCGCCCGCACCCGGACCTCCGAGCGTAAAGTTCCTGATAGTGTTGAGCGGGGTGAGAGGAGGGGGCACGCGGAAAGTGTCGAGCGGGCACGGGACGAACGGTTTCCGGTCCTGGATGCCAGCCGCGTGCATGTCCCGCTGACACGTCGGCTGGAAGAAGCCCGTGTAGTCGGGGATGATGGGGAACAGCCCCGGGGCGTCCGAGCTGCCGGGCTGCTTGGGGGAGGGGTACGGGGTGGAGGGGTAGGAGCTGATCGGGCAGGTGGAGGTGGACAGGAACGCAGAGGGGTCCTGGTGGTACACCTCCGGACAGCTGGAGGACGGGTACGGAGGCGGGGGTGAGTACGGGTGGTGGGGGTGATCTATTTCTGCCTGACTCTGAGCCGCCATGGTGCAACTCAAATTTCCGCTGGAGAAGTGATGCGGAGATCCTGATGAAGCCGGAGAGGAGGATGTGGAGGATGAGGGGGGAGGAGGAGGAGGAGGTGGCTGGGTCATGTTGAAGATGCCCGAAACGATGTTGATCACTCCGTCGGGACTCCAGTTGGCTGGATAAGGGGAGTCGATGGAGAACTTTCCCATGTAGGTGAAGGTCTGGTTCCGGTGGGAGGGGGGCTGGGAGAAGCCGCTGGAGTACGAGAGGTCCATGGAGCGCTTCTCCGCGCACATGTCCATCAGACTGTCTGCGGACACAAACAAACAAACCATGAAGGAGCTGCTCACGTCTGTCTGACGCGCACGAGCTGTGCGTCTTACCTGCTGCAGCATTGATCTGGTCGTAGTGCGCTCCCAGGTCTGCGTTGGGGAAGATGGCCACAGAGGTCGGCAGGCTGCTGGCGATGTCATCCACGGAGTAGACGCTGTCTCCCGTCGGGTGCACGAACCCCCCGAGATTCACTGGATTCACTTTCTCCAGAGTTTTGGCTGTCATCGTGCGCGCGCGCTCCACTCTCTCTTCGTCTTTCGCGGGTTTTCCTGAGAGCGTGGACAGTGAGGATGTGCGTCCAGGTCGGGTTAGAGCTGCATGTCCCTGTGGCTCACTGTGGCTCTGTGCGTCTGCGGCACTTCATGCGCTCCGTGCGTAAAGTTTACTCACTTCAAGTAACGGGAGCGCGGGCCCTGACTCGAGTATGTATATATGGGAAACCTTTTGAACGCTGCCGTGACGTCACTGTCCAAATATGGAGTGGGAGGGGTTTGGGGAACAAAGAAAGAGAGGAGGCGCTGCTGACGCTGATTGGCCAGGAGACTCAGTGACAAGGGAATCTCTTGTGCGCGTATAGCCGCCGCTGCGCCGCAGTTCAGGCCGAATGTTCCGCTCAGCCGATCACCATAAAACGTCCCGAATCCGCGTGAACAGACCCTCGATGATTGTTTTCTCTCATATCTTTCCCGGGTGTTGCTGCTCATCTCACCTGAGCTGCGCTGAGAGATCACGAGAGGGATTCCGGTTGGACGTCTGAACCCATAAAAGGCTGAATCCGGCACAAGTGAAAGTCCTCTGATGCTCCATATTTGGTTCGAATTCCGGAATTCGATCATCGGAAAGTGACGAGTTTTGCCGAGAGCTGAGAAAGAGAGAGAGAGAGAGGGCCTAACCGCAGTCAAATGATCCGGACAGCGGAGTGGAACCTGCACCTCTGAGCGCCGCGCGCCCGTGGAAACTTCTGACGCTCCGATTTGACTACGCTCTTGGAAAGACTGCATTTAGTTCAGCAAGCACTCAATAGTCATTTAGAGCTTAGGAAAAGGAAACCAACCTCTTCAGAGGCAAAGTGTTCAAATACCGACCTTATAAATAAAGTTGACTGGGGCGCACGCGCATGTGGCACGGTGAAGAATGACTTAACTTTTTTAGCTATAAGTCCCACTTGCTTTAGCATGCTAAGGCTAATCTTCCTGTGTGGAACTTCAAGAAACAAGAAATATGTTTTTGAAATTATTTTCATTTAGGAAAAACACAATACATTAAAACAACACAAGACATCTTTAGTTGAGGAAATAAAGGGAACAGATTGAAGAAAACTCATCTTTCTGCTCCTTTTATATGCAGAATATATAAAAACAAACAAAAAGGTGCATCTGCAACCAATTACACATGACTAAAACAACTGGATATGTCAAGTTCAGAATTGAGCTGAGGGCTAAAGATGTCAAGGCTATAAAGTTCTAGCTTTCTGTGTCACATTAGCTCCTGCTACAACAAAATATGAACATGGACCAGAGGGAGGCGGGGTTTGGGCTTCTGTCATCCATTTCGTTGCCCTGTATATGTACATGTGTGATGACAATAAAGTTGAATCTAACCTAATATAATCTAAAAAGTCAAGATTGATACAGTTTCTGACATTTTCTGTTTGGACAGTTTACAGATATTCACAAAACAGGATTTTGACAACATTTTCCACGTTCTTATCAGAAATGTTAGCAGGATACTTGTTTTGGATCTCAGAAGAAAACAAGCACTTCAACTTGTTCATCCAGAGATTCAGTCGATTCCTTTATGTCCTCAACTGTCTAGAAAACGTGTGTCAAAGTCAAGGGCCGGGGGCCGGATCCGGCCCTCCAGATCATTTTATTCATTGCTATTAATGACCAGATGTTATCTTGTGCTTATTTTTAACTTGTATAATTTTGGCAAAATATATTTTTATGGAGAGTAAAACATTTAAAGTTATTTAATGTTTAAGTTGATTTATTCTGGAATAATATTCCTGCTTTTTTATTATTCATGATTATGTTAAAAAGTTACAGTTTTAAAGTTTTACAAATTGTCATTCTGCTAGATTTATGGACTATTTTGGCATTTACTAAGATTTTTATTTAAAGATATCTTGGTGTTTAATATTTCTGCTGCACGATGGCTGTTTTGGTTAACCTAAGCTTTTTTTGTAGTTTTGTTTTAGGTTAATTTGACATTTAGCTAATATTTTAGCCATCAATTTCAGCATCTTCAGCAGCCAAATTCAGCTTACAGCATTCACACTAGCATTATTGCAGGTAATGTTATATATCTAGTTCATAATTATGTTAAAAAGTTATGTTTTTTAAGTTTTAAAAGTGTAGTTTTAGAGTGTTTAATAAATGTTTATCCGACCTGAGCCGTGTTTTGGGTTTTGGCCGTTTGTGTGATTGAGTTTGACACTCCTGGTGTAGATTTTAAAGGAAATCTGATGAAGTTATGGGACTGAAACACAATCACTAGAATCTCCGGAAGTAAAGGAGAGAGGTCAGACGTTATGTTCCAGGTTGTTTCTTCCAAAAGGAATAAAATAAATCAGGATTAAGGAATAACTATCCAAATGTGAACTTCTTATTTTAGATTGAGATTTACCTTTCTTTTTTGGGTAATATTGGAGTTTTTTGATTGATTCCCTTGTGAGATTGAGGACCACCAAGCATCTGATATTAAAATGTAATGATGTTTGGTTGGTTTTGGTTTCTTTTTAGGCTCTTCGATGACTGCTGTCTGCACTACATTGCTTTTAGAAGCCTTATAAAGTCAGCAGATCCTCTGGGAGGCTCGAATGCTCAGCCTCACATTGAGACATTCGGCCTGTTGACGTGTAAAGTCCCTCTGTGGGTGGAGAAAGCTGATAGACAGACATCAGAAAATATTGGGCACCTTGGGTGGAATGAACTTTCCGCTTTGTCTCTTTGTGTGTTTGTGTGTAATGTTCAGCAAACCACAGCATCCCCACATCTTCCTGTGATCTAAACTTAGGCTTCTCTGTGACCTAAAGTAACCAGACTTCTGAAAAGTCAAATGGTCATGTCGACAACAAAAACAACCGACAACCGTTGTGTTTCAAAGTAGCGGATTTTAGTGGTATATGCTGCTGTTTTCAGGCACAGTCTCTCCTGATTTTTGATGTCAGCTTGAACTATCAGTGAGAATCAGTCGGGCTCCTTGTTTTCTGGACAAACTGCTGTTTTTTGTTTGTTTTCACCCCTCTGAGGGACTGTCTGCACCGACTGTCTGATTCCCAAACTGTGTGATGTGGCGTTGTGCACAGATTAAAATCTCTTTGTCTTAACTTGAAAACAACCATCAGTTATTGGAATCTTAACAAATCATCTGTTTTACTGTACAAAAGACAGTTCTCTGTCGATCCCATTTGGAGTCACGCTCCAACAACAGAGTGCAGGGATAACTGTCACTTCAGTGTGAGCGGCTCAGACGTGGACAGTAATGAACGTCAGATTTCCTTGAAGATGGATGGTTCTGGACTCTGACCTTCTCCCCTGTGCAGTCATTACGCTCAGATTTGTTTGTGTAAATGTTTTACGGCTTTGAAATTATGACCAAATACCAGCGCAACTAATGAAGATTTATGAGGCTTTTCCAGCAGCAAAGGTACACACTTCTGTTACATGATGCTGGAAAGGCTCTTCGATTGGAATAAGAAAAGTTCTCTGATGTTCTAGAATCAGGACTTTGTTTGAGGTGGTTTTAAGGTGTTATCCCTCCTGTGATGGAAGACAAAGGCAGATTGGCTGCTTAAGAACATGGGAGTGTCTTATCTGTGCTGGGTCTGGAGAAGACTTTTTTGCAGATATGCAACACCCTGACTTTGTGGTTGAAGGGATTTCTGAACAGGAGGTGTTTATGAGTGTCACAAAGGGGCAGACAGCTGGTTCCACCTGCAGCAGGGTTATTAGTTCAGACAGGAACTCAGCACAGCTGAAAGTCCACAAAAATGAATCAGGGTCAGACAGGCAGAGGTCAGTCACGAGCATGTGATCAACCAAGAAGAGACTATGTCAGAGTCCTGGTTAGGGTCGGGGCAGGCGGCAAGCAATTAGAGAAGATCAGATCCAGACAGAAACGCTCAGTAAGGCAGATAGGGTGACACAAACAATACTTCGCACTGAGTGAGCCTCTGTGCAGAGCTTAAGTGTCCTGTGGGTGATTATCAGATCAGAGACAGCTGAGCGGCATCCAGGAACTGTGGGCTGGGGTTGCTAGGAGATGTAGTGCAGTCAGAACTCTGGAGATGGTTCGGTGACCAGAGGAGACAGAGCTCTGACTCCCGACAATGAGGAACATTTTTCTGCAACCATTTTTATTCACAATTTCCACAAGTTTGCCTGAACGAACTACAGCTAAACCTTCACATGATTAGGATGAACGTTCTTCAATACAAATCCCACAAACAGAAAAAAAGTTTTGTCTGTTTTGGACGGATCCATCAACGATGCTGCTTCAATTCCACCTTTAAACCTCCTGAGGGTGATGTACAGAACTTTTCACAGCATCCGATGCTTCTGTAGCATATTTTGAACTTTCTTATCTTCCTCACAACAAAGCGGGGAATTTCCCTGTACTGTCCCTGAAGTGGCTGCGGTGACATGCAAAATAAAGGGCACTTTGAAAATAACACAGCATTTTATTCTAAACACACGTTGAAATCTACAAATCTGTCTAGCATCCGAAGAACAAAACCGGATTTTTCTCATTAATAGGGCTGGGTGTCTTTAAGTGAGTATGTTCCAGGTTTAACAGATCATTGAATTGTATTATTTTAGTCTGCTTGGCAGGTCAATTTGACTTGCTTGAGTAAAAAGCATATAAAAACAGGTTCTGTTGATGGTGGTATCATGGATACCTGTCTAAGAATACAAGCTGACTAACTACCATTTCTATTGGAGCTAATTAAAACCTGTTAATAAGACAAAACGCAGTCATTTCCTCGTTGGTTTGATCCTCAACGTCATTGAGGCACAGCCCACACTGGATACAGTTTGCTTTTGTTGGCCCACATACTTGTGTTCATGTGGGAGTCCAACCACTGTGTGTGCGTAAGCACTGTGTGTGTGAAGAGAAACAATGAGCCTGCGGCTGTCAAAATGAGAATGCTAATATGATTTGGATTTTAGTCTTACGCGTCTTCAAATGACAGATTAACAAACAGCAGCTTCTGCCCACACATGCACACTGTCAGCAGCTCTCAGCGGCTCCACCAGGACTTCCAGTGAAGTCATGAAATGGCAAAAACCAAACAAGGTTCCTTCAAACTAGAGTTTCAAAAAAACTTGCTTCCTTGGTTCTCCTGTTTAGATCAGGAGTCCCCAAACCTTTTCTAATGAGGGCCACATAACTGTTTTCTTCTCTGATGTGGAAAAATGTACCAATCGCAGCCGAAACATAAACATTTACTGTTTTCCAGAAAGTTACACATAGCTCATTTCTGTAATCTTCATAGAAAAAATAATATCAAAACGTTTTATATACGATAACGAAAACGATATATAGTATTACCTGCGCTAATGCTGGTATGAAAGCTGTAAGCTGAATTTGGCAAGATGCTAAAATTGATGGCTGAAAAGGCTGAAGCTGATAGCTGAAAATTCTGAAGCTAATAACTGAAATGGCTGAAGCTGAAAAACTAAAATGTTAGTAAAATGTCAAATTGGCCCAAAAAACGAAAAAAAGCCTAAATTAGCCAAAACAGCTAACACTTAGCTGGAATATTAGCTAAACTCCAAAATAGCCTAAAAAAACAACAAAAAAGCCAAAGTTAGCCAAAACAACTAGCATGAAAGTCAAATATAAACTAAATGCTAAATTAGCCTAAAAACTGACATAATTTTTAATTTAGCCAAAGCACCTAGAATAAGACTTAAGCTAAACTCAAAATTTGAACAAAAAAACCCCCAAAAAAAGTCAATATTATGCCAGAACCGCCAGCATATAGCTTAAATATTAGCTAAATGACAAATTAGCCTAAAAACTGATAAAATGTTTAATTTAGCCAAAGCAGGTAGCATAAGGCTAAAGCTAAACTCAAAATTAGCCACAAAAAAAACAGCATAAAAACTGATAAAATGTTTACTTTACATGCCAGTCAGCTGGGCGCAGGAAAAGCCATGAAGCCGCTGAAGTTGATTTCACACGGAACGCGTTTCGCGTGCCCTCTTTCGCCGCACCCCGTGTGGGAGGAGCTACTAGCTCTGTCTGTGGATGTCTCACTTAGAATGAATGGGAGACACATATGATGTTGAGGAAGCAGGTTTATCGACGACGTGCTGGCTGTTCCTATCAAATCAGAGCTCCCCAAGCTCCAAGCCCGCCCCTCTTTCACCGCGCGGCAATCCGCTGCACCCCCCTGTCAGACATGTGATCCTGAGCCTGAGGCCGCGGCTGTGTGGGCGTTTGGGAATTATATAATGGTCGGCGCGGCTTCCCCCCCCATGAAACATCAATGCAAACGCGACAGTAGAATGGAAGACACATAGATCAGATTTATTTATTGTGAGGAGAGTTCTACAAAAATCTACAAAAAATGAAATCCTTCAAAGATTTTCTCGGTACCGGGGTTTCTCTCTCTCTGAAGGAGGATCTGTTAATACAGACATTTGAAACTGAATAAAAAGAATTAATAATTAGTTTTCTCTAGTCAGTCAGTCAGTATGTGGTTTCTTCAGTCGTCTGTATCTGCTGTATGGTCATTATTATTATTTTATTAATTTATTACTAATGTATTTGTTTTTTATTCATTTTTTATATATTTATTTATTTTATTCATTATTTTGTGTTAGAAATAAAGATATTTAAGAACATTGGACTGTTTTATCAGTGTTTTTCTTGTGAACATCCTGATGCGGCCCAGCCTCACCCAGACTCTGCCTCCAGCGGCCCCCGGCTGAATTGAGTGTGAGACCCCTGTGTTAGAATGATTTCACTCTGTTCTCATGATCATGGAAACCCAGCAGGTCAGATCTGGTTTGTGGCCCCAGACCTACAGGACGTTTGGTGCTCATGTTCTTCTATTTTGTGACCTTCAGCCTCCATGATGGTTTTGGTGTTCTGGTCTACAATCTTCTCCCTTAAATCCACTGAAAGCTCTTTAGTCTTTCCATGTTGGAGGGTTTTGATTTTGTTGTTGAATTTCTTCACTTTGACATTCAGAGCACAGGGCAGTACTGTGATGAAGAAACAGATAAAAAGTCTTACATTCATCAGTTTTCCACTTTGATTTGAAATAAAATAAAGTGTAATTCTGACTTAGTGTGAGGATGTCTCCAAACAAGAACAATGACCTCATTTGATCCCAGTACAGCTGCAGAACTCACATCAGAGTAGTGCCAGTCATCTCTCCAAAACACCAAGAACTTGGTTTCCTGCAGACTTGATGTTTTGCAGATTGAATTTCTTTCACAAAAAGTGTTTTCTTCACTGTCCAATAAGCTAATTATGAGTTTCAGTCATTTTTACATTTCAAAATGAATGCTCCAAATGCAATATAGTATGCTTTAGATGAAAGTTTTCTTTCTTCAGATGGATGTTTTCCCCTCTCATTCTGCTCTTTAAAGCTGCAGCACACACAGCAGGTTCTGCGATGTTCTGCCCAAACAACTCACAGCCTTTTACTCGTCACACCACAGAGCACCCGAGCAGACAGTGAATCCCTTTTTCCAGAGGTGGGAGATCGCTACCCCTAATTGTGAAAGTCAGTGCTCTTAAGGCCGCGGCTTCTCTTTTTAAAGCACTCGTTGCCTCCATGACTGCAGGCTTTGTTGCTTCTGAGACGGACATCTTTCATCGAGCACTGAGAGAAACATGAAAGCGACTGGAGATCCTCTGATACTGATCCAGAGAGGAAGAAAAGAGAGGAACCGATAAAAGAAGAAAGTTGTGCAGATATCACACAGACATGCCTTGTACTGTACCAGTCACCTGACCAGGAACTCAATGGGAGGCAAAACAGATTTAAATGTACAACTCTGACCTGTGAGGTCACTCAATGGAGGTTTTCATGCACGCCTACTTTCAAGACCAAACTGTAATTCGACATGATGACATCCATTTTCAACCTTTAACCATATTTTTGCAGAAAAAAGACTTTTTTGTCAATTCAAACAGATTTTGTTGTTCTTCTATAAAATAAATGTAAGAATAAGTTTCAGTTTTTTAGTGTTTCGCTGTTGTTGGATGAAAACAGCTGTTTCCTGGCAGACTTTTAGAAAAATGTTCATGCAAATTAAAAAAAAACAAAACATAAAAACAGAATCATTTTTATGTTTAGCCCTTTAACTACCACAAGTTAAAAAGTTATTTTTTTCAGCTGCTTATTGCCTTGGTACAGAGACCCTAAAGGGACATCAAAGTTGAAAAAAATTATTGATTTTTTTTTTCTAAAAATTCAATTAACAAAAAAATGTTCTGTTTGCTAATTGATGCGCACCAGTTTCTATCTGGTCCACATCTGTTACTAACCAGATCTCTTTTAAATTATTTTTATCTCAATTGTTGGAAAC
The DNA here is from genome assembly GCF_002922805.2 of Oryzias melastigma. Classification (NCBI taxonomy): domain Eukaryota; kingdom Metazoa; phylum Chordata; class Actinopteri; order Beloniformes; family Adrianichthyidae; genus Oryzias; species Oryzias melastigma. Next base: position 20,451,922 of record NC_050530.1, on the reverse strand, counting down.
ATAAAAACCATTTCACTTCTATTTTTTCCCCTCAATTTCCCTTTAGGGACCTTAACACACACAATCAATTTTTTGTAGACATGTTTACTAAATGTTACTAAATGTTGGTTGAGAGGGCAGTTAAAGGGTTAAGATGAACCTTTTCTATCTGCACACTGCTCAAAAGTGTGTTTGATCTTTGAGTGAATTACTATGTGACACCATTAAAAAAGAAATGATTTAAAATGTATTATCTCTGAGCATCGTCATGATGCTTTTAACTTTAAAAAACATAGCTTTAAAGCACATGTGTCAAAGTCAAAGCACTGGGGTCGGATCCGGCCCTCCAGGTAATTCTATCCGGCCCTCCAGGTAATTTTATTTTAATGTTATTATTAATGACCCGATGTTATCTTGCGTTTATTTCTAACTTGTATAATTTTGACAGAATATATTTTTATGCAGTTTAAAATATTGAAAGTTATTGAAGGCATTCTGCTAGCTTTTTGAACAATTTTAGCAAATATTAAGATTTTTTTTGGCTATTTTGGAGATTAGCTAATATTTTATCTGGCTATCAGTTTAAACATTTTCAGCTATCAGCACTAGCATTTTCAGCGACCAAATTCAGCTTACAGCATTCAGACTATCATTATTGCAGGTAATGCTATATATCTAGTTTATAATTAGGTTAAAAAGTTACTGTTTTAAAGCTTAAAAATGTAGTTTTAGAATGTTCAGTAAATGTTTATCCTGTCCGGCCCGTGACCTAAGGTGTGTTTTGGCCCTCTGTGAGTTGAGTTTGTCGTCGTTTATCATCCTTTTTTGTCAAATCTTTCAGGGATGTGTGATTCTTTAGGAACACTTTGGGATTTAGAAAAGAACAAGATTATACCAGTACTTCCTTATTTAGGAGGAATTATGTTTTAGATTTTGTTACAGGAGCTTTCCTGGACATGTTTTTTTCTTTCATCCTGTGTTCAGACAATCCTCACAATACAATAACAAAAGTGTAACTTTCATGGTGCTTTTTTATTTTTCCAATAGGTGTCACTGTTATTTGCATTCAACATCAGAACCAATTCAATGAAATTATTTGAAGTTATTTCACACAGCGGCAGATTAATATGGGAACCATAAAAAGATGAAGTTGAAGAAAATAAATGATGTAAAACAAAACTTTATTGTAAATATAAGGCTCTTCTGACATGCAACACACCCGTGGAACCATTGCTGTTAAAAGACAGAAGGAGACCATGAAATAACAAGAGAACATGAGCGTCAGGTTGCAGATGAACGTAAAGAGTGCTCTGACTGCGATCTGTTTTGGGCTGCAGACAGCAGAGCCTCCCACCTTCCTGAACCTTAAAGTTCCTGAGCCAAGTGTGAAGTCTGAAAGTGTACAGTCATCGTCCCCGTCACCATCCTCCTCTGCTCCCTGCTGCACAGCAGAGACACTGTGGTCTGACTTCTTCACTGCTCTGTTCCACTGTGGAAATTCAGCTCTCTCTGAACTTCAAGCTTCTCCTTCAGACCCTTTACTGTACTCATGTTGGTGCACAGTTCTGCTCTAGGAGCTATGGGGGATCAATAATCCCAGTCTCTGTGTGTTCTGCAGTCCTTTGACTTCTCTGAACCGTCTGTAGAAGAACTCAGTCAGTCCCTGCCTGTCATCCATTCATAGAGGGTCCTTTCATCTCCTTAGTCTCAGGAGCATGCTCAGTACTCTGGAAGTATGTAATCGCACATATTTTCAGAGTATTTGAACTTCATCTTAAACTGTTTTAATCTTAAATGGTTTTGTTTGTCTAGTGTTTGCTTTGATGTTTCCTTGCAATCTTAATGTGGTGTTGTAAAACATTTAAAGATTAAATAAATTCAGCCGTTAGCATGAATGCTTGCTGGCTCCACAACCATCCAGCCAGCAAGGCCAAGTGGGCTCCATATGGTTTAAAAGTGGATAGAAAATGTGGAACCCAATTTGGTTTGTCCACAGTTTCCGTGGTAGCCCCAGCTATGTTAGCCCAGCTTGACTTAAGTGGGCACTCAGTGGGTCGGTTTGCTACGCAAGCCGACAGTGAAGCGTGCTAGTGACCTCCAATGTATCAAGTTAGTGAGCTTCAATGTAGCAAGTTAGTTAGCGCCACTGCAGCATGCTATCATGCTTCTCAGTAGCAAGCTAGCGAGCTCCATTTTATTGAGCTGGCGAACTCCCCTGTAACCAGCAATGCTGTTGCAGGTTAGCAAGATCATCTGCATTGAGCCCCTGTGTAGTCAGCTAGCGAGCTCTATTGTAGCATGCTAGCAAGCTCCTCTGTATCGAGCAAGTGAGCTTCGATGTAGCAAGCTACAGAGCTCCACCGTAGAATGCTAGCGAGTTTTGTTGCATTAAGCTGGCAAGCTCCCCTGTAGCTAGCTACCCTGTAGCAAGCTTTCAAGACCACCTGTACCGAGCCCCTCTGTTGGGCAAGCTTAAAAAAGATACAAATACTTGACTGTTTGTGAAAGATCAGTTAATTCAATACTTTGAGCGTC
>NC_050530.1:20432371-20445756 GCF_002922805.2 Oryzias melastigma | reverse complement strand
AACACCCACCTTCAAGAAGTCTGACAATGATGTCATGGTACAGGTATGACATCATATGTCATCATGTAATTCTTAACGATAGACATGCTAGTATCAAATTACATCACAGTGCTTACATCATATGACATCACTTCCTCGAAATTAACAATGGGATTGAGGGGCTTTTTTCCCCCATGACCGTGTCACGTGACTAATTAGAACCCTCCAGAAGCCGTCATTTTTACAAGAGCGCATCAGGAAGAGTATGTTATAATCTGTCTCCATCTCTCTGGGTAATACTTTAAATCTGTAATCCTTCTTCACAATAAATAGTGTCACTTTATATTTATTCTAGTTAGTGGCTGTTTTGAGAGTTAATAAAGTCTGTATTTTGTCTGTTTATCAGTGATGTTTCCCAATTCAGTAACTATCAGGTTAATTTTTATATATGTTATATACATGTTATAGAGTATCACTAAACAGTTTTTATGTGATAAACAAATATATATTTTTAATTATTATATCTGCGCTAGCTAACATGTCAGTTACTGTACATCGACTGTATTTTGACAGGCTAGTTGGAGCTTGTTAGCTCTATCGCTAGCTTAGCACCGAGCTCGTGTGCCCAAAATAGCGACATGCTTTCCACTATTGTTTGTTGTCTCGCTCAGTAGAAAGTGTTTAAATTAGACCCTAAAGCTGCGTTGTCATCGAACGCGGTTGGCGTGATCCAGGCGGCCGGTGTCAGTGAAGTGGATCTGGGGTTCTGTGATGCGGCGGCCTGGCAGCAGTGCGATTTGAGCGGTGCGGTGAGTTTGAATATTTGAATTTGGTGGGGGCTCAGCTGTAATGTTTTCAGTGACTCGATTTTGTTTTTGTACTGAACTTCTATCCATTAACCGCTGGGGCCGTGGTGCTTCCAGAGCTGTCGGGGGCAAAGCCCGTCGTACCCGCAGCAGCTCTCGGGCTGCCGGTCAGCAGCCGCCCGGGATCAGCGGTGCTCTCTCACCGTGCTCTCAATTGGAAGACAACTTTGATCCAAATGTGGCTGATCAGGTCAGATGTGACGCATTTTTTTTTCCGATCAGGTATTCATTCTGATTACTCATGTCCATGTAAACACAGCCACTGTAAAATGAAATACTGTTTCTAGTTGTGATCTAAATCACACATGTCAAAGTCAAGGCCCGGGATCCAGATCCGGCCGTCTGGGGAATTCTATCCGGCCCTCCAGATCCTTTTATTATATTGTTATTAACGGCCCGATGTTATCTTGAGCTTATTCCTAACTTGTAGAATTTTGAAAAAATATATTTTTTATGGAGGGTAAAATATTAAAAGTTTTTTAAGGTTTGAGTTGATTTATTCTGGAATAATATTCCTGCCTTTTTATTATTCATAATTATGTTAAGAAGTTACAGTTTTAAAGTTTTAAAAATTGGCATTCTGCTAGTTTATGGACTATTTTAGCATTTACTAAGATTTTTTTAGGCTTTTTTGGAGTTTAGCTAATATTTCAGCTACATCCTAGCTGTTTTGGCTTATTTAGGTTTTTTTTTTGTTTGTTTGTTTTTTTTAAAGTTTTTAGTCTGCTTGGAGTATAGCGGGGCGGCTGTGGTGCAGCGGGAGGGCGGTCGACTCCTGATTTGAAGTTTGCAGGTTCGACTCCGCCTTGCCCGCCCATGTGTCGAAGTGTCCTTGGGCAAGACACTGAACCCTGAATTGCCTCTGGTGGGAGGTTGGCGCCAGTGTTCGGCAGCGGAGCCACCACCAGTGTGTGAATGTGTGTGTGAATGGGTGAATGGGTCTGTGACTGTGAAGCACTTTGGGCCCTCGAAGGAGGGTAGAAAGCGCTATATAAGTATACGCATATTGCAGCCACATGCTAGATTATTAGGCTAACCTATGTTTTTTTTTGTTTTGTTTTTTTAGGCAAATTTTGGCCTTTAGCAAATATTTTAGCTGGCTTTCACTTTCAGCATTTTTAGCTTTCAGCTTCAGCGTTTTAGTTATCGATTTCAGCCTCTTCAGCATTCACACTAGCATTATCACTGGTAATACTATAATATATCTAGTTCATAATCATGATAAACAGATACGGTTTTAAAGTTTTTAAAATGTAGTTTTAGAGTGTTCAATAAATGTGTATCCTGTTTACCCGTGACCTAAGATGTGTTCTGGATTTTGGCCCCTTGTGTGATTGAGTTTGACACCCCTGCTCTAAGTAATGTGGAAAATGTTTCTTATTTTTATTTTTGAAGATCATTGCAGAATAACAATTGTTCCTGGTTCATGTCTTCTCTGGACAACAACGCATCTGTAATCTAATGGATACTGTGAGGAAGAAGGGATGAGCTTGCAGTGAAATGATTCAAAGCACAATCAAGGATTTTCACCAGGTAAATCATTTCTATCAAAAAATGCAGTATTTTTAAACGGTAAATTGGGCTTTGTAGTTGTGGACCCAGTATTTCACTGTTTGTATTACCGGTTTTCTAAAAGGTTTTTTATGTCCCTGCATTCCAATGAACACTGTGTCTAAAGTTGAGTCATTAAAAATGTGTCCAGTCCTCTGTAGAGTCATGAGATCCATTTAAGAAGAGCGTCTTCTGAAGGCTGTGCTGTTACATCTTTGGGAAGACATGGAGAAACTCTTCAAGGAGAATCTGGTAAGCCAATCATAGTCGTGGTATCAGACTATAACTTTAAATATTTTGCATTTGTTTTTTTTTCTCCATAATTTTTAACCTCATATGACCCAAGTTAATATTTGAGCTAACCTACCAAGCATGTTGTCTCAGGGTTCCAGTTAACTCCACTTCAATGAGAATTGTGTTTGTAACATTTTCTTGTTCCATTTTGCTAGTGCTGGAGGACATGTATAAAAGAATGTAGGATTAAAACTGCATGTCTGAGTATTTCTTTGTTCAGATTGTGATGGAGGAGATAGAAACCTGCCTGAAAAAGGTCCGGTTTGTGACGCAGCAACTGCAGATGGCGGGCAAATGTGGTTGAATGGCTCTGATATTGCTCTTTTTTTGCTACGCTGATGTTAGCTTGGGCCTGTGAGATGCAATAAGCCAATTTAAGAGTATAAACAAAAGAATGCTGGGATATCAATGCAGGGTTATATCCACGCCAACAGTCCCACCCAGAACCCTGTGGTGAATTTCTGATGAGCCCCTGCTGCTCTGCAGAAGATCCGTTTTTAAAAATTATGTGCTTCTTGATTTTTGTTTAAATACTTCATAATCATAGCTTATAGGACCACTGGGAGTGATTTAACATGAAGTAAAGATGTAGTTGGAGTGGGACTTTAAGCATAATTAACTACTGCGGTGATATAACCCAAAACGTGACATCCGTGGATGTGTCAGACTCATAACATCTCTAATCAGATGCTAATTTTCTCCATTTTTTTTGTTTACCAGGTTGATGAGAACATGGAGACGAGCTGGAGAGGCGTGCCATGGCAGTGGTGGTTGTAAAGGAAGAGTTGGATCCTCTCCATCCTCCAGCTGATGTTGGTATTGTTATCCATGGTGTTGAGGGGATCACAGTTACCATCTCATAGCTGTTTGGATTGATTTATGCACTGAACTTGAAATATCCATCTGAGTTGAGCCCACCTTTAAGACTCTACAACAATTAGAAGATTTCATGTTGAATACAGACCTCAGATCCAAGCTCTGCTATGGACCAAAGACTAAAATGTAGTTCTTTGGGCAATATTAGCATTGAGAATTGTTTAATTTAGTTAAAACAAGAAAAAAACTGCAGAGGTTTATTTTTTTGATAAATGTTTTGTTGGAAAGCGATGCACGGTATTTGATATTTTTGTACTTTCAAAATGTAAAACCTGGTAGAAACGGTAGAAATGTTGATAAAGTAGTAAAAAGTAGATAGTCTTTGTTTATCTTACTGGAATGGGATTCATGGTATTTCAAATTCAGTTTTAAAAAAGCTTCTAAGGGGGACAATGACTAGACATTTATTTTCAGAAAATGTGTTTCATTTTAGAAAAAATCAGATGGATGTTTGAGAGATTGCATTGCAGTCTTGAACAAAAGGTAATCCAAAAAAATAAAAGTGAAGTTTGTTTTTTTTAATTTGCAGGTTTGCTTAATGTTTTTAATAAAGATCTTTAAAAGGTATTTTTGGTTGTGTTCATTGTAAGTCAAAGTTGGAAATAGATTGTAATGTGTTCCATTGAGCTACCTTTTTATTTTCATTTAAAGAACATATCGATTATTGTGGACATAAAATAATGGATTGTGATACTGAATTAAAAACGTTAAATTCAAACGACTTAAGTTAAATTACATAGATAGAATTATTTAATTAAGTAATTAGATAGAAACTAATATTTTTAAATGTAACAAATTACAGCAATTTAGTTACTAAATCTAAAGTGAAATATTAAATCAGTCAAAAGAAAATTGAACCAAAGTAAAAAAGAGGTTGTGTTCACTGGAATAAGCAATATTTTTAATTGAAATGAAATAAATTTTTTGCATTGATATAGTTTAAAAATGCTTGAATCCAGTTAAAAATCCCGATTTAAATCAACTTTAAAAAATTAATTTGAAAAAAAAATAATATTTTTGAATGTAACAATTTACAGTATTTTTGTTAATTGATCCTATGATTCACTTTTTTCAGTGCATTATGACACTTCTCAGAAGTGGCTGCACGTTGATTGGCCTGCTAGATTTAACTTAGAAATTAAAAAATGAAAATAAACAAAGAACATAAGAGTTTTCAAGCTCAATTGCACATTATCAGAGATCCATCACTGACTATCATAATATGGGAAACCAAAACCGCCATGTCCCTTTTAAGTGCTGGAAACGCCGTCCTAGTGGACCGGCGATTATTGATGACGTCATCGACCGAAAGTGACGTCCAAAATATGAGACACAGAGTCTTACTTTGGAGAGCACTGAGGAAAAATACAAAACTGTCTGAAATCTAAGAATTTATTCTAAAAAATACTCTTTTAAATGCAGCTATTTAGTTGTTAAACTTTAACAAATGTTTGCTCAGACTGTACATTCAGAACAAAGCAGCCCTTCCTCATTGGGTAAATTGGGTTGTGGATTTTCATGAAAACCCTGATTTCCTCACAGTGACGTGTCCTCCTGTTCTCAGCTCCTGGGAGGCTTTGATTTGATTCAAAGGAATGATTCCAGAATGAAAGCACATGTGTGAGCTCTGGACAATGAGCATCATATGATGAACCTTGTATGAAGTAGGTCATTGACAGCACTGTTCAGCACAGTGAGGCTGCTCAGTGGTTGTGTGACAATAGCCCAGCTGCCACAAAAGCGCCTAAGTTTCAGCAGAACACTGAAAGCATTTGAAAAGCCCCAGCATTAAAAAGCCTCATCTGAATGTTTCACATTTTCAGGAATGTTTCTTGTCCGCCTCCACAAACTCAGACGAGGAAACGGTTCAGCTGTGGGGACGTCCTCAGATAATGCAGCCTGTTTTTCTTTTGTCTCGCCCACAGACTCAAAAATGTTTGCACACTGTGGCAAAAGAAGCAACAGAGCAGTGAAAGGAGTCCAGGAAGAAGATGGGGTCTGCAGGACAAGCCAGTGCAGCAAGAGGAGGAATGAGAGTGTGGAGAAAGAGGAGATTCACAGAGAAATGCAGATAGAGCTAAAAAGTGAAGACGAGGGAGGGCTGAGCAACATGAGTGGAGACATCAGAAAAAATGTGAGTTTAGACCAAATTAGAGAAGGTAAAAAGTCAGCAGTGGGTTGGAGATCTGGAGCAGAAACCCAATAGTCCACTGATGGGACCTCTGGGGTTCGGTCGAGAGCGCTGCACGCCCACGTCTCTCTGTCCGCTCCATCACCGCTCTTTTATTCCAACATCAGCTCCAGAGCAGGGACCTGCTCCCCCAGCCCCCCGTCACTGGATAAGTCAGCGTTTCTCTGCTGCTGTGAAGCCTTACGTCAGGGGTGTCAAACTCAATCACACAGAGGCCAAAATCCAAAACATGCCTTAGGTCGCGGGCCGAGCAGGATAAACATTGATTGAACACTCTAAAACTACATTTATACAACTTTAACTTTTATTATATATATATATATATATATATATATATTTTATTACCTGTGATAGTGCTAGTGTGAATGCTGTATGCTGAATTTGATAGCTGAAAACACTGAAGTTGATAGCTGAAAAGGCTGAAGATCATAGCCAGTGCTAATTTTAGCTACATGCCAAATTAGCCTATAAAACAAAAAACTTAGGTTCACCACAAAAGATAGTATGTAGCTGAAAAATAGCTAAACTTCAAAACAGCCTAAAAAAACTTTAAAAAAAAGTCTAAATTACGTAGCTGAAACAGTTAGCATGTAGCTGGAATATTAGCTAAACTCTAAAATAGCCAAAAAAATCTAAATAAATGCAAAAATAGTCCAAAAAGCTATGAGAGCGACAATTTTTAAAATTTAAAACTGTAACTTTTTAACAGAATTATGAATAATAAAAAGTCAGGAATATTATTCCAGAATAAATCAATTTAAAACTTAAATAACTTTCAATATTTTACTCTCCATTAAAATATATTTTGTCAAAATTATACAAGTTAGAAATGAGCACAAGATAACATCGGGTCATTAATAATAATAAAATAAAATTACCTGGAGGGCCGGATCCGGCCCCCGGGCCTTGACTTTAACATGTAATTTCCATAATCCCCACTCGGAGATCAACTCTGAAATGTATTTGTATTTGTATCCTCTGGATAATGCAATTTCACAAGAGTGAGAAGAACTGCAGGAAACTCAGTATCTATGACAGCTGAACAACAGGAGACTCAAATAAATCCAGTCTTCCTCTCTGTTTATGGTTTGAAGGTTTTAAAAATAACACAAACTTTACTTTGTCTCTCTCCATTTGTTTACAGACATTGAAAATAGTGTTTTTAACATGTTCTTTTCTCATAATGGAGGACAAATAGAAAGAAAATTTAAATCAAATTTTGCATTTGTCAGTATTACTTTATTCATTTTTTTGTAAATCAGCAGCAGAGAAAAAATAATACAATTTTAGAGGCTTATAGTGGTAACATAGATGCAACTATGATAGGGGCACAGTCTGCCTGCTCTGCTCCATTCTGATCATCCACCTACAGACTAATAGATCCATGAACGTCTTTGTTTTCCTCGTCTGAGCTGGAATCTGGATCAGAACTGTACGACTGGATTGCTAAAGTTTTGCTCACCGTTTTTGCTGCATCGTGAATGTTAGCTTGGAGTTGAATTGAAAAAAGTGAAGCGCTCACGATCAATTAACAAAAGTTCTTCTTTATTATTATTACTTATTAGCTTTCGTCAAATTAAAATTTTAAGTTGATTGTTTATTCAACTCATTTTTTTAATTAGATAAAAACTAATATCTTTAAATGTAACAAATGACAGAACTTTTGATAATTGATCCAACGTTTCACTTTTGGGGCAGCAAGCTAGCAGGAAAGAGTGTAAAAAACTTGATGATGGGAAGAGAGGGAAGGCTTACTTTGCATCAACTGTCCTGCCCACAACTCTGAAGTTCTGACAAACTCCTGCTGCTCTGCAGAAACTATGTTTAGATGAGATTTTTTGAATAGTTTAAAATAGAATAATGAAGATAAAAATATCCCTGGGTACACTTTGAAATAGATCAAAGATGATCAGAGTGGGGCTTTTTGGATGGAAATTGTAGGCGGGGCTTGTTTCTGTGGTGAAAGACCACAAGAATCCTCATAAAGATTTGATTTTTGAACTGTTGGAGGCTTAGCTAAATGAAAGTGTTCTGGTTTAGTTTTCTTAGAAAAAGCTCAGTTACATTGAAGTGTCCTGGTTAGTTATAATGACCGATCACCTTGTTTTCCACTGTTTACCACAAACTGTTTTTGTTTGTTTGTTTGCTGGTTCAGATGAAAGTGCTGACAGTACATGGACTCACTCCACCTTCATTGTTCTCCATGTGCTCTCAGAGCACGTCAATGTCCACCCACATCCTCAGACTCTCCCCGACACCCGTCACAGACCCCCCCACCTCCTCTCACACACACCCGTGTGTGCAGAGTCCGGTGAAAGTGGCTGTGTGGGAGTGGGCTGCCTGTTTGGTGGCAGATTCTCTTTCTTCTCGGCGGGCCGTGGGAGGCCTCTGTTTTTCTTTGTGTTCCAACGTTGGTGGTTCTTTCCTCTTTGAGACTGACCATCAAAGCCATCGAAGGGGGAGGAGCCAGAGCGGAACCAGCTTTACTATAGCGAGACTTTGATAATTTTAGCTCTGAAGAAAAAAAGTCTGATCTATCTATCTATCTATCTATCTATCTATCTATCTATCTATCTATCTATCTATCTATCTATCTATCTATCTATCTACCTACCTACCTATCTATCTATCTATCTATCTATCTATCTGTCCGTCCGTCCGTCCGTCCGTCCGTCCGTCCGTCCGTCCGTCCGTCCGTCTGTCTGCCCATCCGTCCGTCCGTCTGTCTATAGTTCTATCTACCTACCTACCTATCTATCTATTTATCTGTCTGTCTGTCCACCTAGCTACCTACCTATCTATCTACCTATCTATCTATCTACCTATCTATCTATCTGTCTACCTATCTATCTATCTATCTATCTATCTATCTATCTATCTATCTATCTATCTATCTGTCTGTCTGTCTGACCTGCTTGTATTTATGTTTTCTTTACAGAGTTTCAGTCCTCCGGTGTCTCTGCTGAACCTGGAATCCAACCTGTGATCCGACGTCCGTGCGGCGACAGCTGCAGAACTTCCCAGTGAATCTTGTGGCGCTCATCCATCATCCGCTTCACGTCTGCAGGATCACCTGGGAGCAGCAAATATCAGCAGGTCAGAGATAATTGGTTTCCTCTCATTAAAGTGATCCCCTGTCTGAGTCATTAGACTGAGCTGGGCTCCACCATTGACATTTGACTTCTGTACCATTATCAGAAAACATTAAGGCTAATGTCTTGTAACAACAATAAAGGCTTTGTGAAAGTTTCCTTTACCAGCATGAGGAAAGAGTCAGAGAGGAAAAGTGAATATTGCTGTTTTCAAGCCTGTTCTATTTAGCACGTCTGTGTGCACGTATAGGAGATGGAATCAGATTGAGATATACATGGACAGTGAGGAAAGAAGGATTTGACCTCTTGCTGATTTTGTAGGTTTAATATGAATCATTTTCTGATTAAAGTGTGTGTTTTTATGTCCATTTTAAAAACATTTCAGCTTAAACAAGTGACTCTTTTTAAACATTTTTACTAAATGTTATATTTGACACAATGATCAACAAAAGAAAAGGAACTGAATAATAATTTCTTCTTTCTTTCTTCACTCGTGTTAAGTTTTTTGTGTAAACTGTGTCTCTGTCAGTGTTTAGGTTTGCTCTTGACTGAACTTCTGTTTCTCTGTCAGCTAGCTCTCAATGGACAAAGAAAACACACATTTCATTGACTTTAAAAGAGCTGACATTCAGATGTTTTTCTACTTTAGCAGTACAAACATGAACCTTTTTAGCCTTCATTCATTTAGCTATGACCAGGTCCTCCTTAACGTTGGATTCTGGGCCGTCAATTCAGCTAGCAGTGGGATGGACACGCTGACTAGTTTGCTCCGCCCATCTCAACAACATTCTGATAGCAACAATGAGCTGTCAACCTGCCAGTCAAAAAATATGACACTAAAACAGCTCCAGTAAAGCTCTAATTAAGTTGAGCTGTAATTAAGTCAAAAAGCATGGAACCCCTCATGCACATTTGTCATAAGAAATAACAAGATAAACAACATAAAGAGACATTCGGAACACCAACCAGTAAAACCTTTCAACACCAGAGTCAACGGAGAACCGCTGCAGCCTGAAACCTTCCTCCAATGGAACTTTTGAGGAACTGCAAAATTACACCAGAAAAGTTGTATTCCCTGCGATAATGCTAGTGTGAATGCTTTTTGCTGAAAGAAGTTGCTGAAGATGCTGAAGCTTTTTGTTGAAAATGATGATGCAATCATTCATTTAATTGCTGAAGGGATTTACTGAAAATGCAAAAGCTATTTGCAAAATGTTAAATTTGGTAAAAGACTGGAAATGTCATTAAAGTAATACGAAAGAGCGCTGAAGTTTACATACATTTTGGGAAAAATTTTAATAAAATTGCTTAAAAATCCCTCATACATGCTGATTTGCAAAAATATTTAATGTGTTGCTTAAAAATGAGATTAACTCCAAATTGTTTGCCTAAAAAAGGAGTAGACGCCAAATTAGCCCAAAATAAAAAGTAGTTCAAAGTAGCCTAAAATTCCTCAATGAACTAAACAAGTCAGAAATGTCAGCCTGTAGATAAAATATTATCAAAACTCCAAATTAGCATAAAAAAACCTCAGTATTTGCCAAATTAGCCCCAAAATCTAGCATACTGCTTTACTTTAATACTAGCTAAACTCCAAAATAACCTAAATTCCTTCGTAAACCAAATTAGTCAAAAGCGTTAGTATGTTGCTAAAATGAAGCTAAACTCTAAATTAGCCTAAAAAACCCAGTAGATAACAAATTTGCTAAAAACTTTAGCATCTTGCTAAAGTATTACCTGAACTCCAGTAATTTTTTGAACATTACTACAAAAGATTTAGACATAGCCCATGAGTACATTTAAAGCCTCGTTGCTTATATACTTAAAATGTTGTCATCACCAAGATTGCTGTAATCGCTGAAAGTGCGATTGAGTTTTTACGTGCCAAAAACGTACAGAAAGGAGCAGGAGAATCTCTAATAAATATCAAATTTGGTTAAACATTCCAGTGGAAGTGGGGAGTGAGGCTTGACTCTGTCACATTAGAGTTAGCTCCTGAAGCACAGGTTACCTGAAGGCGTCCCACACACAGACACTGAAAGTTCTCTTCACACCTGGTCTGACTCACTCACTGAATATCAGCCCTCTCTGTTTCATCTTCACTTTCTCAGGGGGTGGAGGAAATGCCATAATTCCCTCCACCCCCTGAAAAAGTTAACTATGACACCAATGCTAAAGAGGTGACTGCAGTGTCTGTGAGCTAATCAGAAAAGATCTTGTGTTTTCAGGTTCCTGTGTTAAATCAATCATTAGTTTTAGAACATTTTCTTGGACTCTGAGGACATTTCTTTGAAAATTATGACTTTTTTTATTTCTATTTTTATGATTTCCCTTCAACCAGCTCTGTGAGTCCACATTAGGACAGATCCAGTTAAAGATCTCAGTGGTTTCCACAGCATGAACAGAAAATGTTAAAATTATTCTTTGGAAACCTTTAAGCTCCGGCTATTTGTTTATCTCATATGTGTCAAAGTCAAGGCCCGGGGGCCGGATCCGGCCCTCCAGGTAATTCTATCCGGCCCTGATGTTATCTTGCACTTATTTCTAACTCTGAACACTCTGATAATTCTTACAAAATATTATTGTATGGAGGGTAAAATATTGAAAGTTATTTAAGGTTTAAGTTGATTTATTCTGGAATAGCATCCCTGCATTTTTATTATTCAGAATTTTTAAAGTTTTTAACGATTAGTATTCTGGTAGCTTTTTGGACTATTTCTAGATTTACTAAGATTTTTTTAGGCTATTTTGCTAATATTTCAGCTACATCCTAGATTTTTTGGCTAATTTAGACTTTTTTCAGTTTTTTAGATATTTTGGAATTTTTTCCGCCTCATGGTAGCTATTTTGGTTAACCTAATTATTTTTTTGTTTGTTTTTTAGGCTAATTTAACTAAAATTTTAGCTGACCATCAGCTTCAGTGATTTCAGCTATCAACTTCAGTGTTTTTTACTATCAATTTCACCATCTTCAGCGGCCAATTTCAGTTTTCAGGATCTCCCATTAGCATTATCACAGGTAATGTTATATATCTAGCTCATAATTATGTTAAAAAGTTACGCTTTTGAAGTTTTCAAATGTAGTTTTAGTGAATTCAATAAATGTTTATCCTGTTCTCCCCGTGACCTAAGGTGTGTTTTGGATTTTGGCCTCCTGTGTGATTGAGTTTGACACTTCTGGTTTACATGTTCTTACACACAAACGTATTTATAATCTGTTTGTTCTGAAGTCCAGTTTTCCTTCTGAATGTGGCAGAACTTTATTTAAAAATGATTGGTTTCATTAAATGCCAATGTTTTTCTTTTCTTGAAAGCAGGTTTGATTATAGGAATTTTAATCTAATGAAATTAACAATTTGTTCAGCCTCTGATGAATGTCTGAGAGTGTGATGTTAGCTTCACACGATTCAGTTGAACCTCTGAGATTATTCACTGACACAGTTTAGTTTGTTTTCTGAGAGAGAACCCGGAAAGAGAACAGCAAAGACATTAAGCAAATAGCATCATTAAAGTCCGTTTATCTTCACCTGTTGACTTGTTTCTTGTGGTGCGCTCCATTCGTCTTCCAGCACCTCCCAGGAGCTGGTCAGATGTCAGCGCGGCTAACAAATGCTCTCAGCTAATCGTTATTTAATTTACTACCAGCAGTCACAAAATGACACAAGGGCCAAATAGAGTCCAGAAAACTCACCTCTGTTAGTCTGCTGCCTCTATATATTCTAGACATGGGAAGTTAATCTATTTGTCAATATGTGCTTTAATCAGATTCATCATATTCCTGTCCGCTCAGATCATTAACAGCCATGGAAGGTCTAACTGATGAGGGGGGGTTTAGCAAATGGCAGCTATATGTCTTCACTTGTTCTCTCTTATGATTTATTAAATGCCCCCTCCCAACAACACAATGGTTTGGTCACAGCCCCACAGCATCATGGGAGTCTGCCAACTTTTTTAACACTTTAATTATGTCGTCTTAATGTGTTCTAGTTACATTCTCCCCCACTAGCTTACAGCCCCTTCTAACCTGAAGCTAACATTACTGGTAAAACAAAGATGGTGAGCAGTATCAGATCCATCCAGCCGTACTGCTCAGATCCAGATTCCAGATCAGACCAGGAAAACAAAGACGTTTGTCTACAAGTAGATACATCAGAATGGAGCAGGAGCTGGTGGCCCGACGACTGAAGTTTGTACACAACAACTACAAGCTTTTTCCAACAGCATTTTTCATTTGTTCCTGATTCACAACACTTAGAGTAAAGGAATACTCAGAGATTCAGCTTTTATTTCTATATATCCTCCATCATCAGAACAATGCTGTAAGAACATGTTAGAAACACCAAAGCAAGTTAGAGAAGCTCCATTTAAGTGAAGACCATTTACATGCACATGTACCCACACACACATGTACCCACACACATGTACCCACACACACCCATGTACCCACACACACACATGTACCCACACACACATGTACCCACACACACACATGTACCCACACACCCATGTACCCACACACACACATGTACCCACACC
>NC_050530.1:20431359-20432299 GCF_002922805.2 Oryzias melastigma | reverse complement strand
GTTAGAGAAGCTCCATTTAAGTGAAGACCATTTACATGCACATGTACCCACATGTACCCACACACGCACGTACACAGTACACACATGCACAGGCAGCTCTCACATGCTCTGGTCATGAAATTTACAAGCCGCTTAATAGGAGGACAAAATCCAAGCATTATTAAACATGTGTGATTTTATTGATACCAGAATCAAATCTGATCGTCTTCATTAACTTTGAATTTCACACTGGACTGAGATGTGTTATTTTAGAAGACATGGTGCTCTTCTGTGTGTGGGGGGTGCGTGTGTGGGAGGGTGTCTGGAAGATGAATGACCCTGGTGTCAAGCAGGCAGCGGCCGGTCATTAGCAAACAACTCTAAATAAATGTGTTTCTATTCCAGCGTTTTTTCTCATCAAACTAAAGAAGGGAAAACCCAGGTGTAATGCAGCGAGATTCAAAATAAATGCATATTTAATTCATCGTACCATTTTTAGAAACCTTTACGATCAACCAAACTATCATTTCATTTACAGCAGGTGTCAAATTCTAGGCCCGGGGGCCGGATCCGGCCCTCCAGGTGATTCTATCCGGCCCTCCAGATCATTTTATTTTATTGTTATAAATGACCCAATGTTATCTTGTGTTTGTTTCTAACTTGTAAAATTTTGACTAAATATATTTTTTATGGAGAGTAAAATATTTAAAGTTATTTAAGGTTGATTTATTCTGTAATAATATTCTTGACTTTTTATTGTTCATAATTATGTTTTAAAAAATTACAGTTTTAAAGTTTTAAAAATTAGCATTCTGCTAGCTTTTTGGACTCTTTTGGAATTTACTAAGATTTTTTTAGGCTGTTTTGGAGTTTAGCTAATATTTTAGCTACATGCTAGCTGTTTGGCTAATTTAGGCAATTTTATCTTAGTTTTTTAGGCTCCAGCACCCTGCTTCTTCCC
>NC_050530.1:20420739-20431158 GCF_002922805.2 Oryzias melastigma | reverse complement strand
GTTTAAAAAAATTACAGTTTTAAAGTTTTAAAAATTTGCATTCTGCTAGCTTTTTGGACTCTTTTGGAATTTACAAAGATTTTTTTAGGCTGTTTTGGAGTTTAGCTAATATTTCAGCTACATGCTAGCTGTTTGGCTAATTTAGGCAATTTTATCTTAGTTTTTTAGGCTCCAGCACCCCGCTTCTTCCCTTTCGGGGTCGCGGGGGTGCCGGAGCCTAACCCGGCTACTGATGGGCGAAGGCGGGGTCCACCCTGGACAGGTCGCCAGTCTGTCACAGGGCCTCAATCACAAACATTCACTCTCACATTCACACCTAGGGGCAATTTAGAGTCACCAATGAACATATGAAGCATGTTTTTGGACGGTGGGAGGAAGCCGGAGTCCCCGGTGAAAACCCACGCATGCACGGGGAGAACATGCAAACTCCACACAGAAAGGTCCCAGCCGGGAGTCCAACCGGGGCCTTCTCGCTGTGAGGCAAGAGTGCTAACCACTGCGCCACCGTGCAGCCTAGCTAGCTAGCTGGCTATTATTATCTTTCAGCTATCAATTTCAGCATCTTCATTGGTCAAATTCAGCTTACACAGCATTCTCACTAGCATTATCACAGGTAATGTTACATATCCAGTTCATAATTATGTTGAAATATTACAGTTTTAAGTTTTAAAAATGTAGTTTTAGAGTGTTCATTAAATGTTTATCCTGTTTGACCTAAGGTGTTTTGGATTTTGGCCCCTTGTGTGATTGAGTTTGACACTCCTGATTCAGACAAATACAACATGTCTTTTTTATTTCTGTGCATGAGCACAGTGTAAATAAAGTTTCATTCTCTTCTTTGAAAAGATTCCAGAATGAAGTGATATCAAGACTTTTTCATATTTTTGACACATTTCAGCCGTCTGTGTTTGAACATGGATTTAAAATTCCTTCTGGCGCTGCAGCAGACTGGCAGCCTGGTCAGAGTTTACCCCGCCTTCGCCCAACAGTATCGGGGTTGGCTCTAGCACTCCCGTGACCCCTAAACAAAATCAGCAGTTTGTGAAGATGCATGGATGAATATTCCTTCAGTGGAGCTTCTCTAGTTTAAGATGATGGTGGTTTGAGTGTGTGGAGTTCTTATGATGGAAAACAAATCACAGATCTGAAAATAAACAGAAAAAAATTAGTACATAATTGCTTCCAGAAAAAGGACAGATATTCAGACATTTTAAAGTGCTAACGGTCTCCAGCACTTCAAAATGAACAATAGAACGTATGGGTTAAAAAAAATGCAACAAATTAGGGATGAGTCATCCTGGAGCTCAGAAAGTGGAGCTGTGTCCTGATCTTGTGATTTACAGATCACAACACCTTTAAATGTACAGAAAATGTCCTTCAAATCCTTCACTCTTAATGTGATGAGTTGCAAATTCAAATTCAATTGACATCAAGTCCTGTCAGTCACACTTACCATGTCCACATGCTTTTATCACTGAACTAAGACTTCTGAACTGAGAAAACATTTGACAATTAAATGAAGAGTTTCTATGAACTTGTACTTTCTGTTTTTCAAACCTGTCAAGTAAAGACAAGAATTACCTGCACATTTCCAGCCTTTCACTATAACTACAAACAGGGAAATCAGTTTGTTGGTTCTGACTGAATTTTCCACCAACTCGGTGCAAACCTGCCCATAGTCTTAAAACAGCAGGTAGAGGTCCCAAACACATTATTTACCTGCTGCCTTTCTCTCAACAACGCCCCCTACTGGGGAGAATCTCACACCCCTGAAGGACACAGATGTTGAATGTTTGGTGGTATTTTACTGTAAGGTAACAAAACAGAGAAGCACCTTTCAGTGCACGTGGTGCACAAACATCCAGCCTTTGAACTGTTCAGCCTACCGTCTGTGTAGTTTTGCACAATGATGTTGATTTCTATTTCAGTATCAAGTTCTGGTTCTCCAGAGCTCGTGGTTTTGCCGTATTCATTTAGGAGCCGCTGTCGGTCTGTAACTCTGTTTCTTCATCTCAGCTTCAGGCGAAGGCCTTTCTTCTTCATTTCACACAAATGTTAACCAGGTCATTGACAGGATATATTGGTCCCTGCTGTATGTTGGGTCAGATCCAGCCCCCTCCCCACTTCTCCTGAATTAGCATATAATTTCATCAGCATGTTATTGCAGTGACTCCTCAAGAAGTCCATTAACAGAGCGAAGAGAGCTAATGAGAGGACTTAATTGTTTGATTGGCCCTGCTGGTTTGAGGCCTGAAGGATCAGGTTTGATCTCAGGTCTTGGTAATTCACTCAAGATGAACAATCTTTAACAAACAGCTACTTAGAACCACTTCAACATGTGATGATTGGGGCTCCAGACACTCATTAAAAGTCAAATACGCCACAGTTCCATGTCAAGAAACTGAAACACACTTTAGTTTGTGATGTTATAAATGCCAATATTTGTTAACATTGTCATTTGTTCTCTGCTCATTTACCTCTGCTTCATCCTCTGTTTCATCCTCTGCTTCATCCTCTTCATCCTCTGCTTCATCCTCTGCTTCATCCTCTCCTTTACCCTCTGTTTCATCTTCTGTCCAAACTGGTTTTTACTTTAGTTGTTCAGATCATCCGTTCACATCATGACCTTTTGACCTCTTCGTCATGTTTTTGTTATTTTGGCTTGTCATTGTGGGATGATGGGAGTCATGGTACCCCCCCTGAGTCCGTCATGGTCGAGGGGCATCCCAGTGACCACTCCAACCACCACTGAGAAAGTTGAGGTGAGATGAACCACACAGCTGTCACACATTAACACTCTAATAGTCCAACATTGTAATTAAACCACAGAGATTATCCAGATAAACCATGACAGTCAGAGCTGGTTAAGTTACATCACAAAACTCTTCTGCAGAGAGGTCATAAGTGAAGTCTCCAGAGTTTCTGTTTCTCTGACAGAAACATTTTTCTGTCTGGAAGCAAAGCCTCCTTCTGAACTTAGAGTATAGAAGTGGACAATTGTCTCTTTCTGACTGAGCTCTAAGCTTGTTTATCTGCTACATATGATGGCATCACCCGTTCGTGATCAGAGGACAGAGGCTTCTGCCCTCTTCTTTTCCTCCATTGTGACCTGCTTCATTGACATTTGCTCTGCAGCTCTGGTAACCACGTGGCCTCGTTTGAGATGCTGCTGTAACTCTGAAAAGCTCAGTCAGCTTCTGGTACAGAGGAACAAGTTTCCAGTTGTACTGGTTGCTGTGTGAGGCTGAAATGGAAAATTAAGCCACAGTTAAAGGATCTCCTCTGAGCAGAATTCAGCTCAGTGTTTTAAAGAAGGCGGAGCTTCATTCCATCCTCTTGTATTTCTTTATTCTGCTGTCAGATAAACAAGAATTTATTATTTCTAACTCAGTGCACGGTTGCAGGGAAGCTTTGCGGGTCTTCGTTTGAACATATCTCATGCATACGTGACATTTACTAATGATTGGTTGATCTTAGAGGTCAAAGGTGAACAAACTGAGCTCAACTCTGATCTCCGCTGGCCTCCCAGAGCCAAAACCCTGACGGGTTTGCTGAAATTGGCTTGATCCCACGCAGACGGTTTGTTAGTGCCTCAAAATCCTCGGTAATGCGAGCTCAGCCACCAGCTATTGACCATCCATCGCATCACAGCAGACGTGGGGGAGCTCAGCATAAATCAATAAGTCCCAATTGATAAAATGACAAATCGAATTCAACTGCAGTGCAGTTAAATGATATGAATGAAAGAAATCAAAGTGATGTTATTAGGTCTTATTGGATTCAGATTTCAACAATCATTCAGGTTTGAGATTAAATAAGTGACAAGAGCAGCAGACAAGCATGTGAAGGAGCTCAACGGAGGACTTATTGCATCCATATCTCCAACTCTATGAAGATAAATGATCAAAAACAAGACTGCAGGAAGACACTATTCCACTCACATGCTCATAAGAAACTGATAATGAAAGATTATTTTAGTTAGTGGAATGCCTTCATACTCACTTCACTCTCTGGGATCCACTTTGTCTTCTGACTACAAGTGTTTTTAGGGCCATAAGGTAACAAAAGGACAGCAAATCAGAAAAAGGCAAGCTCACAAATCAAGATTTTTTTCTAAATTGGCCTTCTTCTCTAGTCTTTATCACGTCACTCAAAGCTGTGAAACTTTCTGTCGGTTTTTCCTTTTGAGTATGCAAAGGAGGCACTTTCTGCTTCTCTCTGAGCCGAACATTATCAAAGTGATAAAAATAACCTCATGTCTTTTTGCAACAGGTGCCAAACTTCAAAGAAACTGAAAAACCCACACTCCAGATCCGTCCTGTACAGCACCACTTCCACTCCGTTTGAAGCCGAGCTACGAAGGAGGTACTGTAGGTCAATCTGACAAGTGATTTCAGGTCAAGACGATGTTACGCTGACAGTCATGACTGTTCTGTTCAAGAGTTGAAGACAAAAGTGAGAGTTTCCTAACGTCCAGCATATTTAGGAAAGGTTTCAAGAAGGACACTAAACTCTAGAAGTGTTGGTAGAATAACAAAAAATCCTGTGAGTGATATTTCTTGATATTATTAAAAACAGAGTCCAGAGAAATCTGTGTTTGTAGAGAACAGGGGTCGTCACCCAGACCTGTGTGATCAAATATCTGCACAGCTGAGACTCAGGAGTACTTACAGAGGAGAAACACGTTTCTCTGAGACGTCCTTGAACGCAACGAACGCAACGGTGACGCTCAAACACAACATTTTTAACATACTGTAGTTTTTTAATTCAACGAGCCGATTGTCTTCTACCGAATCTCCTGGAATTATCATGTAAAAAAGTGAAAAATGAAAATAAGTCAAAGAACATAAACACTGGAGCTCCTGTGTTAAAGAGTTAACCGTGGAAAACCCAAGAACAATGTTCCTCTGGACTTTTGAGGTTATTTTGACTGTTTGTGCTGTGTTTGTTCCTTTTGGGTTGCAGCAATTAATGAAATAAATAATAATAATAAAATAGAATTACTAAAAAAAATAAAAAATAAATCCACAATGACTGTGGCCAAATTAGACCCTGTGGGGTCTAAAGCAGGGATGTCAAACTCAATCACTCAAGGGGTCAAAAACCAAACACACCTTAGATCATGAGTCGAACAGGATAAACATTTATCGAACACTCTTAAACTACATTTTTAAAACTGTAAAAATGTAACCTTTAAACATAATTATGAACTAGATTTATAGCATTACCTGAGATAATTCTAGTGTGAATGCTGTAAGCTGAATTTGGTCGCTGAAGATGCTGAAATTGACAGATAAAAACGCTGAAGCTGATAGCCAGCTAGAATATTAGCTAAATGCTAAATTAGTCTAAAAAAAAAAAAAAACTTTAGTGAGCGAAGAAAGCACTGTGTACTGAAATATTAGCTTAACTTCAAACAGCCTTAAAAATCTTAAAAATCAAAAAGTTAGCCAATGACCACTTTTGAAACTTTAAAACTTTTTAACATAATTATGAATAATACACAGACAGGAATATTATTCCAGAATAAATCAACTTAAACCTTATATAACTTTCAATATTTTACTCTCCATAAAAATATATTTTGTCAAAATTATACCAGTTAGAATTAAACACAAGATAACATCGGGCCATTAATAACAATATAATAAAATGATCTGGAGGGCCGGATAGAATTACTCGGAGGGCCGGATCCGGCCCCCGGGCCTTGAATTTGACACTTGTTCTACGGGATCAAAGCTTTCTCATTCTAACAAGTACTGAGCGTGAACAAGAAACACAACTTTTGGAATAAACTTCTTAAAAATGGACCAAGGTAAAGTGGAAATCTGCCTTTTTTTGTGTTTTTTAACAAAGAATGTAAGGAGTTAGGAAGCAACAGATTAAATTGAAATTTGTAGACCGTACTAAAGGTGTGGGTTTTTTTATTTCAACATGGTAGCCTTTCTCAAAGACAAGGGTCCACAAAACTTAAGTGCTGGTTGTAGGCTCAACATAGTGGCTGGTTAAATTTTGTACATATTGCTTAAACAAAAGTTACTTTTCCCATTTTGTTGGAAAATGTAAAAAAAAAAAAAAAACACACAACATTTTTTTCACACAGTATTCCCCTGAAGCCGTAGGTCCTGCACCTCTCCCATAATAATGTTAACACTTCCTTTGGATATTCCTGACATGTGTGCCTACATTTTTAATGGATTTTTGAATATTGAATAAGAAATTCATTTTTTGACTGTTTCTCAAGTGGTTTAAGTTTTTTTTTGTTTTTTTTTGGGTGGGGTTGGAAGGCGATTCATTGTGTCAACAATTCATTTCCACCAGGTACTAGGAGTGTACACATTTTGGTGAGTTTGTGGTGAAGGTCAAATGTTCACTCAAAGATGCAGTTAGACTGAGGTATTATGAAAATGATCTGGTCCTTCAGTCCTTCAGTGCTGAGGGACACGATTCATATGAAATGAATGTCCTTTATTCAGCATTATCTCTGTGTTCTTTTTTGTATAAATCATATTCATTTATAAATCAAATAATGTGTAGTTGCATCCCTACAAAAGAGTTACACTGAAGGTTG
Organism: Oryzias melastigma; assembly: GCF_002922805.2. NCBI lineage: Eukaryota > Metazoa > Chordata > Actinopteri > Beloniformes > Adrianichthyidae > Oryzias > Oryzias melastigma. The sequence continues at coordinate 20,424,587 of NC_050530.1, read as the reverse complement.
ATAGCTTCAGTCATGTATTCATTTAGTACAGTCTACTCTGTTTTTTCCACTAAAAACACATTCAGCCCCTGAACATGTGTGTTTACGCTCCACCCACAGATTGTGTTTATTCATCGCCTCTCTTTGTAGGTCTGCTCTAAATGTCAATGAAAAAGACCCAGCAGTGTGGATGCTCGCTGCAACCACACAAACAACCACACTCAGGCACAGCCAGGTGGGTGGGAAAGGAAATCCCCTACACATATCTGCTGGCTTCAGCTATGAGTGTGTGTCTAACAATAAACTGACTGCCTCAGCAGCAACTGCTCCAAGCCTGGAATTTTTCTTCCACTCATTAGCATTACTGGACGTGCGTGTGTGATGCAGAGAGATGCTGAGAAGTGAGAAAACGTCTGCTCTGTATTTATACATGGAAATTATTCTTTCATTCACTGTGTGCAGCAGCTGCCAGTCAACAGATCTACATCAAGATGTTTAGACAAAATCTGACTTTGAACACAGTCATTCATGTCTAGACTTCTAGTATAAAGAACAAACTCAGAAAAGAGACCAGCAGAGTGGCCAAAGCAAAGCCCCTGAACATTTGAACTAATAGCTACAGAAAGTCAGGCCTGAATGTGTTTCTACCCCCCAGCAAACTTCTGACTAAATCTATTGATTGGAAATGACACAGGTGTGTTCCACAGGTAAGAGGAAAATTCATCGTTTGAACTGAAGGTTCACAGAACTGTGGCTGCATGAACCGTTTCAGGTTGACTTGGCCTTCAGCATCAGAAGGTTAGACCTGTACGTGGCAGCTGATGCCACTTTATCTGTCACCCATCCGGATGATTATGTCAATTTGGATTATAGATGGTTGATAAGAACTGGACATATCAAGGTGCTGAGGTCCCCCAGAGGAAATGCATTACCTTTGGCCTCTGAAATCAGGCCAGAGCCTTCGCCGTCACTTCCTGGTACGTCTACCGCCATATTCCAACCGACTGTCACCCCTTTACAGCGATCAGTCCGAGTCAGGTTTTTAGAGGGACTACTGTCACCAGTCAGGAGTGAGCTTCTGGCTTGTTGGAAGTCCACACCCCTCCCATTGAAAGTGGATCGGTTGGAGCTGTCAATCAAACATTAGAGGCGGGGCCAGCGGGCACCAAATGCTTTTACTGCGGTCAGTTTATAACTTCAATAACTTGCGATAAAGAAAAAAATATCTTGGTGGTGGGACATTAGGGCCTGTAGCTCCTTCTCTGCTATTGGGAATTAATATTTATTTCCCCCCTTTTTTTGTAATCAATATATAATAAAACTACAGTGTTGCCTCTGGAGTTACATTCTAAAAACAGTAACATTACCTGTGATAATGCCAGTGTGAATCCCTTTGCTGAAAATGAATGTTTATCCTGCTCAGCCTGCGACTTAAGTTGTGTTTTGGATTTTGGACTCCTGTTTGACACCCCTGTGTTACACAGATGTCACTATGGGTTCTTATGGGTTCAACGGCTGAGTCACAGTGACTCTGTTGGTCCACCTGGACTGCTCCAACAGTTCAGAGTGAACCTGGAGACATCAGCTTAAAACATTTAATGCAAATAAGCCGACATGTAGCAACCTAATGGAGCTGCAGAGTCAGAGCTGCAGAGACCAAAAGTACAAAATGACAGGATCATCATCCCAACTGCAGGCGGCCCACTTCAACACGCAGGGAAACACACATTTAGGATTGAAGGATTCTCTGTTTTATCATGCATGCGTCATGCATGAAGAGGCTTTCTTCTTGTTTCAAACCGAGCCTCTCTCCTCTCCATCTCGCTTTCTCTCATTCATGTTCAGCCTTTTGCTCTTCTCCAAATCTTCTACATTCATCATTCTCTCTCATTTTCCCTTCCTATGTCTGTTTTTTGTTTTCTGCCCTTCTTCTTCTGTTTCCCTGAACTCCCTTCATTTTAATATTAGTTTATTTTCATTTTATAAATTAAAAAAAACTTCCATCTTTTATGTTTCTATATTTTTAAATGGTTTAAGTGTTTTAACATTGTAAAGTTTAGTCTTCTTTTGTGATATTTTTTTTCAAATAATTACAAAGGACATAGAGGATCTTTCCCTCTCAGCCTCCTTCACTTTTTCTTGGTCTCCCTCCTCCTTTCATCCATTCATGTTGAATGAGTCTTTTGTTATTAGTCCACCTTTTTACTCCTGTAGTTTCCTTGTTTTTCACAATTACCTCTTGTATTAATACTCATTTTTAGACAATTAACCATTTAACACTGAATCTCCAGTGTTTATGTTCTTTGATTTAATGTAACTTTTTAACCGTTTACACGATGATTACAGCAGATTCTGAAGGAGAATAGTGGTTCAACGAGACACTTTCCAAAGTCCGAGGGCCGGATCCGGCCCTCCAGATCATTTTATTTTATTGTTATTAATGACCCGATGTTATCTTGCAATAATTTCTAACTTGTATAAGTTTGACAAAATATATTTTTATGGAGAATAAAATATTGAAAATTATTTAAGGTTTAAGTTGATTTATTCTGGAATAATATTCCTGCATTTTTATTACTCATAATTATGTTAAAAAGTCACATTTTTAAAGTTTTAAAAACGTAGTTTTAATGTTCAATAAATATTTATCCTGTTCGGCCAGTGATCTAAAGTGTTTTGGATGTTGACCCCTTGTGTGATTGAGTTTGACACCCGTGCGTTAATGGTTAAAAACTTACATGAAAGATTTTGTGTTTAAGCGTCACCAGCGACACCTCAGGTATTAAAGTGTTACAGAAATTCCTAATTAATCTGTAATTGAACTTGCATCCCTTTTTGCTTCAGTTTTGTTCTCTGCTCTCCCGTTTGCACTTCCCCTTTTTCCCTCCTCATCTCAATCTATGGATCGTTTTTCATCATCACACTTATTCTCTCTTTATTACCTGCTGCGGTCCGTCCCCCCGCCCACCTCGTGTTTCTGACATGTCACTGTGATAAATGTGCGACCTCTGACCTGCTCCACACAAGTTCACCTACAATTAGTGCTGATTGTGTTACACGCAAATGGCAAAAACCCGGCCGCGCATGCAGGAACGCATGAAGAGCAAGTCCCGAAAGTTCACTTTTAATAACCACTACTGCTGTGAATGCACACACACACACACACACACACACACACACGCACACGCACATGCACAGCTCTGCCATGAGTGATTAAATTCTAACTGCTCACTAATGATGCTTGCGAGTCTCGTGTTTCTTCTGGATAAAATTGATAGGAAACCGTACCTGCCCCGGCACTTTAATGCCGTTAAAGCGGCGTAGGAGAAGCTCCTCCACTCCCCGCCTTCATTTAGCTGGGGATGAGTTGTGGAGGAGCTGAGGAGGAGGAGGGGTAGACAGGATAATCAAGCATTATTATCAGATGGCCAGTGTGTGCCGTTCAGACAACAGGAGAGAAGCGGGAGGGTTGGGGGGTCTTAATGTTGTGACAACAGAGTGGGAGTGAATTAGACAAGGCCCCAACCTCCAGGCTGATAATATCACTCATAATTGAATGGCATTCAGGAGAACAGACTGGAGTAAAACAAGCAGAAGAGAAGAGGGACGGGAGGAGAGCGCGACGGACTTCTTTCCTTATTTACATTTGTAAATAGCAGAATTAGTATTTTCTTATTCTCTAAAAGAGAACTTTACCAGCTAGAAATTTAGCATTTTATGCCATTAGAAACTTTAATAAAACACCCAAAACGGATTTAAATACATATTTTGAATATTTAAAAAGTATAAAGAACTCTTTCGACATTTTCAAATAATTAATTTAATTGGATTAAACATGGGGCTGCATGGTGGCGCAGTGGTTAGCGCTC
>NC_050530.1:20418581-20420451 GCF_002922805.2 Oryzias melastigma | reverse complement strand
AGCGGTCAGGAAAATGGATGAATGGATTAAACATTTTCTAACCTTTAATGTTGTAAATATTAGATCTATTGAGTGTAAACAGTAAACCAGGAGTGAAAGTTTCTGTTGTTCATCCACTGTTTTTCACAATTTATTTCCTTTTTTGTTGACCACTCTTCTTGGTGTCCATGACAAGTTTTCTGACAACCCATTTAATAATAAAACAGACACTCTTTGTGTTAATTTTTTTACTTGAGTAGAGGTCACATGACTTCTGTATAACTGGTGTTGGTGTTTTAATAATTAATTATTCTACGGTATCATAGCCCTGCAATAGACTGGTGATCTTTACAGAATGAACCCTGCATCCATCTGATTGTCGCTAGGATAGGCTCCAGCAACCCTGCAGCCCTGAACAGGAAAAACAGGATTCAAGAAAACAGATGAATCTACCAACGAATAAACTCTATGCATCTTTTGAACCTCCCCAAATACTCACAGGGTTGCTGGAGCCTATCCCAGCCTCTGTTAGGCAAAGATAGGGTACACTCTGGAGGGGTCGCCTGTCTGTTGCAGGGAAACACACTCAGAATCACATTGTCACCTAAAGACTATTTAGAATCACTGATTAATCTATGAATGGTGTTTCTGGATTGTGGGAGGAAACCACAGAAAACCCACATGTGCACGAGGAGAGCATGCACGAGGAGAGCATGCACGAGGAGAACATGCAATGATGCAAAGGCACTAACCACTGCACCACCATGCAGCCCCTGACTGGTTCATATTTACATTTTTGTGTGTTTAGCGAACATCAGTAATGAGCTCTAATAAAACAAGGTCCAATCCATCATAAGGCTGTCACATTTATAAGAAAGTGATCAGAAGGTTTCATGTGAGTCTCAACCTGTCCTGACATTACCTTTGAGCAAGGCTGCAATAATTAATTGTGATGAATTGGTGGGATCTCTTTTTTATTTAGTGATACAGGTTTGCTTCCCAGCTCGACTGAACTTCAAATATGGGTTCTTTGGCAAAACCCCACCACTCCTCACGCTATCATTGATGAGAAGAAAACACTTGAAAGAATCACTCCAGCTCAGGTATCGTCATTGGGGAACCAAGACATGGTGATGAGAAATGGACTGCTGGTACGAAACCTTCATGAACAAGAGCTAGAAATGGGGAACTGTTGAAGCAACCTCAGTGAGAGGGGTTGTACAGGTAGACTGTGGGAAGTACAGTTACTGTGACATCAAAATAACTGATACTTTCCAACACAACTAACAAGAGGGAGCCAGACCACAGGCTAGAGAGGACGTGTCTGCATCTCCAGACTCCCAGACTGGGTACCAAGCCTCAGTAATATTCCTAAGAAGGCTCAGCAAAAGATCATGTGACCACAGGAACCCCATAGCCAAATACTGAGATTAAGTAAAGTACGTCATAAAGATCTAAAATGTGAACGCTGGATGTACAATTCTGTCTGCTCCCATTCCTGATAGCAATAAGACGACAAACACATCAGCAATCATGATCTTTGAGATGCTTGGCTGTGAGAGGAACATCCGACATAAGAAACAGTGTCTTCAATGAATAGGCTGAAGACAAAGACCAAAACAAAACATTAGAAAGGTGTAATGAAGAAATGACAACCAACTGTCCATACCTACCACATTAGAAACTCCCAGGCAAGGATTGACAGCCTCGTGAAGAGGTAGACTCCAGAGAAAAAGGCCAGATAGATGTTCACCACAGAACCATCAGTGATGATCAGTCATAACCTGATCTGCCACGTCTTCATTGAATGGACACACCTGATCCAGGTAATCAGCCATGAGTAGAGCATAGAAATACCTGAAAATCACAGCAGTCTTTAAGGCCAAGATAT
>NC_050530.1:20407563-20418545 GCF_002922805.2 Oryzias melastigma | reverse complement strand
GCATTTGATTGGTTGAGTCAAATCAAGTTCATTTTTTCATCTACTCCAAGTAATTTGGGCCTCCTGGTTAACCTCCTCATGCACTTCAATCCTAAGTGACAGACAAACACATTTTTATTTTATTTTTACTCCAGGCCTCTGAAGCCCTGGGACTTCCGTCTGGGAAACCCTGTTGATAAATCAGTCAATTAACCAGTCAATCAATCAATCAAATAATCAATCAATCATACTTTATTAATCCCAGTGGAAAAAGGTGGACAACACATACGAGACATATTGCACAATGGTGGGCAGCAGCCACGCAAATCTATTGGCACTTATCGTCCAGAAACAACACGAGTGTACAGGAATGATGTCAAAATCCAGCATCTTAGATCTGTGTCGCAGTAGAACAGCATAGACTGAAGTACAAGCAAAAATACATCAACAGAGAAGCGCATTGATGTAACGTAGACAACGGTCCACACAAGCGGACTCCACCACGTCCAGCCTGGGCGCTGTGCGTCATCGCACAGTGATCTATGACAGTGGTCCTCAAACTACGGCCAGCGGGCTGGATAAGGCCCGCCTCCACATTTGGCCCAGCCCCCCACATGACTAAGAAATGCCGATGGAGAACCATATAGAACAAGACTTTTTATTCCAGCCTTCTGCAGTCTGAACTCTGATGGAGAGGAGAGAATATTTATTGGTTTAATAGAGATTCACTTTTTCTTTATTTCTTTTTTATTATTTTTCTTCTGTGCGTTTTTTGGACGTCTATAACTCTTCAGCTCTTTCAGCTATTAAAATATTCAGCTCTTTTAATGCTAGCTTTTTCAATTGTTTTGGCAGTTACTAAGGATTCCTTGGCTAATTTGGAGTTTAGCTAATATTTCAGCTACATGCTAGCTGTTTTGGATAATTTACTGTTTCTTTCAGTGTTTTAGGCTAATTTGACACTTTGCTAATATTTTAGCTAGCTATCAGCTTCAGTGTTTTTAGCTGTTAGCCTCAGCGTTTTCAGCTATCAATTTCAGCATCTTCAGCGGCCAAATTCAGCTTACAGCATTCACACTAGCATTATCACAGGTAATGCTATACATCTAGTTTTTAAAATGTTTTGGTATTATTTTTTTCTATGAAGTTTACAGAAGTGAATTATTTTAAATGTGGTTTTCTGTGTCTTTCTAGAAAACCATAAATGTTTACATTTAGGCTGTGATTGCTGCAGCTTTTCTGTTAACTCAGAAACTAACCCCGGCCCCACATCAGAGAAGAAAACAGTTATGTGGCCCTCATCAGAAAACGTTTGGGGACCTCTGCAACATGGCCAAACAAGAGAGTCTCCAAAGTGTTAAAAAAAGGGCCAAGGAGAGAACTAATGCAGGTTTCCAAGATAATGAGCTCTGCTTATCGCACCTGGAGTGGATTGTTTTGGTTCAGTCCAAGGGAGTGTACCCTTGGCTCTGGGGTTCCTGATTTGGAGGCCTGCCTCTGAGCTTCACCTTATCCTGGCATTGCTGCCTAGTGATTAACATTAACTAAAAATATAGGCGACGCATAGCTACATTGTGTCATTTAGGCTACCAACTAAAAGGATGGGGTTCAAATTGTACGAGTCTGAGCTTCTTGAGGTAAACTCTAGTCTTTGTCAGTTCGGTCTACTTTAAATGGCTAAAGATCTAAAGATCATCTCACAATAGGCTCCTTCTGTGGCAACTTTTTGTCTCCGCCTGCATGCCAAATCCGGATAAACAAATCATCTCGCACCTGCGTCTGCCCATTAAGGCAAGACGTTTATCCCATTTATTTGATTTCCGAGCCACCAGGGCACAGACAGAAAACACGGTGTTGGCATTAAGGAGAACCTGATCCAGCTGTCGTTACACGTACGCGCTGGCTTGTAATTGGTGGGGAACGGAGGGAGAAGTGTGGCAGAAACACCATTACAGGCTTAAACTATCACAACAGGGTATTGCAGGAATTTAATTACACAGAGCCATTGTTTAATTTGCCTCTCGATGCTTCAATTAAGCAAAAAGGAGAGTGTGAGGGTTCGAGTTTCAGGCTCATTTGGTGGAAGAGGAGCTAGTTTCCCCAGTGAAGTTCATATAACATCACACAGTGGAGATCCGATGGATTTGTCATCATTTGACTAATGACAGGAGAGCGGAATAAACTCTATTACAAAATCATCAAGAACGGCTCTGTCTCTGCTGATGTGTTGTGTTTCTGCTGCAGAGCTCAGCGCCGCCGAGCTGATCCTGATGTATTTATTCTCATATTGAACACTGCAGATGATGCCATCTGAGGATGATGAAAGCCCAACATGGCCGAATCCATCCCTCTCCTCAGAACAAAGGAATGTGGGGAAACTCTGGGAACCATTTCCCATATTAGTTTTGCTGTTATTCAATCTTCCTCTCTCCTTTTGCTGCAAATACCAAACTTTAATATGCATCTAAATGAATATTTAGACTCTAAATACATTCAGGCAGAAATAGAAAAACTTTTCTCTGAGTAATGTGGAGGTTAACCCTTTAATACCAGAGCTCCAGTGTTTCTGTTCTTTGATTTACTGTAACTTTTCAACCATTAACATGATAATTCCAGTAGATTGTGAAGGCCGCTTTTCTCCTTCACAATCTCCTGGAATTATCATGTTAACGGTTGAAAAGTTACTCCCTTCCAATGAACTCTGTTTACTTAAATAATACTCAAACCTCTCAGGTTAATTTAGCATAAACTCTAAACCAGGGGTCTGTGACCTTTAATACTTAAAGATTTAGCTCAGACAACAACCCAGAAGGAGCAATAAAGTCTCAATTCACCCTTTGGAAAAATAGGACACTGATTTGTTTTTATGCTATTGGTATTATGATAAATGCAAATGAACTATTTTTTTTTCATAAAGAAAAATTAAATATAAAAAGAAAATAGTCTTTTTAAGTACTTTGGACAGCCAACAAGGCCAAGTGGCCCCATATGGTTTCAACCTGGGCATAAAATTTAGGAAAATAACTCTCATTTATCATGTGTTGTCATATTTTGATCTATTTTTTATGATAAATACTTTTTATTGGGTATATTATATTGTGTAAAAAATACCCTTCAAAAGTGATGGTGTAAGTTCTTATAACAAAAGTGTTCTAGGGTTACGTTGCTTTGGCTTCCTCCTACAGTCTGAAAACATGCTTCATAGGCTAATTGGTGATTCTAAGTTATCTCTAGGTGTTTGTGTGTCTGATGGACTGGAGAACTGTTCAACACCTTCACCCGTCAGTAGTTGGATAGGCTCCAGCAACCTCATGAACCAAAGGAATGGTCGGGTTAGTGGTAAACATTGCCTCCAATTCTTCAGTCAGAAACTTAGGGGTTTTATTTGACCAGGATTTATCATTTAAGGCTCACATATCTCAAGCTTGTAAAACTGCATTTTTTCACCTACGCAATATCGCTAAGATTAAAAATATGTTATCTAAAAGTGACGCTGAAAAACTCATCCATGCATTTGTTACATCTAGACTGGATTACTGTAACTCTTTACTGATAGCATGCCCTAAAAGTTCTTTAAAAAGTTTTCAGCTTGTCCAGAATGCAGCAGCACGATTGTTAGCAGGAACTAGCAGAAGAGAACACATCACTCCGGTGTTAGCCTCTCTCCACTGGCTACCAGTTGAATCCAGGATTGAGTTCAAAATCCTCCTGTTAACCTATAAGGCCCTGAATGGTGTGGCCCCATCCTATATTAGAGATCTCATAGTTCCTTACCAGCCAATCAGAACACTTCGTTCACAGAATGCTGGACTGCTTGTAGTTCCTAGAATTTCTAAAAGTACAGTTGGAGGTAGAACCTTCAGCCATCAAGCTCCTGTTCTATGGAATAAGCTCCCAGCTCATGTCAGAGAGGCAGGTACAGTTTCTACCTTCAAAACTAGCCTTAAAACATTCCTCTTTGGACAGGCGTTCTGCCAGACTAGCCAGTAATCAGAGAGTATTTAACATACTGCTCCCCTACTGTAATGGAGTTCGGAGGAATAATTATAATTGACATATTTCTCCAATATATTCTTGATTTGCCAAAAATGAGTAGATTCTCTATTATTTGCTTTTATTGCCACCTGCTATGTGTAACATTCTGCACTAAACTTACATCCTGGACTAAACTTACTACCATTTGAATACAATTCCAATAACAACTAGTTGTTAGAAGGCTGCTAGAAGTTAGAAGCTGGGGAAAGTATGGTGCACTGGGTTCTGTCCTCTATTTTCATCTACTTCTCCTGTTTTCTTTATTTATTTCTCAAGTAGTTCTGTATACCTCTGTTGGTGCAGTGTGATTCATTTGTTGTCCTTCTTTCCCACTCTCCTCCGGGGAAAGATTTCAGATTCCAGGAGGCTCATCGGTGTTCCTGTTCTTGGCAGTGGACCTCGCCTCTGGCTTGTCTCGCATCCCCAGCTGTCCCCCAGCCCATCTGGATGAAGCCCATCTGCTACACTATTTAAACATGTAGTTGTAGAGTTAGATAAGCTAATTCTTCTTTAACAGTCCTGGTAAATCACCTCTCTGTCCTGGGAGAGGATCTCTCCTTCATGTGGACATCCCTGAGGTTTCTTATTTTTTCCCAAAATTGTTTTTTTAGGAGTTTTTCCTCACTGAGAAGGAGGGTCTAAGGTTAGGGATGTCCGGTTAACTTAGTTTAGTCTAGCAACCAGCTACTGTTTATATTTGATGACTGACTTTATGTCTTTGTACAGTTACCAGTAAGCCCACTGAGATGACTGGTGAAATAAAACGGACCTGAATTGAATTTACCAGCTTCCAAGGATGGGAATCAATGTAAACTCACCATAAACAAACATTTAAGGTTAACCTTAATCTCTTCTGATTCTCTTCATTCTCAAAGTCTTAATTTAAGGAAAACAGGATTATTTCATCTGAGTAGAATGCGTTTCTGAAATAACAAGGATGAGTTTATTAGGATTTTTCATCTTATGAGTTTTGAAGGAGTTATTTTGAGTCCAAACGTCTTTACTGCGTCCTAAAATATTCATAGTCAGGGCAGAGGCGTGCTCATCTTACTGCTGTGGGTAAATGTGCTGGAGGATCAATACACTCTGCTCATAACTTATCAGTGATCAATAGCTAGTGTCTCTGTAACAGCTTTCGGATGCCTTCCCTCTGGCCTTTGGTGAAATCTCAAGTTATTTCAAAATGATGGAAGCAGCAGCAGCACATCCGGATGCCATCAAGCATCAGCTCCTGCTGTCATTGGTTCCTCGTTATTTAGATGAAGAAAAGACATTTACCAAAGCATCCAGTTGTTTTAGGAAGAGTTTAGGTTATGGGTTGGTTTTATGTTTCATCTTTTAGTCACCCTTCCTCCTCGTCCTGAGCTTTTCAAACAGTCGGTTGTTCCATCTCTTTACCTGCTTTACTTTTCTGTTTGAGACTGTTTGCTCCTTCAGCTAAAAGCCTGACGCTGCAGCCGTCTGTGGTCAGCGGTATTCCCGACTCTTCCCGTGTCCCGGCCGTCCTCCTTCCTCCATTCTCTGCTGCTTCCTTCCTCCGTGCTCTTCTGGGTGAAAAAATCTCCAGACATGGCCATTATGGCTGACGTGTTGTCGCTTCTGTCTTGTCCCGTCAGAAAAACAAAGACACCCCGAGATGGATAACCTCCCTGTGCCTGAAATAGAGAGCACAAGACTTCCTCACCAGTGAGCAGCTAAGGTTGTAATTCCTGAGAATCGACAAAGAAAACAGCAGCAAATGAAAAACGAGGTCGCTCTTTACAAGCTGGAACGAGACGGACGACACTAAACTGCTCCCATTTTTCATCTGAACTCCTTATTCCATCTTTGGGCCCATTTCTCGTCTTCTCGCCTGCCGGTTAACTAAGTGAGAGAAAATGAATAAATAAATCCTTTTCTGCTTCCAGAGGATTTAAGGATGTTGATTGTTCTGCTTCAATAAAAATAACTCTTAAATTAGCTCACATTGTCTTAATCTATTTCATTTCTTTTGGAGACATGTTAGATGTTGAGCATCCTGACAGGACAATAAGACTGAACGGGTTTGGTGGTAAAAGTTTCCAGGAAACAAACAGTTACAGTGAAAAAAGCAGAAATGATCACTGCTAATCGAGTCCAGACACTCTTAAGCTTTTACTTAAACAAACAAACAAACAAGAATGAATGTCAAACCATTCACATTTCAGTTTGATAAAGATCAGCCCACTGTTGTTTTTCACATCAGAATAATCATTATTAGAAAATTCTACCACACTGTATACCAGGCTGTCAAACTCAATCACACAAGAGGCCAACATCCAAAACACTCCTTGGATCGCGGACCGAACAGGATAAACATTTATTGAACTCTAAAACTGCTGAATTTGGCTGCTGATGATGCTGAGATTGATAGCTAAAAACACTGAAGCTGATACCTGAAAATGCTGAAGCTGATATTAGTCTGACATTAGTCATAGTGGCAAATTAGTCTAAAAAACTAAAAAAAAACCTCAGGTTAACCAAAACAGCTAGCATGTAGCTGAAAAAAATAGCTAGACTTCAAAATATCCTTAAAAATCTTAGTAAATGCAGAAATAGTCCAAAAAGCTATCAGAATGCCAATTTTTAAAACTTTAAAACCGTAACTTTTTAACATAATTATGAATAATAAAAGACAGGAATATTATTCCAGAATAAATCAACTTAAACCTTAAATTACTTTCAATATTTTACCCTCTTTTAAAATATATTTTGTCAAAATTATACAAGTTAGAAATACCGTAAGTGCAAGATAACATCAGGTCATTAATAAAAATAAAGTAAAATGATCTGGAGGGCTGGATAGGATTACTTGGAGGGCCGGATCCGGCCCCCGGGCCTCGACTTTGACACATGCTGTATGGTCACATGATTTTGATCAATTCAAAGTGTTTCCACACATTTGACTGGAATGATAATTGATCCGTTTTGCTGCATCATGTGTTTTGTCCGCCGTGATGCTCTTGGTCGTTTTTACATTATTGTAAGATAAACCCACTGTGGCTTCATCTAACTGGTATTTTCCATTGATCTTACTTTGAAAGGATTTAATAACGGTATAGGTTGAATATTCCTCCTCGCCTCAGACGGATCGATCCGGTTGGATCGTGGGGATAGAAATCAATTAAGTCATTTCATTCTTACTACAGCCCTTAGTAAAATATATATTTACATTAAAATCTTCTGAGATTGTTTTTCAATTAAGTTCAAAATTATTTTATAGCTTTATAAATGAACTTTATATCCTATACTCTATATCCTTCATATCCTAAAATGTCTACATTTATTTTGACTGAGAAGCCACTGGAAAACGAGCATTCTTAGCAAACAGACTGAGAGTAGAGGCCAAAAGGACGTACGTGTTAACGTCTTCCCCTCAGTCAAGCACAAGGTGGGAGCTTCTTCTTCTTCTCTGGGTCTTCAGAACCACCAGGTGTTGTTCTGACGTCTGTGAGAGTTCCTGCAGTGTAGTTCAGACTTTGTCTGGATCAGTGGATCATCTTCAGCTGAACGATCCATTTCCAGTGGACGTCAGATGGACTCAAACTCTAGATTCACTCACAGCAAAATCCTTCAACTGCAGAACAGGCCCGAACCATCACTACTCCCCCTCTGTGCCTGACAGTGGTTGATGTGGTTGACCTGGATCTGTTCCATCCAGATGTTTCGTGTGTTTGCTGCTTGGCTGTGATCCTGTGAACATCAGCCGACAGCAGCTCAGATGTGACATGATTCTGGAGAAGCCCTCTATGATGTCTTGTTCCTGTGAAGCAGCTGACTCTTTCATGATCAGAGTTTGAACTCTCAGATTTAGAGCTTCACCGTCTTCTCTCTATACCTGCAGCGGACTGGACACCTGCTCAGGTGCATTTGATTCTCCTCACATGACCTTTGTTACTTGTTATGGCCATTTTAACAAATGTAAAAGTGACTGTGTGACTTGTCATCTTCTTGACTTGTGAAACTGAGCTAAACTTTTTCCTTTTCCTAACAAAGAGTGCAAACATGGCTGAAATCAAGAAGAGCTCTCCAAAGCTCAGCAGAACTCGCTGCTGCCTCCTCTCCTCTGCCTCCTCTCCTCTGCCTCCTCTCCTCTGCCTCCTCTCCTCTGCCTCCTCTCCTCTGCCTCCTCTCCTCTGCCTCCTCTCCTCTGCCTCGTCTCTGCCAGCCGCTGACTGGGTTCCTGCCGGAGCAGAAAAGCTCAGAGCCGGCCGTTATGTCTGACGCCTCGTCGGCGTTGTCTCGTCCCATCCAGAGCAACAAAGACAGAGGATCCCGCTGAATGGCTGCATGTGGATGAGAGTCCAGCAGGCTCCTGTCTGTCTCAGCAGGGTTTCAGGATGCAGCGCGGAGCAGAGGCTACATTCACCGCTATTCACAGCGGCAGCCAGAGATGGAAAGCCTGTTAATGTTTAACTGTGGACAGGAACTGCTGCAAACACACACATTTCAGCGCTGTCAGAGAGTCGTCAGATCAAGGAAAAGGACTCACTCAGTGTGTCGGCATGAAGAGCGAGCTTCAGATGACTCCTTGTTTTCCAGCATATTGTTGTATATTTACAGGATCTTCTCCTCTTGTGTATAGAAGGACTGTGTTAAATTCAGGACAAGAAACTTAAAACTTTAACAGACAAAATGAGATAAAACAGAAACAAAGCTGAAACCACTGACCTCCACTGTACGCTATTTGATTCAAGGATTTCAAACCTTATTTTTTAGTCATTCAAGTTCTTTTTACCAGAAGTTGTTTTTCCTTCTCTTTGTTCTGACACATTTACACGTTTTTCTCAAAATCAGAACAGTGAAGGATGTTTTCTTTCATTAAGAACCAGAAAAAATAAAATTACTAAAAGTCAAATTACTTTTGCTCCAATCTGTTAAAAAAATTTGATTTAAGAAGAAAAGTAACCCTTTAACTAACAAAAAAATCAGCAAAAAATGTATTTTTTATGCTGCTTATTGCCTTGGTATGGAGCCACTGAAGAGACATCGAAAAAAAAAATTGAAGTTAAAAAAAAAAAAGTTTTTTTCTAAAAATACAAAAAAATTTTAGTGAAAAAACAATTACTGGTTAGTAACTTGTGCACATCAATTACTATCTGGTGTGCACTCATTACTATCCAGAATTTGTTTTCTTTTAACTTCAGTTTAAAAAATAAAATAAAATAAACCAGATAATAACTGGAAACATTAAAAAAAAAACATTAAAAAAAGCATTCAATGTCATTATTTTGGAAACATAAATGCGGATTCACATTAAAAGTGCTTGTTTTAGATTTGATGAGGATTTATTAAGATGAGCCAATTGTGCAAAGATCATTTTGTTCTTAAGGTTCTGAGCAGGAAAACCCAAACTAGAAGCACAAAGGATTCAATTATTCAAGGATCTCCTACAAGTTAAATGCACCAGCAGTTACACAGACACCAGAAGAAAATAGAGGAGATTCGTGTCCAAACAGGAGATAATCCAGCTTCTTCTTAAACTTCTCAGTAAGGTAGATTGACTTCCTGAAGTCACAATGGTTCTGGTTTGTTCTGTGCATTGATTACGATGTCTTTTAAAAAAATAAATATGAATTATGTCTCTTTTGTGGCATGAATAAAAGCAGATATATAAATAGAAACAAGCATTTTCTCAAAATTTAAAATATTTTTTTCGTTTGACAGAAGCTTATATGGTTTCCTTTCAAAATAAAAGACCCTTTATGCCAGACCGGATCATCCCAGTGCAGTTCTGGACAGCATAAGATAACGTGCTTCAAACTAATAAAAAATCAGACTTTTTACCAAACTCTTTATTGGTATTTGAAGTCGGTGTATTCTGGAGGACGCATGGAGCAAACAAGACCTCAAGTCAGCAGGGATGTAAAAACCTTTAGTTAGTAAATCTACAAGGTGGACATCACCCATGAATTTATAAACGTAACTCATCTAAATTAAATAAATGATAATTTAGTAATACTTACTTGGAAAAAAATAGTATGTATTTTATTTTTCTTTAGCCAAAGAGTCACTATGGAGAGGTAAAAGAGTCACAAGTGGCTCCAGAGCCGCAGGTTGCAGACCCCTGATCTACATAATAAAAAAATTTTTAAAAAATTGTGTTGTTTTCTTAGACATAGTTTCTGCAGAGCATCAGGAGTTCATTAGAAATTCACCTGTGAGTTGTGGGCAGGACTGTTGATAAAGAGCATCCCCGCCCCCTCTTCCCCTCCTTGTTGCTGAGAGCTGAGAACAGTAAGATTGTGGTTTTCCCAAATTCTCATAATTCACATAATGTTTTACTGTTTCACAACAATTTGAATACAGAAATACTAAGAAATGTCATTTTAATCTTAATTTTCTTTACATTTGTCCTTCGTCATCAAAAATGTTCCACAAGAATGTTTTAAAAACACCAAGAACAGTGTTTTTACTGGAGAAACTCTGGTCTGTAGGCTGAGTATCACAGCTTCAAACATTTTACAGAAAAGATTGCGGTCAAAGTCATGTTTTACACTTGTTTGAGTGTCTGCCCATCAGAGAGTTCAGCTGGATGAAATCCTCCTCCTGTAAAGTTTGGCTTTTCTCTTTCACTCCTGAAGGTCGACATCAGACTGAAGCTCAGGGATGTTTGGAGGAGCCTCTGCTCCTGTCCATCACAACAACCTCCTGCTGGATGGTGCATTGACATGGTGAATAAACAGCTAGATCCCAAGTGTCAAAGTCAAGGCCCGGGGGCCGGATCCGGCCCTCCAGATCATTTTATTTTATTGTTATTATTCGCCCAATATAACTTTGTAGACAACTTGTATCATTTTGACAAAATACATTTTTATGGAGAATAAAATATTGAAAGTTATTTAAGGTTTAAGTTGATTTATTCTGGAATAATATTCCTGTCTTTTATTATTCATAATTATGTTGAAAAGTTACAGTTTTAAAGTTTCTGATAGCTTTTTGGACTATTT
>NC_050530.1:20364696-20407079 GCF_002922805.2 Oryzias melastigma | reverse complement strand
TCTTTCACTCCTGAAGGTCGACATCAGACTGAAGCTCAGGGATGTTTGGAGGAACCTCTGCTCCTGTCCATCACAACAACCTCCTGCTGACGGGTGCATTGACATGGTGAATAAACAGCTAGATCCCAAGTGTCAAAGTCAAGGCCCGGGGGCCGGATCCGGCCCTCCAGATCATTTTATTTTATTGTTATTATTCGCCCAATATAACTTTGTAGACAACTTGTATCATTTTGACAAAATACATTTTTATGGAGACTAAAATATTGAAAGTTATTTAAGGTTTAAGTTTATTTATTCTGGAATAATATTCCTGTCTTTTATTATTCATAATTATGTTAAAAAGTTACGGTTTTAAAGTTTCTGATAGCTTTTTGGACTATTTCTACTATGGTTTTTTGGGGGTATTTTGGAATTAAGCTAATATTTCAGCTACATGCTAGCTGTTTTGGCTAATTTAAGCTTTTTCTCAGTTTTTAGGATCATTTGAAGTTTAATATTTTAACTACATGCTTGCTAGCTGTTTTGGCTAATTTGGGAATTTTTCATTTTTCTAGGCTTTTTTTAATTTAGCTATATTTTTAGGTACATGCCAACTGTTTTGGCAAATTTGGGCTTTTTAAAAAAAAGTTTTTTAGGGCATTTTTGAGTTTAGCTAATATTTCAGCTACATGCTAACTGTTTAGACCAATTAGGCCTTTTTCATGTTTTAGGCTTTTTTGAAGTTTGGCTATTTTTTTCAGTTGCTAACTGTTTCTGATAGCTGTTTTAGCATGCTTCAGCATCTTCAGCCGCCAAATTCAGTTTATAGCATTCATACTAGCATTATCACAGTAATTCTATATATCTAGTTCATAATTATGTTAGAAAGTTACTATTTTAAAGTTTTAAAAATGTATTTTTATTGTTCAATAAATGTTTATCCTGTTCGGCCCGTGATCTGAGGTGTGTTTTGGATTTTGGCCCCCTTGTGTGATTGAGTTGGACACCCCTGGTCTAGCTGAACAGTGTGGATGGACTCTGGTTCTGCTGGGAGACAACAAACGTCTGAAAGACTCGTGCAGCCTCTGGTTTGGATGCAAAGCTGCAGCTGTGAGGATTCATGAACAAAGACAAATAAATGCAGATGAAGACGGCAAACGTGAAACCAAAGGCTTTTAGCTCCTCTTCACTGGCAGAGTCTGAGCCTTCTTTAAAGCATTTCAAACCACACGTGAGAGGGGAACCGAGTCCTGCCATCATCCAGAGGAGGAGCCAGGTCGCCATTGTCGGTCAGAAGAGTCCACGGCTCCACTCCACAGGCTCTCCTCACCTCTCCTCTGTCATTTCCTGTGCTGAGAGGCCTCTCAGCACAGGAAATGACACCACCCTGTTATTACGCTGTGTTGTGTTTAATGTTCATCCACTCGTCCTCCACTCCTGCTGCATCCCTCCATCCCTTCCCGTCATCCTTTTATTCACTGATTCATGAATCGCTTCACCTGTTTGTCTGCATGGATTTAAAAATCTCCCATTGATCCACAGATCCATCCACAGATTCAGATGAAGAACCCTTTAACACCAGAGCTCCAGTGTTTCTGTTCTTTGATTTACTGTAATTTTACAACTGTTCACACGATCATTCCAGTAGATTGTGAAGGAGAAAAGCGGCTCATCGAGCCGCTTTTCTCCTTCACAATCTACTGGAATGATCCTGTCAACAGTTGAAAACCATCAGTATGTTAAAGATTGTCACTTAAGTGTCACTGGTGATGCCTCAGGTGTTAAAGGGTTAAAAAAAAACATGTTTTCTTCTCATTTAATCTTAAAATGTTAAAAAGGAAATGAGGATTTCTCAGCAGAAGGAGACTGTTCTGAAATAGAACATTAAAATACTACTAAAAGAGCATGATTTGTTTGTTTGTTTATGTAAGAATTGATGATGATCTACAGATAACACAGGACACAGTTCTCATAGAAGATCCCATTAGGACTTCACAGAATCTGAGTACGTTCTGAGAGTTCAAATCATGTTTGTTCAGACGTATTCAGAGGGAATTACAGTATTTTCTGGACTATAAGTCGCTTTGGAGTATAAGCTGTGCTTTTAAGAGAAAAGTCCAATCTTTATGAATAAATCCACGTAACGTTGCATTTGACATGCGTCAGATTTTAGTCCGCTGCCTCTTTTGACATGTGTCAAAGTTAGTGCTCAATGTTTGTCCAACAACCGCTAAAAGACAACCTGATGTTACAGAGGAAAATGACAAATATATTAGCCTATTTATGTTTTTAAAAAATCACAAAGAAGTCACTCCTGAGTATGAATCACACTCCTGGGCAATCTATATTAAAAAAATTCAACTTATAGTCTGGAACATACAGTATTTGAGCGTTTCAGATGTGGAAAACAGAAGCTTTTTATGTGTTCAGACAAGAGATGAGAAAAGACTGCAGAGTCTGGGGGAAATCAGGGAGGATCTGCTGGTTCTGGATTCAAAATATTACAGGTTCTAAAACAGGAGTGTCAAACTCTATCGCATAGGGGGCCAAAATCCAAAACACGCCTTAGGTCACGGGTCGAACAGGATAAACATTTATTGAACACTCTGAAACTAGATTTTAAAAACTTTAAAAGCATAACTTTTTATTAACTAGATATATAACGTTACCTGTGATAATGCTAGTGTGAATGCTGTAAGCTGAATTTGGTCACTGAAGGTGCTGAAATTGATAGCTAAAAACTCTGAAGCTGATAGCTGAAAACGTTGAAGTTAATAGCTGAAAACGCTGAAGGTGATAGCTGAAAACTCTGAAGCTGATAGCTGAAAATGCTGAAGCTGATAGCTGAAAACGCTGAAGCTGATAACTGAAAACGCTGAAGCTGATAGCTGAAAACTCTGAAGCTGATAGCTGAAAACGCTGAAGCTGATAGCTGAAAACTCTGAAGCTGATAGCTGAAAACGCTGAAGCTGATAACTGAAAACTCTGAAGGTGATGGCTGAAAACGCTGAAGCTGATAGCTGAAAACTCTGAAGCTGATAGCCAGCTAAAATATATGCTAAATGCCAAATTACCCCCAAAAACCCCCGACAGATGTTGATCTTCTCAGATCAGCTCCGTCTTCTACTTCCTGAACGCTCCAAAGCTTCACACCTGCTGAGGATCCATGCACACAAAACCATTTGTCTGTCTGGTTTTTGGCTAACAGAACTGCAGCTCGGTTCTGTGCGCGGTTCACCAGAAGGTCCGGTTCTTCTGATTCCCTCCCCCACACAGGTACTATGAGGGTCTCCACTGTTCCCTTCCTAATAATGCAGAGGAATGTGAGTGTGGGAGGGACGTTATTCCGCTCTCACTCGCTCTGCATCCTCGTCTTCCTCTCACTTTCTCCTGTCACAGGTTCCTCCCGCCGCCCTTTGTCCTCCTGTTGGCGCTCTCTTGTGCTTTCTGCCCCGCCGGCTGTTTTGCTGACAGAGTCCAGCTGGAAGCGCTGGCTGGGGGACAGGCGGCACCCTGGCTGTGTAGGCTGCTCTTTGGAGTCCCCTGTATGGGGAGAGCCCACACAGCACTCCCACACACTTCCAGGAGGGAGGCCACAAAGAAGACCCAGACCGAGCAGGAAAAGAGGAATTAACAATGAGTCGACACTTCACATTTATGCTGCACTTTGGAGCTTTCTTTAGATAAAACACTTCTTTTTTTCTACGTATCAAACAGGTTTCTGTTAAAAATAAGTGTTATGTTTTCATGTTTAAACAGCAGCTCTTACATAAAAACGTCCAGATGGTGTTGAAAGAGTTCAGTTTGTGAGGATTTGTGTCTTCATTTCATTGGTTCTTTGTTGTCACTTTTTCTGGATTTTCAGCTCTTGTTCAGGTATTTGTTTGAACTCCAGTTTTCTGTGGTTTTCCCTTCGAGATCTTTGAGATGCTCGTCACTCTTCTGTTTCTGAGCCTCCTGCTTCTGTTTCTCTGTACTTTCATTTCATTCACTACATTTTTTGACTCACTATTTGAAAGCAAAAATAACAAAAACATTTGCAAACGCAAAAATATTTTTTTAAAGCAAGAAAGTTTTTCAAAGCAAATGTGTATTTTCATTTGAACATTATGAAGTTTTCTTCTCGACACTTTACATTTTGTTTGCAATTTAGAGAATATTGATCTCAAATCTGTACGTTTTGGTTGCAACACGATGTCACAAAATCACTTCATAGTTTCAGCCTCTTAATATTTACATCTTTTTTCTTTCAAACTCATTCAGATCCTGCATTTTATCTTCATTTATATGTATTATGTTAAAAAATTGCAAATTTAAGTTTTGTTAGACATGAAGAATATATTGATAAATGATAAATATTTGAATATCCTTCAGCAGACAGAATTATATGATTATTGTTTTAAAGTCGAGCCACTTTTCTCCTCCACAATCTACTGTAATGATCGTGTTAATCTTTGAAAAGTTACAAAATGTTAAAGTTTTTGTGTTTAAGTGTCGCCGACAACGTCAAAAGTGTTAAAGGGTTAAACAGTAATCACCAATAACAAAGAAGGGCTGAAGCATCATGTTTATCCAAAAACAACAACTAACACACAAACAAAATCTACATCAATTTGACAAAAATGTCACAAAAATATCACAGTACTTAACCAAATACATATTCACATACACAAATACATGTGTACTAATGCGTGAATAAATGTCATTAGTATTGACCGATTGTTTGACATTTTAACAATTAACCTAGATTTTTATATATTAACTAATCTAATATCTTTATTCAGACAATTCCAAAGTTTTGCTTCAAAAACAAAAAAATAAATCTCTATTTTGCATTTATTCCCACTCTGCATGATTCAAACATAAAAATACTTTTAAATAAATAATGTTCCTCTGAGTTTTGGGTGTTTTTAACATGTTCTTGAAGCATTTCTCTGATGATGGAGGACTTTAAAATTAAAAGCATTTCTGAGTATCTCTTTGTTGTGAATCAGGAACAGACGAGTTTGTTGGTAAAAGATTCTGGTTGTTATGTACAAACTACAATCGGCAGTTTGTACATAAACTACCGATTTATCCTTCTTGCTGACGAATAGATTTATTTATTCATTTTCTCACACCGCTGTATCCCTTTCAGGGTCCCGGGCTGCTGGAGCCTAACCTGACTACTGATACGTGAAGGTGAGGCTCTGTGCCAGAGGCTTCTGGAGTGTCAGTCTGCCGATCCTTCACTGCTGCTGCTGTGCTGTTGTAGAACATGAGTAAAGTCAGGTGCTGCATTCAGAACCAATGCAGAGAACAGAGACGTTGAGGTCCATCCAGACCGTTCAGTCTGCAGGAATAACTCTGATTTCTTGATGGTTGTGGCTGACTCCACGTCTCGTCCTTGCAGTTGAAACCATCGGGATGAGAGGCGGGATTCCTCCTACTGGTGAACGTCTTCATGGTCCTTGTTTGAATTGGAATGGTTTGATGCTGACTGAAGTGTTCACGTTTAGCAGCAGCATGTACTTATCATCCATGACAGCAGTTTTGTCTTTTTTTCTTCAGTTTTCTGTTAAACTTTGTGTCTCCGCTCCAGCTGCTGAGCAGATGGTTTTATTGTTTGTGTTTCTGACAGTTTTAAGGTGTAAAAATGATGCATGAATTAAACTCACAGCCTGGTTTGGTTGTTAATGAATCAAAACGAACGAGTGACTCTCTCCAAAAATCAGAAGTGATGCTCTTTGCTTTGTTTAGATTTATCCTCCTAAAACATCTGAATGAAGCAGCTGAGAGATGTTCAAAGTTTAAAGGTTAAACTGTCTTACTTTATGGACCTCTGATCAGTGCTAGAGAGATTTAGGATCTTTTTTTGAAGCAGTGAAGGAAGTGCAGACTGCAAGAGCATAGCGCCCCCTAGAGGCAGAAGAAGCTCTAACCTTCATCAACATCTCCAATATCACAGACTTAACACTTCATCGATTTATGAGTGAAGCTGAAGCAGATAAATCATGAGAAATGTTGTTTACAAGCGGATTCACCACTCTTGTATTTTTGCTCTCTGATCATCTTCAGATGTTTTAACCCTTTGGAACCTGTAGCTGAATCGGAGTTTTTGTCTGCTGTTGAATTTACTTCTGTATTTTCAGTTTGAGAGACTACTTTCCTGCTGACCTGGAATGTTTTTAAAACTAAAACAGATAAAGAATTCTGTAAAGCAGCAAAAATCAACACATACATTCATTTTTAGCTGCTGCTAAAGCTCCCGGTTCTACCTCTTAAAACAAACTGCTACAAAGATGTTTTAGTAGAAAAAATATATAGTCCTTGAAAAAGAAGTGACATGAAAAACGCTTAGCTTTAAAAACCTCTGTAGAGCTGCTGCTCAGAATGATTACACATTTGTAAAATCAGGATCTTCTGTGGTTGAAGTCAAAATCAGGTCATTATAAAGACCCTGCATAATACTGAAGTCCGCTCTGTCCGTTCCTCTGTGTTTGTGTTGCTCACAGTAAAATGCAAACACCAGCATCACGTCTACATATGAAAATGAGCCAACATGCTAATCCTGTTCATCATCAGTCACTGTGGAGACACAACATTCGTGAAATTGCAGAAGAACTGGCAGCTCTTTCAGAGAGTTCCTGAACCTGTTCAGCCTCTGAATCACACGCATGTTTCAAACCACAGTTATGCAGATGACAGTCAGGATTTTGTCACGCTGACACCAAACTACAATCCATTCTCTGCTGCTGCTAGAGCTGCTCCTGGATGCATCAAACATCATTCAGATGAACCAACGAGCAGAAGTCTTTGTTTTTGAAACCTGGAAAATACTGAAAGAAACTGAAGAGCTGAATTCTGAAAGTCAAGCGTGTAGATCAGAGGTCTGAAACCTGCGGCTCCAGACCCTCATGTGGCTCTTTTGTGTCTCTATAATGGCTCTCTGGCTGAAGAAAAATCAAATAATAGTTTTTTTTAAGTAAGGATTGCTAAATTACTATTTATTGTGTGAATGATTAGTAAACATTCACACTACAGTGATTCTCCTTTCTGGACGTTTTTTAACATGTTAAAACATTTTCAGAGATTTTAATAATCTTGGTATAAAAACATTCCGTTTGTTCAGGACATTACTGCTTATATTTTGGTATTCATAAACTTTATAGTTTTTGAAATAGTTTGCAGTCTTTGTTTAAAATGCTGCACTTCTGATTTTATTTCTTCTTTTAATCATTTCTTGCAGTGTCTTAAAGAGTGTTAGAGCTCTTACATCTCTGTAAAGCTTTTCTTACCTGAAGGTCAAATGTATTGATCTAACAGCGCCCTCTAGTGGATGAGTGACCATGTCTGAACAGAGGATTCAGAGCAGATAAGTCTGAGAAGTTAGTCCAGAGGTTATTATGAATGTAAACAGACAGCATGTGATCTGGTCCGCTTCCTCATGCCTCGTACATTTAGGATTCCTCAACTGTTCAGAAGAACTGCAGAAAGCTCTCAGAAACTGGAGTTCACACTCACTTCATTTCAGCTTCTCCGCATCCTTTTATTTCATGCATCAGAATTACAAAAATGACAACATTAATCACAAACCTGAACCCTTTCCTCATGAAGACCTCCAGTATCTTCCTCAGCATCACATTTATGAGGTATTTCCCTGATGATTCACAAAGTTCAAACAAGATTTACATTCAAAGTCTGTTTGGATTTCTGCTCTGAAGCTGAAAGTCCCTCAAATGTCCGTCAAAGCCAAGTCTGGATGATCTGAATGAGCTTTGCAGCATGATGACACACATCCAGAGAACAGTTACTGTCCAGTTACAAGTCCAAATGCAGACATGTACCCACACAGAGAGTCGCAGCTCAGTCTGCGCTGAAAGAGGAGAAAATTCATCTTCAACCAGCGAGCGTTGAGATGTGTTCAGTCCATGAAAAGGTCAGGAAACCCGGGTGAGACGTTTCAGTACTGGACAGCAGAGATCCAGACCCTTCCTGCTCCACACATCAACAGACTCATGAGCCAAGAACACTACCGTCAGCAGAGGTCAGCACCTCAAAGAGCTGCTGCAGGGCTCCTGCCTCCATCAAAGCCAACTCTAGGATACCTCCTGTATCCTGGAGGGTCTCACTCTCATGAGTGGAATGGTGTTTGTGGGGGATCGCTATGATGTCTGGATTCATCTTCTGTCGGCGGGGAACTCCCTGCTCATGTGCATGTTTGTCCCAATGCAGGAAATGACACAAACATGAGTGAGTTACAGGCTGTCATCCCACATGAACGCCGTGTCCTGTTACTGGTTCTGCTGTAATGAGTCTGTGGATCCATGAAGAGAACAGGCTGGATGGGATTTCTGCTCCGGGCTGGACATGTCATGTTTTCATGGACCGTGTGCATCACAGAGCTGAAGTTTAGAAGCTGAAACACCACAAACAGATTCTCCTCCACCTGGTTGACTGAATGTATTCACATGCTTGAGTCAGTGTAGTCTTTTGCTAACTCTTCTGGAAGGTTCTGACCTCTTCAGTTTAAGGCGCCGAGGCTGAAGGGGGTGAACTTCTGAGCCTGCTGAGCTCCAATCTCAGCCACATACAGAGCACCGGTCTTCAGGTCCAGGTCCACCAGGTGTGGCTTCACGTCTTCAGCCAGCTGGATCACACTGACCACTCTGCACTGGCCGATCAGGCCCACCGGCGGAGCGTCCAGCAGGGAAATCTGACTGGTGTTGAGCTGAACGACCACAAAGTACTTCTTGTCTGGGGTCAAGCGGACGGAGTAGGGGGCGTCTTCAGTGAAGCAGCTCCCCCAGGAGCCCAGCCAGTCACCAGTGACGGAGTTAAAGACCTGGATCCTTTTGTTGCCCCTGTCAGCCACCCAGACTCTCTGAGCGCCGTCCACCGTCACGCTGTGCGGGATGTAGAACTGGGCCATGCCTGGACCCTTCTCTGCATGCAGCCACAGCACCTGCAGCTCTTTGGACAGCTTGATGAGGCGGTTGTTCATCCCGCCATCGCCGTCTACGATGTAGATCTCTCCAGATTCATGGACGAAGATCTCAGCCGGCTGGTCGAACTGCAGAGGGTCCAAACCAGAGCCCGCTTTCCCCGGAGTGCCCAGTACCTGACGGAAACGAGAAGACCTTCAGACACATGAACTCTGAAGCTGCGTTCACTCCGGCCTCTGCAACACGCGTTCAAGAGACCACTTCACATGAGAAGTCTATGTGGACTAGGGTTGGGAATCACTGGGTACCTCACGATACATGACTCACAATATCAATGATATCGCGATACTTGGTGAAAAGAAATCATCTCTAATAACTCACAATATCAATGATATCGCGATACTCCGATAATTAGTAAAAAAATATATATATATATTTTTAGCTTGAACACAATCATAATTTACAACTTGAATCTTATTTTGTGCAACAAATAGAATACACTTTTGTGTAAATCAGTAATACTTTATCTTTGACAAGCATAGACACCAACTGTATCAGAATTATCTGTAAAATTCAGAGTTAACAAGAGCAAACATGAACAGCAGTCACTATTTAGTGCAAAGTTGTTGTAAACAACAGAGCAAAAATTCCATAATTCTAGTAGCTAGTAGGCCAGTCTTGATATCTTCCTCCAAAGGATGACGAATATAATGTTTTACAGCTTCTTCAAACGAAAATAAAAGATTGATACTTGGTGAGAACACATTGAGAATCAATCGCAGGACTAAATATCACAATATATCGCAATATTGATATTTTTGGTACACCCCTAATATGGACGTGTAAATGTGTGTTACTCAGGTTTCTACGACCATTTTCAGGCTCTGTGTACGAACAGGCGGTTATTGAACGTGTTGAAGGTTAAAACAGGTTCAACTTTGACCAATCAGGGACTCAGATTTGTTGTGACGTATGGGTGGTGTTCCTTTAAATTCAAGAAAGTACCAACCCTTTGATTATTGATTATTGAGGTGTAATTAATTAATTACAGTTTGCGCCTGACTGAAATTCTATGACTCCAAGTCCTTCATGTATTGGAATAGAGCTGTGAAAGAAAGGTCTGGAACAAGAGTCACCAGATTTGCATAATTTGACTGTAGCATTGGGTAACAGCTGTCCAGAGTGAACACCAGAGACTAAATGCACATTTAGTGCATTCCTGAACACGTCGCATACCCGGCGTGAACACAGCATACCACACCAAATATGGAA
Organism: Oryzias melastigma; assembly: GCF_002922805.2. Classification (NCBI taxonomy): domain Eukaryota; kingdom Metazoa; phylum Chordata; class Actinopteri; order Beloniformes; family Adrianichthyidae; genus Oryzias; species Oryzias melastigma. The sequence continues at coordinate 20,396,904 of NC_050530.1, read as the reverse complement.
ACAGGCTCTATCTAGTCACCTGCAGAAGCTTCCCTGATGGGGAGAACTGCTTGACGGTGTGACCATAAGGACCACTTCCCACATCCGTGATCCACACGGTGGGATTTGAAGACGCGGCATCCGCCAGGAAGATCCCATGAGGCATTTCAATGGTGGACGTGTTCCAGGACATGAGGAAGTCTCCGTCTGTGGTGAACACCAACACTTTGGGCACATTGTTACCTGGAAGGAAAGAAACCAAACATTCAGGAAGACATGAGGTGGAGCAGACATGACAGATAAAGACAGATCATTTCCTGCGCTCTCCTCTCCCCAGCTAAATCCAAAACGGGACAAATGTTTCAAGGCAAATGGTCAGAGTGCTCTGTTTACTTAGCTGTTCAGAGCTGCACTGAGATAATCCTGTTTGGCTCAGAGAAGCTTTTATTTTGAAAATACCAGTAAGTAAAAAAAAAAAAAAAAAACATATTTTGAGACATGCTAGATTCTTCTTATGAAAATAGACATCATTCATATTTATTTATTTATTTTAGAAAGGGTCATGAGTACAAATCTAAATTTCCCAAAGACTAAAGTACGGCTCAAACTAACATAAATCCTTAAACCAACATAATCTTGTTCATATCTGTCGTTTTCAAATGGGAAAGAATGCTGCAGTTGTTTCATCAATTTTCGATACATTTCTATTTGTCACATCCCTAATGATACTGCTGTTACTCCTACTACCCGATCGATTTTTCGATACATATCGAGTATCGTTTACATCCCAAAAGAAATCGCATTGGTCCCTCACCTCTCTGCGCAACATAAACCACCCCAGCGAACTGGTTGACCGCCACCCCGAACACGTCCCCGCTGAAGAGCTCCGGGGATTTGGGCCAGCTGACGTCCAGCTTGAAGAGCGGCCTGCCGAGCAGCTGGTAGTCCCGCCGGAGGAGGCCCGAGCTGGCGGCGAGCCGGCTGCCCAGCGAGCCGTACAGGACCACCAGGACCAGGACCAGCGAGGCCATGCTGGACGCGAGCAGACACGCGGGGCCTCTCCTCTTCACCAGCATCAGCAGCGACGGAGAACCGGGCTCGGACCCGCAGCTGGAGGCGAACCGCTGCCGCACAGGAGGCGCACAGGACAGGCGAGGAGGAAGAGGAGCAACACTTCCTCCTCTGTGGCAAAAAAAAAAAAAAACCACAACAACAAGAAGAACGTGTAAAGTCAAAGAAACCAGCAGCGTTTCCGTTTAAAGGCTTCAAACAAAGATCACAAACTGGTGACTTCGGTCAGCTTCAGGACTTTACAGAATATTAGAGGAAAATGGTCATAAAAACGACAAGACATATTAAATAATAATATTAAAATACCTAAAAAATCATCCAACCTAAAAAGATTGTTTTAATACTTCTCTGGATTAAAAAAATCTATTTAAAACGCATTATCTACTCAAATTAACAAGTTAATATTAATTAACGTAACTGTGTGTCCACATCTTTATTTTATTGGAGTAATACTGCTGAGATAAACGTTTTTAGAGTTCTACTCATCTTCATGTGTTTTGTACACCATTTTTTTCTCTTTTTCTAATGAAAATAATCAACACATATTTTTCGATTAATGATACTTGATTCATGTTAATGACTTTTCTAATGAAAATGATCAGTACATATTTTTCATTTGTGTTACCTGATTTATTTTTTATTATTTTTCTATTGAAAAAAAACAGATACGCTTTACATTAATGACTCGTCCAATTCAAAATAATCTGCATACATATATTTGATGTTTGATACTTGACATATGCTAATGAAAAATAATCTGCACATTTTGTCTGGATTTTGCTAATATGTCTGCATATGCAAAACAAAGTCTGAAATAGTGTTGTATCTACTTAAATAGTCGTGTGTTCTATTGTTACTTGAAGGTTCCCAATAACCTAAATCTAAATATCTGATCTTAAATTCTGAACCAAATAATGATAAAACACATAAAGGAAATAGTATGGTCGAGTCGGGGTGGGGTTATATAAGTTCGCTTCCTTCCACTCCCTTTCAGGTAATCTCTTAAGGTCAGTGATCCTGTGTTTGACATGTCTTTATGGATGTAAACTTCTGTTAAGTGATTGTTTTGTACATGAATCACTTTTTTTAAAATTTCTTGAAATAAACAATTTCTAATTTAATCTAGTCTAATTCAAACACTAGATACATTTTAAAAATTCAGACAATGAAAATAAAGTTAAAAAATTCTCTTTGGCCTGTTTTTTGTTCAAAAGCCACATATTTTCATAAAATGTACCTAGTAAAACATTGTAATTATTAGTGATTAATCACAACGCAAAAGTGTGATTAATCTCTTCTTTTTCTTTTTTAGTTGGTTGACAGCCTAAATTAAAAATAAACGATCTAAATGGGACGTTTTGCATGTGATTTCACATTGAGATTATTCACAGATAATAAGTTAAGATAATGAGCGGTTTGTAAATACTGTATCCAAAAAAAAAAGTTATTGTGATTATCATGATTCATTTTTTCCCATTTTGCGATTAATTTTTTAATTTTTTAATCGACACCCGACCCTAATTTAAAACTGATGTTAAACCTAAATTAAACCTTTTTTTGCCATTCTATTGTTTTGGTTTTTTGCTTTATTGTCCAAAACATACAGAACAACAATGCAGAACAATGAGAATGCCAGGGGACGGCATAAATATCACAAGACAAACATTACAAAGCATACAGTACAGAACATTCATTAAAATAACTTTAAAAACATTTAAAGACAGACAACTGTCATAAATACCTATAGCTTTGCTGTTTACATTTTTAGAGATGGTAAGTAAATAAGATTATGATTCTTAAATTGGCACTGGGGAAAAAAGTTGTGATGAAGAAAATTTTGATGTATAAATATGAAACTTACCAAGTATAATAAATAGATTCATTTCCAATTTTATGTTTAATTTTGTGCTCTTGTCTTGTAGGCCAATATAATATGTTCTGATTTCATAGTCAGTCAATATTGCAATTTGTAAAACGTGAACATTCTTTCCAAAATGTCTGACGAAAACACAAGGACAGTCGTTGTACTGTGTGATTACTTGACACCAAAATAATCATTAAATCAACTTTTTTATATTTAAGTTTTGGCCCTTTTTAAACGATGTGGGATTCCAAACCACTCTGTAAAACAATCACGGGAATGCTTCAGACTCTAAGGGCATTATAGGGTTGAAAAAGGTAAAAGTACACGAGCAGGCGGCTAAAAATACAGAGCAATAACATTATTATTAATATAGCATGATTGAAACAGAAGAAAACAAATATCGAGGTCATACAAATAGTGACCAGAAGAGAACCAGGTGTTTAAAAACTTTTTTTAAACAAACACCTAACAATAAGACCTTATCATTTTTATTTTCCACCAGGTAGGCCTATTATTTTATTAAAATTACTATTCTAATACAATTTAACTCTTAGTTCAAGACTGGATACTCAATATAGATCATTAAAAGCAATGCTACATTAAAAAGTAAAAAACAGATAATAATAAAATAAATGTTTACAATGTCAAGTTATTTTACTTTGAAATGTTTCTGAAGTGTTTCCGGTTATAGCCGAATCCTTGACCTCCGTTGGCGGATTGCAGACGCGCATGCCCCGTGTGACGTCACGAAGTTTTGATAAAGGCTTCTACGCTTCACGATAATTCTCCGGTGTAACTTTTCCCTCCAGGAGGTTTTATCCGAGTCTCTGTGCGAATGACCGTCCGCGCGGGACACAGACACGTTTCACGCAGAGACCCCGCACGCAGATCCGGCTCCATGGAGGTCATGGACAGCCCGCTCAACCTCGTAAGTTCCGTCCTGAAATAACAGGCTAGCACAGGTGATGTTTACCAGCTAGCTCGCGGCTAAAGCTGCTCGGAGGACGCGCAGACATCCTCGTTCCTGGTCAAAGGTGCCGAGATGAAGCCGCTCTCAGTCAAACGGTAAAAACGGTGAACGTGACCGCTCTTTGTGTGACCGTGGACCGTTCAGTGTGTCAACAGCAGCAGCGTCAGGAGGAGTCCTGCTGCTGCTGTTGACGTCATAACGCAAATACAGGTGACACACAGCTGTCAGCTCCATTCTACAGCAGTCCTGATGTAGCTTCATTTACATGACAGAAGACCACAGTGACCGCGGAGGTCCGAGTGACCGTGGGGAGATGTGTGGATCACAGGTCATCACCGCATAGAGCAGGGGTCACCGAACTGTTTCATGTGAGGGCCACAAAACTGTTTTCTTCTCTGATGGGGGCCAGGGTCGGTCTGTAGGTTAACAGAATAAATGTAAACATTTACAGTTTTCCAGAAAGACACACATAGCTACATTTAAGATAATTCATTTCTGTAATCTTCATAGAAAAGAATACTAAAACATTTTTAAAAACTAGATATATAGCATTACCTGTGATAACTCTAGTGTAATGCTGGAAGCTGAACGTGGTCGATGAAGATGCTAGTGACAGACTACAAACTGACCCACATCAAAGAAGAAAACTGAAATGCAGACGACACAGCAGAAGTTTTCAAAGGAATGGTCAGTGAGATCGAAAATCCCAGAGAAAATCAAGAAATCCACCTTCAAGAATTTATGTACATTTGTTTGCATTTGATTGATGGAAATAGGTATTTGATCACACCTCAGGGACACCTGTGCAGGTGTGAATGGCAGCAGAAGGTCCCCGGACAGTCGGATACGCTCAGCTCTGTTTGCTTCTCATCAGGCTCATCAGCAGTCCCGGAAAGCCGAGCGTTTGGTGGCTGCTGGGAAATACGAGGAAGCCATCTGCTGTCACAGAAGAGCAGCAGGTAGGCCCCGCCCACAAGCGGGTCGAATTCACCAGAACCACAAAGACTCAATTCATGGATGATGATGCAATCATTGATCTGATAGCCTAAGATTAGATTAGATTAAAATTGTTGCATATAATTTTTCTGGTGGAACTTGAATTTAAGCACCAGACTAATGGACAGAGATGGAGTTAATGAAAAAATGTTATTATTTTAACTTTATTTATCCAAAAATAAAGCAGCTAAACATCCAGATCTTTCACATGCTGAAGGCCTCACCTGTCAGGTGTCCTCCACCTGAATCTGTCAGCCTCTGCCCTCATGGGAGGCATCAGGTTGGGATGAGGCGTGACCTCTCGCTGAGGCACTGACCTTCCTGACCTGTCAGAGAACATTGTTTCATCTGATCATCCAATCAGAGAGCTCCATCTGACCGCTGCTTTTAGAAAACCTGACCTTGACAGTAAAATCTGGATGGCAGGACTCCCATCATGCTCAGCTGTTTGTCGTCTCTTTCTCAGATCTTCTCACGGATGCTATGAAGACAACAGAGAGCATCCAGGTGAGATCTGGTTGATCTGTTTTCCTGGTTTCACGCCCTCAGACATCACACTGACTCCAGCTGTTGTGAAGACTCACTACTGTGTTTGCGTTACACATGTGCAAAAACTTCACTGAAATTCTAGGAATTTTGAAAGAACATAGTTTTGGAATGACACTGTTTCCATTAAATCATAATTATGCAAATAAATTAGGGCTGTGAATGTTGATGTGTTATCACACAGGATTAATATAATATATATATATATATATATATATATATAGAACATAATGAATTAGTTCGTTTTTATTTACGCTCTCAGGCGTCCTGCTGTGCAGCTGTGAGATCAACGTAATAAAAATGTCTAAAATAAACAGAAACGTTTGTTTACATTCTGTGATTTAGATTGTATTAAATTAAAGAGATAATATAACATTTATTTGTAGTTTTTGGACAAAAGTGATCTTCTATTTTAATAAATAAAGTGAAGAAAGAACTTCAGTCTGATGGCTGGAATGCAGCAGCAGTGCAGCCGTTATGAGGGGCGGAGCCAAACAGAGCTGTCTGCTACGAGAAATCCAACGAGGAAACAGACTATTATTTTATTTTGGGATGGCATCGACATTAAATTTCCACAAATACAAGCACGGCATTGTCTAAAAATTGAGGAACCTGCAGTTCTCCACTAAAGTCCCGCCCACCGACGCCGTGGGAGGTGAGCAGTTAAGAATGGACAGACACGCCCCCACCTGTGTAGATTCCAGCCATCGACTTGAAATCCAGCTGGATCAAACTTCTCCCAAAAAATTGTTTTATTTTTTACATTACCAATAAAAAAAATTTATGAGAAAAATCAGAAAAAAATAGAATTCCAGTAAAAATGTCAAATAGACAGCAGGTAGAAATTCTTGTTTTTTGGAGCTGCCTGGTGTGACTTTAACCTGGATTTTTTTGTATTGTCATTCAAAAACATGTTGATTAGTTTGTTGATGAATTTTATTCTTGATGTTTTTATAAAATTACAACTAAAACTTTCATTCTAGGTTGTAAAAACAGTTTGTTAAACATTTTTAAATGAATCCCATTTTTCCAGATGGAATTTTCTGTTTTTACATGATTTTATGTCTAGTGTGTGAATATAACATGAAAAAATGACAAAATAAAGGTAGTGTCACATGGGAGAAGTTGTGCTGAATAAAATTAGACCAAATAATTAAAATAAGCAGCAGGTAGTCTTTCAAATTGAAAATACTAATACAGACAAAAACTGATTTTTAGACCTTTAAATTGCTAAAAATAAACATTCTAAAAGTATAATGTTGTGTGGGATTTTATATTATGATTATTTGCAGATAATAAGTGGCTGGCAAATACTGAAATTAAAAAAGGCGATTAATTGCGATACATTTTTTCAAAATTTGCGATTAATTAGTTAATATTTTTAATTAATTCAGAATAAACACAAACCAACTCACACGATTAGTCATTAAAACATGGCGATGGATGAGAACACGTATTATTTCGGTTTGATTAAGGGAGCATTTGGGTGACCTCACAGCAGTGCAGCTCGCGCCCATGCAGCACACGCACGTCCAGCACAGCTTGTCCAGTGTCAGTCACAGATGAGAAATTTCCGAGTTAATGGAAAATCAGTGTGAAGCCTTTGGACTCAGACTCTCACTGCTCTGTCAGGAGTCTCTAAGATCGCTTCTGTTTAAACTCTCTGAGTTGAGTTTTCAAAATGACATTTTGATACCTGCTGGAAGCTGCTTGTAGGATGTGGCTCGTTCTTCCCTGAGTTCCGTTGAAGTGACGGTAAAGGCTGGTGTGGATGTCCTGCAGGCTCGTCTGTCCATGGAGCTGCAGAGGGACAGTCACATCAAGCAGCAGCAGCTGGTCCAGGAGCGCTGGAAGAGGGAGCTCCGCCGTGAGGCCTCAAAGGCCAGGCCGGGCCTCGCCGCTCATCTCCAGAGTGGGGCGGGGCCTCTTCCCAAAGGTCCACACTCAGGTCAGCCGCAGGCTCACGGCGCCTCTGAGGAGAGCGCAGAAACCAGGGAGAGGGAGTACGACACCTTACTGTACCAGCTCCAGGTACGGCAGGCCGGCAGCAGCCAGACTCCCACTCCTTCCTGCTCTGGATCTAAAACCACCAAAGATGACAAGACCCGCCTGGAGGAACAGCAGACCACCATCAAGGACCTCCGGCGTCTGGTCGACCACCTGCTGAACGAGAACCAGCGGCTCTCGGTCGACAACGAGCGGCTGCGTTCAGAGAACGCGCGGCTGCAGTCGGAAGCGGCGGACTTCGTGGAGCGCTCGGAGCTCTGGGTCCTCCCACACGCAGGGGGCGCTATGGGGGCTGGGAGTGGAGCGGAGAAGAAGGTCCCCGGGAAGAGCAAGGAGATCACGGTCCCTCAGCTGCCGCCGCTGGAGATGCCGGCTCAGGAAGACCTGTGTCTGGACGACCTGCCGTCCCTGGAGCTGCCCGAGGACATCCAGAACGAACTGCAGGAGCTGCTGGACATGAAGTGATGGCGGCGAGGCGCCAAACTCATCGCAGAGTTCACGGCTTCCACTCTGAACCCGTGTTTGACAGCCACACTCTGACTGATGAGGCTTCTGCTCAGGTCATTTCACACCCTCGTCCAGCAGATCGGATCAGGCCGGCCAGAACTCCCACCAGAAACGTCTCCTCACGGGTTCAGATTTCAGCAGCGAGCTGCAGCTGCGAGTACAGCAGATCCGTCTGCAGATCCGGGACTCCCATCTTCTCCAGAGTCTCGGCTCAGTGAGGACACGGTTCATCCGTTACGTCTGGCGCCTCAGGTCACTGACCCTGCAGCTTCCCAGCATCCTCGGGGTCAGAGCCTGGATCCCCTCTCCTAATGATGCATGTTGGTAGATGATGAATGGCTGTTTTATTGAGTGAACTGTGATCAGGACCTCAAAGTGATGGAAAATAAACATTTATTTGATCCTTTATTAAAGGCGCCAGTCGACACGAGTGAGTCCTTCTGTGAAGATGATGAAACTGAAAAGATTTAACCCTTTAACCCCGGAGCTCCAGTGTTTCGGTTCTTTGATTTACTGGAACTTTTCAACCGTTAACACAATAATTCCAGCAGATTCTGAAGGACAAAAGCGGCTCCTCGAGGTTTAATGTTTAAGTTGATTTATTCTGAATATTCCTGCCTTTTTATTATGCATAATTATGTTAAAAAGTTACGGTTTTAACGTTTAAAAATTAGAATTCTGCTACCTTTTTGGACTATTTTAGCATTTACTAGGATTTTCTTTAGGCTATTTTGGAGTTTAACTAATATTTTAGCTAAATGCTAGCTGTTTTTGGGAAATTTGAGCATTTTTCAATTTTTCTAGGCTATTTTGAAGTTTAGCTACTTTTACAGCTACATGCTAGCTGTTTTGGCTAACCTCAGTTTTTTTTCATTTAGTTTTTTAGGCTAATTTGGCATTAAGCTAATATTTTAACTGTCTATCAGCTTCAGCGTTTTTAGCTATTTATTTCAGCATCTTCAGCTATCAACACTAACATCTTCAGTGGCCAAATTCAGCTCACAGCATTTACACTAGCATTATCACAGGTAATGCTATATATCTAGTTCATAATTATGTTAAAAAGTTACGGTTTAGTTTGACACTTCTGTCTTAATAGATTATATTAAAGCATTTGTGGAGCAAATGAGCTTAAAATTAGGCAACAAAAACTGAAATTAAAAGTAAGAATGAGACTGGCAGAATCGTCTGACACTTCTTCAAACCGGCTGCTTGTCCAGAAACACTGAGCTCAGTTGAGTTCTCATTTCTTTGAGGTTCCACTTGAACTGACGGGTTCCTGCGGGGTCTTAAATTTGAACATAAGACCTTAAAAAGCACTAAAAAGTATTAAATTTTGATATCTTTGTCTTAAAATTAGTGCAATTTCAACCTTTTTCCGTATGATTTTTTAAAGCTTTAGATCATCCACTTAACCCTTTAACACCTGAGGCGTCATCGGTGACGCTTCAACACAAAATCTTTAACATACTGTAACTTTTCAACACGATCGTTGAGTTTCTTTCTCCTTCAGAATCTGCTGGAATGACGTCGATCGTGTTAAACATTAAAACGTCACAGTAGATCAGAGAACATAAATGCAGCTCCGGTGTTAACTCAGATGTTTCTGCTGCAGAAATCCAGTCCAACGAGCACCAAGAAGTTCTCATGAAGGAACCCACAATGCAATGCTTCAGTAGGTTTCATTTATTACAACACACTCCCCCAAACATACACAACTCCAGCATCAGGCGGGGCGTCCAGCTTTGGTTTCGTCAGTCACAGGAGAGACATCGATGGAGGAGAATCATCCAAGTAGTCTTAACTTGATATTCTCTCAGTAAAAACAGAAATGGTCTGGATGACGACCATCAGTCAGCTTTCTCTGTTAGTATGGTTAATGAGCCCAGTCCTCAGATATAAATACACGCTCTGATGAGATGAAAGGAGACAACAGCGTTAAAATAAAAACCTCACGGGCCCCTTCAGACAGACACGCCCCCTTCCAAAAGATGTCACTGACGTGCACCATCATCGTTCTGACCCGTCTGAGGAAGAGGCCCGCGAGTGTTTGTGCAAATCACACGCTTACACAGGAACATCAAACAAAAGCAAATCCTCAATGATCCCAGGACACGCAGCAGGAAAACAACAGTTCAGGACACGGAACAATACATGATGAAAAGCAGAAGTGGGAGCGTCTCTTTAGTGAGGAGAGCAGCTGGTCCTCTCAGACCCGCTCTGCATCTCTTTGGTTCATCGTCCAGCTCCGGCGGACTCAGATAGTGTTCAGACGGGACCGTTTGACTCTGCTGAGGTCCGGCTCAGCTCCGGATCAAACGGTCCCGCTCAGGCCTGGCGTTGTTGAAACCCGGCCCGGTTAGTGTGAGGCACTGATCAGCATCGAAGGCAGAACTGGTTTGGACAGAGGAGTCCTGCTGAAAGCGGCTGATCGTCTGAAGACGTTCACATAACAGCGCAGCTCTTCTGTGTGTTTCAGCACATTTCATGACAGAATACCCCAAAGTCTGAAGCTTCATATTCAACCTCACGGCTCTGAGATTGTTGGAGGAATGCTGCGGATAAAAAAAGGACAAACTGGTTCTTTAAAAGTATTTGCTGACAGGTCAGATGGTAAAGGAGCTGCAGCGACACCAGCTCCTCCCACTAGTCTGTTCAGCCAATGAGCTCCTCAGATGACAACAAATAAGACGAAACTATAAGATGACACAGAGAACACTTCTATGTCAGATAAAAAAGTGGAACACGTTATGTACACGGTAAACTTCCATAAAGGCTCAGAGTTCATCTCTGAGCTGCTGGTTTTGGATGAGCAGGGTGATGAAGAAGATGAGGAGCCGTCCTCCAGTCAGCTGCCAGCTCTGCGGCGTGCTCAGCTGGGCGTGTCCCTCGCCATGCCGTAGTTAACGGAGCTCAGAGCAGGCCTCTTCTTGCCCTTGATCTTCAGAGAACCGTAGCGAGCCTGCAGACAGAACAGACGCGTGAATGCAGGCGGCTGAGGAGGCGCTGAGGGGCGGAGTCTGCTGCGTCACCCACGTCTTTGCGGGCTCTGGATCGGGTCATCTTGACGCTCTGCGACCGCCTCAGTCCTTTCTGACTCACGGCCTCGTCTTCAGAGAAGGTGGGCTCGGCCTCTTCGTCAGATCTCTCCTCTTGATCATAGAAGCTCTCTGACAAACAAGAGCAGCAGAGAAACAAGACGGTTGATGTTCACTTTCAGTCACACGAGGAAAGAGAGTTTCTCCTCTTTAAGAAGATGGTATGTCCCATCATCCCTTTGTTCACAATCTCCCGCTAGCTTACAGCCAAACATTTTGATCTGCTCCTGACTCACAATTATTACAATGAGGATTTCTTCCCCTCAGAAATGTCATGCGGAGCTGAATTTTGAGCATGAGAAAAATGCTACAAGAACATGTTAAAACACCATTTTATCAGTGTCTTTAATGAGACTTACAGTCAACTCTCAGGTACTTCATGATTTTAATTAGCTGTAGAACATGTGTCCAAGTCAAGGGCCGGGGGCCGGATCCGGCCCTCCAGATCATTTTATTTTATTGTTATTAATGTCCCGATGTTATCTTAAACGTATTTCTAACTTGTTTAATTTTGACAAAACATATTTTAATGGAGAGTAAAATATTGAAAGTTATTTAAGGTTTAAGTTGATTTATTCTGGAATAATATTCCTGCCTTTTTATTATTCATAATTATGTTAAAAAGTTACAGTTTTAAAGTTTTAAAAATGGTCATTCTGCTAGCTTTATGGACTATTTTGGCATTTACTAAGATTTTTTGAGCTATTTTGTTTAGCTATTTTTTTCAACTTCATGCTAGCTGTTTTGGCTAATTTAAGCTTTTTTCTTAATAGTTTTTAGGCTGTTTTGGAGTTAGGCTAATATTTTCAAGCTAGCTGTAGCTTAGGCTTTTTCAGGTGAGTTTTGTTTTGTTGTTTTTTTTTTTAGTTTTGCTAATTTTTCACTATAAGCTTTTTTGGCTAACTTAAGACTTTTTGTTTTGTTTTTTAGGCTAACATGACATTTAACTAATATTTTAGCTGGCTATCAGCTTCAGCATTTTCAGCTATCAGCACTAGCATCTTCAACGGTGAAATTCAGCTTACAGCATTCACACTAGCATTATCACATGCTGTATATTTATTGCATTAATATGTTATAAAGTTATGGTTTTTAAAATGTAGTTTTAGAGTGTTCAATAAATGTTTATCCTGTTCGGCCCGTGATCTAAGGTGTGTTTTGGATTCTGACCCCTCTTCTGTAGATTTACCATGTTCAGTTTATATTAATAATAATGACATTTTTAATAACCAAACTTTGTTCCAGTTTATTTATTGTGAATAGTGAATTAAAATGGATTCAGCTTTTTAACAGCTCCATATCCATTTCAATGTCATCCACGGTGTGAATCGGGTTTTCAAGATCTTTTTTTTTTATTACTTCATTGACAAATATTGCACATACAGAAACATTGACATTCCACAATATGTCAATGTTTGCCACGATAATGAACAAAAAAATGAAATTAAAAAACTAAATCAGGTAAATAAATAAATAAAATACTACGGTTTCCTAGATCATGTGCCTTCTAGTGTAGTGGTTAACAAAGGAGTGTGCAGCAGGGCCACCAGAGGGCAGCAGAGAGCCGGTGTTGGTGCTGCTGCACTAAAACAGCCTCTGAACCGTGGCTGCTGTCAATGATATCAACTCTTTTTTGGAACCAGGAGTAATTTACTGTACTAGCAGATTCCAGTATTCTGTGGCAAATCTCTCCAATTTCCTGTTAGACCTCATGGTTCAATGAATCCGCAGGAGCAGCAGGTTCAGTGAAGGTTTAAGGCTCTGCCTTTGGTTTAATGTTGACCACTCCGATTAAAGAAACAAAAAAAAGCTGCATTTCCTCTGACTGCCAGCAGGTTACACATGTCAAATATCATTTTAAGCTAATACGTGGAGGCTGCTGGGTTTCCAGGAGGCACATGAGACTTCATAGCAGCCTCCACGTATTAATTTTCTTCTGGATTATGATAAATGTGTTGCATCAGTTCAGTGCTAGATGTCCATCACCAGCACAGAAAGGCTGACGTCACAAATGCAGCGAGAACAGGAGGAAAGGATCAGAAAACCCATCGTCATGGAAACCTGGTCTACCATCCTCACCTACATTCATCTTACATCTCCAGCCGACTGCCAGACATTTATCTTTGGCTTCTCTTTCACTGCTACCCTGTACTTAGTCTGTGTGAGCGTGAGACAATGGAAGAGAGCCAGAGTGTGTGTTTGACATTCCACCGGCATCCTCAGCTCATCTCATCCTCCGTCTGTCTGCGGGGAACTCATCTCACTGCTCCACAGCTGCTGAGCCTCCACTGAACAGCCAGAGAACAAAGAGACTGGAAGAAGAGAGCAGCTTCCACCAAAGCGTCTCATCTCACGCTGATTACAAACATCAATTATGAAGGAAGCTCTTCTTCTAATGAGCTTTGTTGTACATAATCTGGATATTCTCACAGCCGATGCAGAAAGGCATCCAACACAGTTGGAGGAGGAGTACGGAGTCAAATCAGGATCAGCTTAAAGTCAACAAAAAACAGATTGAAAACATGAAAAATAGAAATTGTATCTGAAAAAGAAAAACGGAAAATTAAAAAAAAAAGAAAGTTTGAAAAAAATTTGAAAAAAATGGAAACTTGAAACAAATCCTGAAAATGAAAAAAAAGAAAATTTGAAAGAAAAAAATTGTAAATTTGAAAAAAATACAGAAAACTTGAATAAAAAACTATAAATGTAAAAATACCAATTAAAATAATTTATTAATTAGTAACAGCTGCTGTTTTTCAATTTCAACTTTTTTGTTGCTTTTCTGCATCTTATCTTTCAGTCCTTGATTTAAAGTCTCCATTCTAATTTTAGAGTTTTCACTATCGAGCTGAACCTAATTTTACATGTTTAAAAAAAGAAAGGTGAAAATTAAAAACAGCAGCTGGTACTAAGGGATAAATTCATTTTCAATTGTTAATTTTTACATTTATAGTTTTTTTATTTAAGTTTTCAAGGTTCTTTTTTCAAACTTTCAAAAAATATGTTTTTACAAATTTCCTTTTTTTCAAATTCTCAAGGTTTATTTCCAGTTTTCAGTTTCTTTTTTTCACATTTTCAAAGTATTATTTTTCTTTTTTATTTTAATTTACAATGTCTTGTTTTCAAATGTTCAATTTTTTCAGCTACAATGTCTATTTTTCACGTTTTCAATCTGTTTTTTCATTCACTTTAAGCTGATCCTGATTGACCCCAATAAGGAAGCTTGAATATAGAACTAATCTTGGACCGGTATTTGGGGGGCCCGCTGTAAGTGTTTTAAAACGACTAACATTTCCACTAAAATGCAAAACCAACGAAAGAAATTCCAAAAGAGAAGGGTGTAGTTTGCTAATATTTTGGACTCTGTGGATTGGCAAACATTCAGTTTGCATTTGTAATGTCTGACTTCAGAGAGAACCTTATGAAGAACAAAATGTTCTTCGGTTGCCTCCCATGTCAGAAAGTCCAACTCCACTCCACGGATGTGAACCCCGAGCCAGAAGCGTTCTGACGATCCTCCGAGGAGTTTGTGTTTTTAATTAGCAGCTGGGTGGACTCAACTCAGCCCCTATGATACTGTGTCCAGCTTCATTCTGGGAACTGAAGTGGGCGGAGTCAACAACAGTCATGGTGCAGTTTGGATCATTGATTGTTTTTAGAAAACTGGACTGAGTGACTCCTCCCCTCTGGTGCTCCAAACAGGAAGTACCTGCTGGCTCCAAGAAGACAAAACCTCTTGGACTTCTAGAGAGAAATTAACAGCTGTTACCCAGAATAACCATTCTTGATCTATGTATCTTTTTCTAAGTCTTCTTGATAATCCTCTTTTTTTCTTGATCTCAACTTATTCAAGTTATAAACTGACCAATCAGATCCCTCAGTAAAAGCATGTGGTGCCCTCTGGCCCCGCCTCCAACATAAGGCAGAATTTCTGGAGAACCAGCAGGAGGCCGGCCCTCGAGGCCCAGGAGTTTGACACCTCTTACTTGTTGCATCAATGGTTTGGATGCAACAAGTAAACTTTTCACAATACCCTTAATTTGAAAATCTGTGGACTTTTTTGGTTGATGTGGTCACACGACTGTATTGGAAATGGATAGGACTGTGGATCATTGCTTAGGGGGCGATCCGATTTGATTCACGAATCGAACCACGATTCTTACTTTTTATTATAATGTTTACTGCTATGTCTATGTCTATTTACTGGATAGATGAAAACTGAAATTATTTGTATTTAATCGTCATTTATACATTTACTTAGAACAGGAGACCAGAATCAACAAAACTGATAAAAAAAAACACAAAGATTTAGATGGAAAGAAATTTTGTCATTTTAAACTTTAAAATCACTGCTGTTTTGGATCATTTAACAGCAAAACCTGAAAATGTTCTACACAGTTTTTTATCCTCAAAGTTCTTCAATATTTTACGTTCTAAGTATCACATATTGCTGCAGAGCTCCTATAAAAAGTCTTTTTTTCACAGCAGAATCAGCTGATTCACGTTGATTACATCATCCTTTCAGCAGCGCGAGGCTGTTTCTTCAGAATAAGATGGAGGTGCGTTAATTACGTCAAATGTTAAAGTGTTATCATAACCAAAAGAATGTAAACACTGGAGCTAAAGCTCCGATGTTAAAGCTAATTCATTTTTTCAGAAGTTATGTCTATGAGTGGAACTTCAGTCTGTTTTTGAACAGAAAAAAGCTCTCTCTAGTTTTACTTTGAAAACCGGAAGCTTCACCGACAGAAGATGTGTTTACTTCCGGTGGAAGTACGGCGGCTCTTTCGGTTTTATTTTAGTTTGTAAACTTGAAATCCTACATTAATCTGCATTTCAGAGCACAAATACATCGTCTAGCTACATGCAAACTAGCTGTTTTTGGCTAACTTTTTTTTAAGACAAATTTTCCATTTAGCTAATATTTTAGCTGGCTATCAGCTTCAGTGTTTTTAGCTATCAGCTCTAGCATCTTCAGCGGCCAAATTCAGCTTACAGCATTCACACCAGCATCATCACAGGTGATGCCTTATATCTAGTTCATAATTATGTTAAAAAGTTTTAAAATGTTTTAAAGTTGTAAAACTGTAGTTTTAGTGTTCCATAAATGTTTATCCTGTTTGACCTAAGCTCAAAAATAATATATGGAAGAAAACCATAACAGCAGAGGAATTATACAAGCTGTTTTTTCCCACTCCCTTTAAAGCAACAAATGAAACTCTACTTGACTTCAACTGATAATCATTATATTTACAGAATCTAATGTGACATGTGTGTATAATCTATGCAAACAAGTCTAGTTATGATTATGAATAACTACAGTCAAGTAGATGACATCATCTTCAATCATCTGGGTTTGTTTGTCTTTATTTTCTAATTATTGTATAACTTCATGTCTGAAATGGGTTTGGTATATCTGTGTTGACTCATTTTTATTGTATGATTCTATTAATTGAATGATTCAAACCCGTACAAATGTTGCATGTCAGCTACTACAAATGTGTGAAGGAGTGGTGTCAGAGCTCTGTGGGCTGGACAGACCTTCCTCCATCTTTGTACGTACCATCGGCCGCGTGGTCGGAGCTCTGCGCTCTCCTCACGGCGGGGTTGGCGGAGCGTGAGTTGTACTGGTACAGCTGGTTTCCTCCCTCGTCCTGCTGGCCGATCTGAGTCAGGTCGTGCATGCTCAGGCTGCGCAGCTTTTCAGTGATGGCGCCCTGGCCCTGCACGACAACAACAACTATTACAGCTCACCAACAAACAAGAAGATCAACAGAAAAAGGTTCACTGCTGCACTCAGGGTCAAATAAAACCGGATCAGATGATATGAACTGGGTAATGAGGAGCATCATCATCATGCACTGTGGAGACATTTCACCAAATGTTTTACAGAACAATGGAGAAAATCTGACTCAAAGCTTCTTAATGAAATACTGAAGTCATTAAGAAAAAACTAACAGTAAAACAGGGAAAAGTTCCTCAAACAAAAACATAAGTGAACAGCAACACATGAAGTGATCACACCAGGAAGTTTGAAATGAACAAAATGAATTTGTAGATGTGGTTGGAGATGTAAAGGAGGGGAAGTATTCATGCAGCTTCTACAGACTGAGTTTACCTCCCAGAGGAGCCTGCTGAAGCACACAAGCCCTGAAGAAAGATGGCAGCACAGACAGGAGAAGACAGTCACCCGAGGGGTCAAAGTGTAAATGATGGAGGAGGAGCCAGGCAGAAGTTCAGCCGTGTTTCAACACAAACATTATCCAACAGCTGAAGAAACACTTTCAATGATACTCCTGCCAAAGTGCACTCAGACTCTCACTTGTGTTTGAAACCATTTCATGTTTTTATTTGTCTCCTGACAGAAGAGACTCAGCTGAAGACAGCCTCTGTGACCATGCTAAAAACCTGCAACAAGCCCCACCCCCTCAAACACTCCACCTTTACCTAGAACATAAACAAACACATTAAAAGTCTCAGCTGGGTCTGTGGGGCATTAGGACAGAGGCACAGAGTTCAGGAACCTTCTTTGGTACCACCACTCCCCTTTGGATCCAAAGCATGTGAGGAATAACCGGTAACCCGGGATCCCACGGCAACCCTCACAGCTCCGATGTGACGCGGGAGAGGTCTAGCTGCAGCAGAGGACTCCCTGTGGCTACGGGATGGCTGCAGCCACAGGCCTGGCTGTCGACCTCACAAAACTAACGTAGGTTTATGTAAGAACCGGTCATTTATTATGATTTAAGGCTGGTTTATACTTCCAAGCGATTGGTAATCACTCGTGTCGCATCCACAATCGCACGGTCTCATTCATACTAATGTTGTCTGGATTTGATTACAACTCTCCCCTATAACTGTGATGTACTTCTGACTGGTGTTTATACTTTTTAAGCAACGCGATCATGTGCAGCGTTTATTTTTAACATGATCAGCATCCCGCTCAGACTCTACAGCATCTGCAAGTGCACAGAGACATGAAAGACAGAGGAGGAAGTGATGAGTTTATTGACCAAACAGAAGCAGGAATACAAAGACGAGAAAATGTAATTAAAAAGGAACAAACTGCATTCTCTAGTGCTGTAAGATATGAGAAAGAAGACACATTTTTCCAGCAACTTGCTATATTTTCTATCTAGTTGTCCACTCTCTATCTGTCTCTGTGAGTGAAGTTCAGTATTTCTTAACTTCTTCAGTAAGTTTTCATCATTTTCCGTGTTAAAAGAAAGTTTTCTGCACAGTCGCGTACCTTAATCGCCAACATAAATTCAAGTTAAATGACGCTGTTTGGCCGCGATTGCACTCTGGGCGTAACATTTCAGCCGCGGGTGATGTCATCAGCAGCTGTAGTGTTCTGATGAGACTGAAGCAATTCTGCTCTGATGGCCGTGTGACCACTGCGACACGAGCCATTACAAATCGCGTGGAAGTATAAACCAGCCTTTAGGTCCAACTTCACAAAGTGCTGCTCCGGGGAAAATTTGAACCCAACGAAATGGATTTGGAGCGCTGGAGAGCCCAGATCGCAGAGGTCGGACACGGTTGTATGGAAGGGAGGTTCCTCTCACACTTTTAAAGTTACATAAAGACTCTGGCGGTCGTATCGGAGCCGTAACACTAGCCATGGGAGCCCAGGGTAAGAAGAGCTGAGGACCGAAGAGCACCAGAGGAGTTGTGGAGTCAATAAACTCAGCAATATAAAGTGATGCCTGAGTAAGTAGGGCTCTAAAAGTAAGACCAAATATTTGAAGATGATTTTAAAAGAACTGAAGGCCAGCAGAGTAACTGCAGTGATGCTGAGAGATCAAAGGTCCCGAGCAAAACCACTGATGACTATTGACCGGATAATGTTGGAGAAAAGTGACTAATGATATCTGTCAGAAACACGCTGAACCAAAGAGTGACCATATTAAGAAAACCAACAAGAGCAAAGGCATAATTACCTGATCCTGTATTACAGGATCAGATAAATATTCCCAAATATCAATACAGTTTATTTACAGCACAATCCCCTCAACAGACCCTTTTCACAGTGACGTCAGACAAAATGGCGACAAGGCTGAAAAAGTGAAAAGTTACTTCCAACGTTTGCATTTAGAACGGCAAAACTGACAGCTGAACTCTGTTTGACACAATTTTACATTAGTAATAAAAGGTAACCATACCAATAAAAAAAAAAAGTACAATATTCATTTTTTGATTGTCCTGCTGAACTGTACTTTCATTTCCTGTCTTAGATCGTTCACTAATCTAAACACAGATTTGAATAATCCTCCAATATTGGATGTTTTATTGA
Source organism: Oryzias melastigma (assembly GCF_002922805.2). Lineage (NCBI taxonomy): Eukaryota > Metazoa > Chordata > Actinopteri > Beloniformes > Adrianichthyidae > Oryzias > Oryzias melastigma. Next base: position 20,377,570 of record NC_050530.1, on the reverse strand, counting down.
AAATATCAACCTTTCATTTGAGCAGATATTATTCTAACTGTTCTATTTTGGTCGATGTTGTTTGTACGTATTTTCAGTGCGATCTGCACAGAAGCTGATAGAAATTAATGTTGGCTACATTTAGGAAACGTCTAACTGGTGAGAAAAGATCTTCTGCAGCTCCACGTCTCATAGCCAAAGCTAACGCTAGCATTAGCATTAGCACAGATTAAAAGAATAAAATCATAATTACCTTCATAATCGTCAACCAACATTCAATGAAGTTCTTGTAACCTTCATCTAACTTTAACTTGGTTGTCAGAGAGAAATAATCCACGACTGGTTTAATATCCTCCAGAGGAATTTGTGGAGCTGCTGTTCTGACTGCAGACAGGATTACTGACATTTGTACTCTGATTTATGAATGATCTAAGAGGAGGAAACCAATACAACCAGGTAGGATATTTATAAAATAAATAAATACATTTCAGTTACAGTTGGTTAGTTTACATTTTATTATTTATGTAAAATTGCTTTAAAAGCGTTCAGCTGTCAGCTTCGCCGTTCTAAACAATATGAGCCGGAAGAGACTCTGCTCATGACCGGCGATGAGTGACGTCACGCTTTGAAAAGGGTCGAAACCATCAAACAAGTTTATCTGAAAACCAAGTCAATCTAAAACACAAGAAACTTCAAGTGGAATCATCTGCACTACAGCGACAAATGTTGAGAAGAAGTCTTGTTTGAAAGAAAAATCCCAAAATAAAAAAGTAGTGAGTGTGGAAAGTGTATCCGAAGTTCAGACAGCAGGAAGATAAGGTTTTCCAGTCTGCACAGCTTCTGCACTGACAGACCGGACCGTCAGTAGGTTTCAGTCATGGTTTGTGTCTGAGAAGTCGATCAAAGCTCCAACCTGCTGCAGGAGTACTTGCCTTGACGGCTGCAGTGACTGCAGCGGTGGCTGCGATGCTCAGCCCCTGCTTGCCAAAGTTCACCATGGTCTCATAACTCCGTTCTCTGGCCTGCACAATGTAGTCATCGATTTCCTAGAAAGAACACAAACCAGAGCGCCTTAAGAACAGGGAGACTTCCATCCTTCAGAAAAGAGCTGTGGTCCTGTCTGAGAGCAGACAGACGGTCTTACCCGCTCTCTGGAGGACAGCAGAGGGTGCAGACACTTCCTGTAGATGAGGCTCGCTCCTCTGGTGTACGGGGACAGCAGCCAAATCACAAACGCAATCTTCAGCTCATAGTACAGCGGGAACCTGCACACACAGGGAGGAACATTTATTCACAGGACTCCACAGACGCTTATACCCCAAACCCATATCCAATCATGGAACCATAGAAAGAGCCGGGCTACAGCTCGCATGAACATCTGGAACCAGCATCTACCAGTTTGGATGAATATTTCTGTAGTGTGTTTATTTCTGACATGAAGTTTAGCAGCTGAAGTGAACTGCACACATTTTGATAGGGATGATTGTAATTAACAAGCTATTGAGTCATTTCAACCCGAATATCCCGGATTAAATTAAATTGTTAACATTCTGTTGGGTTTTCCTCCCGGCAATGTTGTCACCAGCCCAGCAGGGGGGGCTAGACTAACAGCATGGGAGTTCACAGAATGACAACAGAAGGTAAATGTCCTCATCTCACACTCATGAGGAGGAGGAGGATGTGTTCTTCATCAGGACAGCTGAGTGCAGTCATGCTAACATGAGAAGCTACCCCTGACTGTCTCATGACCTCACTGAGCACAACTTCTACTGACAGGCGTCAGTGGAAGATGCTGTTACTGACATCAGAGGTACTGATTGGTCCACAGCAAACGCCAGCTTCACCTGCAGCTGTTAAATAAACTACACGGTCAGCATATTTCCACCATCACTGTTCCATGTGTCTGTGTTAATATACTACCGAGGGTCAAGTCACAAAGAAGGAATCCAGAGATAAAAATGTAAATGATTCAAACAGAACTGACGATAAAGTTTACAAAATTCAATCATAAGTGATCACAAAAGTGATCAACCATGAATGGAAGGAAGATTTGATTACAGCCAACAAGATCAGGTCAAGATAAGAGCCATGCTTCATCATTTAAAGCTTTCATGTATCAGTAAAGGGCAGAGGTCAGAGGGGTTGATTCTGGTTTCTAAGCTTCTTTTGACAACAGGTCACATTCAAGCTTTTAGGGGAAAATGGTAGAAGTTTAATTCTGCAAATAATGCACAAAGAAACCAGAGAATGCAAGAACTACAGCTAAAATTTGCACTCAAATGTTCGATTCTCTAAACCCTGACTCAGTAATCTCCACCTGTCAAAGCTGTAGACCAGGAGTGTCAAACTCAATCACACAAGAGGACTGCTAGTGTGAATGCTGTGAGCTGAATTTGATCGCTGAAGATGCTAGTGCCGATAGCTGAAGATGCTGAACACATGATGCTTTGACACATGTGCTGTAGATCTACAGAAATCCATCCCAACTCCTGCTCTTTCAATCCTGCTGTATCCAGCAGTGAGATCAATAAGGAAACACCTGGATCGTTGGTTGGTCGGCAGAGCATGACCTACAAATGTGTGTGAGGTGAGCGTGTTGGACCTTACCACGCCAGCGTCAGGTCAGTGATGGTCTCCACAACAGTGTAGAGGGCAAACACGATCCAGTACATCATCCACCGCACCTGCACACAAAAACACACTCAGACAACACAACAAACACTTGAGCTGTATTACCAGCAACAACCTAATAGAAGAGAAACATTACAGAACCCAGTAGAGAATCGGTTAGCTTCAACGCAGAACCAGAGTTTAACAACTGCAAAGCCTCCATAAAGTTACAATTTCATTTTTACATCTTCTCTTGTGCTCCTCATCACTCCTCCTCATCATCGCTCTTCCTCAAAAACACAGGAAGCAGCTGGATGTGGTGAAACAGACTGGGCTGGACCCGCCTGCTGCTGCAAGACTGAGCACACTAGCAAGGTGTTTTTGGTGTGGGAGGGGGGAGGTGGGTTAGGAGTCTGAATACCAACACCAGCTGGTGGTACAGTGTCCTAGCATGGTTCTGGTTTGTCAACCAACCTTGTGCTCCTCAATCTGCTCATTAACGGTTACACAAACAAGCTACTGCTCAGGTACAGACTCAGTCCTTCTGCTCCTCAGTGTTCTCAGTTCAACCTCAACTCCTCCATGAGCAGGTAACCAACACTGGAGATGTCGTCGAAACACTAAAAAAAGACACGCTCTGACATACCCTAAATCACATGTGTCAAAGTCAAGGCCCGGGGGCCAGATCCAGCCATCCAGGTAATTCTATCCAGCCCTACAGATCATTTTATTTTACTGTTATTAATGACTGTCCGGCCCGCGACCTAAGGTGTGTTTTGGCTGCTTGTGTGATTGAGTTTGACACCCCCGCCTTAATTCTTCAATCATTTACACAATCAACATAAAAGCAGCTCACTTTTCTCCAGAATCAGCTAGAATTACGTTAGATGTGTCAACAGTTGGAGAGAATGTCAACACTGGAGCTAAAGGGTTAAAGAGCCAGCTCTCCACAGGAAGAGTAGCTGATGTCCCACCTCTGACCTCTCTGAAAAGGCAGGGCAGCCATGACCTCCAAGGTGAAAATGTTAGAAGATTTTCATGTTGGATATTTACATACAAGCCAACAAACAAAAACAAAATCACAATGAACACAAAACAGTCTATAGAGTAATGTCTATTCGGCGGCAGCAGGGTTAGCCAACAGCGGGAAAAATGCGGCATCTCATGAAGCACTTAGAATTATCAATGCTGTTTCACCTCACCAGTTGAGTCAGAACCAGTTGAGCAGGTACAAAATGTGCTGGGACTGCAAGTCCTGGTTGTAGTTCAAACCAGTCCAGGGCTCAACCCCTTTACAGTTTGTCCTCAGCATTCTTTCCCACCTCCCTCCTGTCTGAGGCCACTCCAACCTCACACCTAAAGGCAGCAAAGAAACCCTCCAAAGAATAGGACTTAATTCACCGAGGAGCTTTTCTAAGTAACATTTTATTTTCTTAATCTATAGTTCCTGATCTCAACTAAAACAATGGTACAGATTCCATGTGGGATTTCTCTGATCTTTATAACTAGTCTTCCAGTTGGTTTTTAGGAACATTCTGTACCTTTCATACACTGTTTTAACGTTTTTACATAAATAAATACTTCATGACCAATATGATTTCTAATCCACACTGCTAGTTCCTGAGATGGAAAAAGTAACTCCACATAAACACAGTGTTTTGGCAAGTGAATATTCTGAGCACAGATCATGTTAACCGCACGGTGAAGTCTGATCAAACATTCATTCAACATCATGGTGTCAAGGTGGTTTTATTCAGCTCCTCTCCGGTCCCCAGTGATCCCACCATCAGTTAGAAAGTAAGAAGTCAGATGGTAGAGAAGGAAGATGAAAAGGATCTGGAAGCTGACGTGTTTTAAGCCTATAACTGGTGTAGCATGTATAATTCAGAGGAGCAGGATTTCAGCCTCCCCGACATGAGTTGCATCACCCAACTCCAACACGAAACAAGTTCCAGCCCTCGAATCTATATCCACGAGCACTTTCCCATCACACCCCTGGGTTTAGAAGGCAGCCAACATTAAGGCACTTTCACTTTCTGGTTTCCCAACCAGCTCCTTCACGGAAATTAGGGCCGAAAAACAAAAAATGTCTCTAGACATTTTGGAGTCCTCAGTGTAACAAAATCTGATCTATGACTACATGATCAGTTTTCTTTTTCTTTCAATCAGACGTAATTATTGTGTCAGATGGTTTTGACCTCCCTGATGATTCATGTATGGAGAGAATAATGAGTTCTCATCTGTTTTAGTCTGAAGATGGTTTGTGCTGCTGTTTGTGTGACACGCGTTTCTGCTTCGAAACTTACATATTCCTTGACGTTCTTGGTCTTCACGGCTTTGTAGGAGTAGTATGCAGGATACAGAGTCCCAAACAGCAGCCTGTTAACAGAGAGAACATGGAAACATCCTCTTCATTCCATCTCATCTTGAACATTTGCTGCTGGAAACAACAGTGCCTTTCACTGACATCACCATGAAGCTCCAGAAGCAGTTTAACACCTCAAAAGTCTCTTACTCTGGCGTCCACGCCAAACCAACCATCAAGAAAAACTTGGTGGAGGCTGAGGCGTGCACACTAAGCTGTGATTTGCCTTTCGTGTTGGGCAGTGACCACGAGTCCTGGAAGCACTGAAGACAGTGACTCAGTGTTTCCTCTGTAATCTTCTGCTCAGCGGTGGTTTTGGATAATGCAAGATTTGATTCCATTTGGTTGCTGCCGTTTTCCACAGGAACCCAGACCAGCACTAAATTCTGTTCTTCCATTTCACACAGCACTTGATCTAAAAAACGTTCATGTGTTGAAGCTTCTGCCGTTGATTCAACACAGCTTTGTTAGAAAAACAAATCTAAAAACATGAACCTCATGATTTCTATGCTGTTATTAGTCACCAAAGTATCTAAACCTAGTCACTAAATCTATTTCAATTCACTGACTAGTCTGTTTGACTCCAGTTTGTTTAGTTGTTGATTTGTCAATTTTTGGCTGTAAAACCCTATTTGTTTGGTTTGTCAAAAATAGTTTCACAATCATTTAAACTGAACAAACTAGGATTTGTGTACAGATGAATTATTACAGAGTTACTACAAAGGCTGTTTTTGTCTGAACAAGATCCAATAAATTATTTTAAAGAAGATGACTCCATAGTTTTGATAAATTGGCCTTCAAAAAGTAGATTAGTCCAAATAACTCCCGATTCTGGGAAAAAACAAACCATAAAAAGCTTAAAAAAAGACACTGATTTGTGATGATCATCAGTGTTTCATCAGGATAGTTTAGCAACATGTAATCCTGTATTTAACCTAAGATGATGTCTAGCACGTGGTGGGTTATGTGGAAGATGTGTATGTGGGCGGGTTACACAAGATGGTGTCTACTTGTACTCTATTGTGCTTTTCTACCTTCTTTGAAGCCCAAAGTCCTTTACAATCACAGACCCATTCACGCATTCACACACTGGTGGTGGCTCCACTGCCAAACATTGGTGCCAATTTTCTACCAGAGGCAACCTAGGGTTTAGTGTCTTGCCCAAGGACACTTCGACACATGGGCGGGCAAGGCAGGAATCGAACCTGCAAACTTCAAATCAGGAGTCGACCACCCTACCGCTGCACCACGGCCGCCCCAAAAGCTCCATATTGCACAGAATCTAGAAACCCTCAACCACTAGTCTCCTCAGCAGCAGCAGCAGGTCTCCACAAGCACTGGTGATTAGCTTCCTGACAGACATCCCTCCTGGGCTCATCTCTGATATTCATGGCTTTATGCATTCTGGTGCAGATGTGATCAAAAGACAGAAAATGCTGAGGCAGACAGAAAACAGCTGCTGACAGTGGAGAAATATCACTGAAATGTATCCCTAGCTATTCTGTACTGATCCATTCAAATGAAGACCTTCCCTTTGACCTAAAGGGCTTCACATAAAGACTGATTCCTTGTGCTGCAGTGTCTGCTCCTCTCAGAGATGATTTAAAGACAAAGACTGTTCTTTGTTTCTGTGGTAATGTGACTGCAATAGCATTCTGGCTAGCTGCCTCAAGAATGAGGATCATAAAGACACCCTGGATATGGTCATCCTGTGCATTAGAAGAACTTATTAACCTTATAATTAAATTAATGTTTTTTTATATATTTGGTCTTGTAAAGACAGCAAACATTTATTTAGTTTTAATCAATATTATTTTTCTACACTTGATTATTTATCTGCAGTTTCAGAAGCTGCTGTGGACTTTGAGTTCTCTCTTAAATAATCAAACTAAAAAGGCATTAGTTAAGGTAGCAACTTTTATTTTTGCTTCCCTCAACTTTCAATAGCTTTTTTAACATTAAGCTTTCATCCAGTCCTAAAAGTTTAAAGGACTGTACTGTAAAAAGGGTTTCCAGTGGTCATTTAGTTATGATTATGCTGTTTTTAGCAAAAATAAAAAAAAATAAAAAAAACTGTTGTTTTCTAGGACATAGTTTCTGTGAAGCAACACGGGTTCATTAGAAATTCACCTTGTAGGTGGGACTGTTGCTGAAAGCTCTGTTTCTACTCTCTCCCACTAGCTTACAGCCCCTCACACCCTCAACCTAACGTTACAAGTGCAACAAAAATGGTGGGTAATATTGGAGCTATCCAGTCGTACAGTTTTTATCCGAATTCCAGTTCAGACGAGGAAAATAAAGACGATCATGGATCCATTCGTCTGCATGTGGAAGCATCAGCATGGAGCGGAGCAGGGAGCTGAGGCCCGCCCAGTGAATTTATTTCAGTCATTTTTTCATCTGCTATTCTCAACAAGTTGAAGGAAGAAATACAACTAAAATGGAATTGTATCCTTAATTTCCTTTATAAATGTCTTCCATCATCAGAGAAAGGCCAAAAGGACATGTTAAAAACACGATATTCATCAGAGGTGGTCTTCAAGGATTTATTCTCTTATACGTCACCAATACTTCCTGCAGAGCTTTAGCATCTTTAGTTCTCAGCACTTTTAAATGAAATCCATCTTCCGATTTGGATTTATATTGCATCATTAAAACTGAGAAACTATGATGCTGCTATTTTGATAAACAAATGACAAGAATAACAGCTCATGATAAAGTAATCGTCAGTAGCAGGACAAACAGCATATCCACCGGTCACTCCTTAACAGGATTTATCCAGTCTAATGTCTTGATATGCACACACTATGATCACCAGCATCATACGCTGGGATTTATGTAAAAAAGGTTCTGGTTCTGGTTTTAAAAGCAGGGCCTCTTTTTCATACGGCACTCCCCACCCACCCACCTCCCACCTCTGACTGCAGCTGAGAAAATAGCCCCGAAGCTTTTAGAGGGGGCTCGGACTCCAGGCTCTGGGTCAATTTCCCTGGTTTCCTGACATTGTACACCACTAAGAACCAGATGGATTCAGGGAACATGGAACCCAGAAAAAAAAGCGAGAGAAAAAAGTAGTAAAAAACAAGGAAAGAGAGGGAAAACAGAAAGACAGAGAGGGAGGGGTACAGTGAGCCGAATGGTTCTGGAGCCCCCAGCATCTGGTTTGAGCTTCCAGAATAGGAATTTGATTCCAGGACTGCTCCCTAAAAACACAGAGGGTGGATTGTTGAAAGAAGTGCTGCTGCAAATGGAACCGCTTAGAAAAATGGCTTCATGGAGAAATCATAAACGGGAGTTGGAGGGAACCTACAACTTGTATGTTGTGTAACGTGATGTTCCCACATTACTATTTCATACGGTAGAATCTTCTAGAAAAACATTTAATACGTTAAATTCATTTCAACGATTATATATTTGATTGCTATTTGTCAATGTTTTTTCTGACTTTTATAACCCTTCGACTCAAGTTAAAATCAGAATGTGTAAACACGGCTGCCTGGTTTTGTCTCTTTAGCATTCTGGCGGACATCTTCCAGAGCAGCTGGAATCAACACTACCAAGAGGACACACTTTGGTTCTTTATGGTGTTAAATTTCCACCAAAAGTCTCCCATGAGCATATATCAAACTCAGCGTACGCAAGGAACGATCCACGGGCGCAGGACAGACTCAACGCACGCTCCCCTACTCCTCTGCGCTCGTGAAACCTCTTCTCGCATCTTTTTTGATGTTCCCATTCAAAAAAAAAGGAAAATGAAGCAAACAAAAAATGAATGTGTGAAACTCATTAAATAAGAAAAGTGTTCAATCACCGGGCGGACAAAACACAAAAAGAGGAACTCTTAGAAAAGGAATTAAAACGTTCATTATGGGTGGAGCGGAAGTAGTTTGTGTCAGAAATCTTCAAATATTGAATTTAAAAGTTCTTTGTCTGTTTGTTCTGTTTTTGATTTAATACTCTTATGGGAACACAAAGAATTTACCAGTTTCTCTTTAATAGTTTAGAAAATGCTAATTATATGAAATAGTCATTTTTATTTATTTCGCTTAATTCACTTTGAAAAACGAACGATACATGGATCCAGTTGTGGCGTCAGTATTGCTTTAGCAATGGTAACGGGGTGGAGGCGATAGGAAAGTGGCCAATCACATGCAGGTTTCCATTTTGCACAAACTTGCTAAGCGCGCAGGAATGCCACCATGAGCGTGTAGGACTACAGGAGCGCTCATAGAGGCAGAACTGAGCATGTGGGACATTCATGCGGAGTTTCATATACCCTTGTGGGGGACTTTTGAAGGAAATTTAACGCCATAGTTCTTAGCTGAATCTAGCTGACAAAAAAACTAATCCAAACTTAAAAAAATTCACACACCTTTTATATGTAGACTTACTGCTACACTGAATATTTAACCTTTTCTATGCGTCTTGAAATAAAGTCAAACGTGAGCCCAGAGTCTACACAGTGAGGAAAAGATGAGCACTCCCAGCTCTGATCTACTCCAGAAGTGTCGTTCTACTCTTAGAAATCTAGGCAGATGTTTTTGTAGTAAAATGAAGCAGAAGGTGAACGTAATCCACAACTATGCAGCTGAAGTAGAGAATCTGATGAGTCAACTGAGCACTTCTCTGTACAAAGGGGCTTCCTCAGTGGATTTGCAGCGCTGTGACCTTAATAGATCAGAGATCCTTCATTCACAGCCAGGATGCATTCTTAGTGAGGGTGTTTAAGACCATCAGAGGCGACCGCTGCACCCACGGTACGTTTGGTACGATAAACACCACAAGGAAGGGTTGAGAACCAAAAATAAAAACGTGTCAATCTTAAACATAATTTAAAAACACTGTATGTTAATCAGTCCAGAAATGTTATGAGTTTTGAACAAAATGTAATATCTATTTCTCCAGACTATTAAAATATGTACTCACAAACAAGAAGTGTTATAATATATTAAATAGTAAAGGGAAAAACGATTATTTTAATATTCAACTAATCACTGATTATTTTTTCAGATTAGTCGAATAATCGGGTCATACGCAAATTAGGTGTAAAGAAAACATCTAAACCATCATCAGCTTTAAACTAACTACAAACTAGAAAAGTTGCATTACCTGCGATAATGCTGGTGTGAATGCTTTTTGCTGCTAAAGTAGTGGCTGAAGATACTAAAGTTTTTTTGGTAAAAAATCATGCAATTTACTTTAATTGCTGAAGGGATTTGCTATAAAAAAAGAAACAAAAGCAATTTTCAAAATATTACATTTGCTAAAAGACTGAAAATGTCGATAAAGATGTACGAAAGAGCGCTGAAGCTGGCCTAAATTTCAGACATGTTTGTGGTAAAATAACTTAAAAATCCCTAATACATGCCAATTTTGCAAAAATATTCTGTGATGGTTAAATATGAGCTAAACTCCAAATTAGCCCAAAAAATGTTAGTAGATTTTAAATTAGCCAAAAAAAGCTAGCTCTTTGCTTTTAACTAGCTAAACTCCAAAATTGCCTAAAATTCCTCAGTAAACTAAATTAGTCAAAAACGTTAGCATGTTGCTAAAAAAAAGAAGCTAAAAATACCCAGTGGATAACAAATTAAATCAAAAAAATGTTAGCGTCTTGCTAAAATATTAGGTAAACTCTAATTTTTTTGAAAATTACTATAAAAGATGAAAATATAACTCATGAATATATTTAAGGCTTGGAATCTGAAACAAGGAACTATTTTTGACAAAAGAAAGTTTTGGTCTCACTGACTCAAATATAAAAAAGTGCATTTTTTGGCGCTAAACGACTAATCTACTATTTTAATACGTGATTAGTGGTCGATTAGACGACCAATTGTGGCAGCCCTAATATTTAAACAGAACAAAATGATTAAAATTAAGAAGTATTCACATAATTCCTACTAATATCTACTTTAGGAACAGAAATTGTTCCATTTTTTTCATTTAGTTATTAATTAGGACTAGATTTTTTGGATTTTGCTTTAATCTTCCCAGTATTTGGCTTTTAAACTTATAAAAGACAAACAGGCGTTATAAGTCTTCAGCGTCCTCAAACCTGCTTCTCTGCACACATACCAAAAGTGTTCAAACAAAAACAGTTTGAGACAAAACAGTGGCCCAGCCTGTTCATGGCAGCGGTACATGTGGAGCCTCCTCAGAAATCCATGACACATTCAGGAATTCACACAGGAAACGTACAGGAAAACAGCAGAGAGCTAAAAACTCACTAATCAGCAACACTGATTTTAGATCTGAACTTTCACAGGGTTTCATTGTTATACATTTCTAGCCAAACCCAGCCTGAAGTTTTACAGGAAAGGTCCATGTCAGCTTGTGTGTAAGTTAACTGATTGGGAGAATGGATATGAAGTTTGAAATGTGTACTTCTTGGAATATCTCCTATTATATTTTAAAGACAAAGGTTTGAGCGTAGTTGTAAAGACCTGAAGTAATCTTTAGGAACATTTTTAGGGATCAGTGAAAACCCTGACGTTCATTTTAGATATAAAACCCTTCATCAATTCATTTCTGTCCTTTTTTTCATACTCGTTACTGACAGGAGATTAGAAAGTTCTATTATGTATAAACACAGGACTGGTTCGTCCATTAGGTGACCTTATAATGCTTGAATTATTTACAGCAAATTAGGCCGATAAACACAAAACAAACCAAGAATGCAGGTGAGGTGAGGTCATTATACCTGATTGACAGGTAGAGCTACCGCGATTCGTCGATTAATCGACGACTAATCGACTAATAAAATAGTTGACGACTAATTTAATAGTCGATTAGTCGTTACTTTATATTATATGGAGTCAGAGTGTAGTAAACTAAAGTTGAACATAGTTGAGAGTGTTTCAGCACCAAAAAATACACTTGTTATATTTGAGTCAGTGAGACCAAAACTTAATTTTTAGTGAAAAATAGTTCCTTGTTTTAGATCATTTGATATAATCTTGTTTTAATACCAGAAACTAATGAAGGACAGAGGCTGCATGGCTCATTAAAAGTTGAATAACTTATGATCATGATACGTCTTTATTTTTAGTTAGTTTAAAGCTAATGATGGCTAAGATGTGTGCTTTACATTGAATTTGCAAATGACCCAAGTGATGATGAAAAAAAAGAATTCTTGTTACTAATTGATGCGCACTAGTTACTATCTGGTTCGAATTAATTAGTAACCAGATTTTTTTTTTGTTATTCAATTATTTTTAGAAACAGTTACCGTCTGGTGTGCACCAGTTACTTTTTTACTACTTTAATTTTTAGATAAACAAGTTCTAGTTAGTAACCAGATTTTTTTTTTTTTTTTACTTCAAATTTTTCTATGGCGCTCCCAAGTATTTTTAGAAAAAAAATCTTTTTTTTACTTCAGTTGCTTTTTTTGACTTTGATATCCCTTTAGGGGCTCCATACCAAATCAATAAGCAGCAGAAGAAAATACATTTTTTGGTGTTTGGGTTTTTTGGGGTAGTTAAAGAGTTAAGGATCCAACGATAACGATATACATTCCACACAATTTAGTTTAACTGTTTAGCATACGGTTTGGTTTTAAAACACAAAGAGAGAGTAGTGGTATCCCTACTAAAACTGAAAGAAGAATATTTTTATATTTGTTAAATTATGCAGATTATAGAGGAGAAGAGATTAAATAGGTTTTAAATAAGTTTTTCTTCTTCCCTTCCCGTTTCAAGCATTTATTGTTTAGTTCATATAATGGAAATAAGGACTTAAAAAAGGTACTAAGATGTATACTCTCTGAATCTGATAGTGACTTAATTTTGGTTATTTATATACGTGATGTGTCTATGTTGATGGAAATATGCTGTAACTAGGGCTGGGCGATATGGGAATTTTCATATTGCGATATCGCTTTTTTCATTTTGTGCGATAACGATATTAAAAACGATATCAATC
>NC_050530.1:20329980-20364264 GCF_002922805.2 Oryzias melastigma | reverse complement strand
CGGCTGTTACTAGCATGCACAGTCTCTCCTCTTTCAGCCCCGCGTGACACGTAGCGCGCGGCAATAGACAGACTGTCTCCTTTTTTCCCTTTTTTTCGTGGAGGTTCTCCTCTAAATCAGGTTTTAAACTCCTGATTTTAAAGCGTGTCTTCTCTCCCTCGCAGTCTGTGGGTCTGTCGGTAACAAACAGCTGCGGAGGAATAATCCGGTCGGACCGAACCATTTTAAATTTAGAGGAGGGGGGTCCGGTGACGACGTTTCCAAAACAAAATATATAAACATCGTTACCTTGACATTAAAAATAAAAGTATTTGCGATTATATATTGGTTATTGGTTTACTGAAATAATGTTTTCTGTTGTGTCCTTTTGTCATCATTCGGGGCCTCCGTCCCCCGCCCCCCTCTCAGTCTGGGCTCCTAGAATCAGACACTCCGTAAGAAGAAGAAGAAGCGCGGCTCTTCCGGGGTTTTCTCCCGTGTTATTTAACACGAAAGTTTATCGTAATAGACTCATTTCACTATCGTAAAAAGGTAATATCGCGATAACGATAATTATCGTTTTATCGCCCAGCCCTAGCTGTAACTGACCGTGCTTGAAACAATTAATACACTCAAATTCAATATAAGGACATTCACTTTCATGTAGGTACGTTTGATTTAACCATGTACCCACGACTTTTTCACGGAACTGTAGGAGTTTATCTGACTGTAACACAGAGCGACTGTGTGGCGTGAAGACTGTGATATGTGACGCATGTGATAAACCATTTACCAGAACCGCCTTTACTAGAACTCAAAGATAACCGGAGTGATCAGACAAAATCCCAGACTCAGATCCATGCCTTTCACTTTCCATTGCGTTCTCACTTGGAGTGAAAGCCAGGTGACAGGAACTCTAGCTCTGGGGAAAGGCGCAGGCGTGTACATCTTCCAGGTAAACAGGTTAATTGCGACTCTCTCCATTGCTTCATATCTGTGTGCTAGAAGGCAAAGGTTGCTTAACCGGGGAAGCAGTGCTGTTTTTGCTCCGCCACTCCCTTGAGGTCTTTCCACTACATTCCTATCCCATCAGCCTTCCTTATATAACCACCTCTCTCTAAACAATTACACACAGCCAGGTCCACTAAGACAGGCTGAGACACAAGGCTGTGATTATGCGCATTGTTCACATCTTAAATGGACATAAAATGATATGGAGATAGACAGACAAACAGGTATCACGTAAAGGTCAGCTGGCTGCTATCTATCAGGCTTTACGACAATGGCGTAAAGGCTGCCAGCGTCCATTGGGCATGGCAGCAGGAAAACACCTTCAGCTGAACCTCGACGTGTTCGAACACGGTATCTATAAAACACAGGTCAATGCGCTGACTCACCTGCGAACCATGAACACCCAATGTTAGCTCTTCCATAATAACAGATAAAGACGGCATTATTACAAGACTTTAGGTAGGAGCAGAAAACTACTGAAAATGTCGAGTGTTGTCTTAGAAACCCTCCGAGGGGTCAGGTTCAGACCTAGCTTAAATGTAGCAGGATAGCCGCACAAGCTAGCAAAAAGATCAACAATTTACGACATTCCAGATGAAACTGAAGCTCGTTTTAACGTCGGTGACTGTCTTTGTACTCACACGACACTTCTTGAAATCATCCAAGACACCATCTCGACGGCTTTGGTGGGGCTGGAGCCGAGGCAGAGGCAGAAACAGCCCCGGTGCTAAAGTTAGCGCTGTCCGTTGGCTGTAAACTTCAACAAGTTCGATGAGAGACGACAGAAAGTGGCGGCTGCGACACCGCGGAGCCTCCAGCAGAACCCCCGAGCTCACTGTCCGGACGCTACACCCATGGGCCGGTGTTTATAGATGTGGATTCCTGTTGTTTTGATAAATGCTCTTCCTTCCCCGTCTCCACTTTGCTGCCTGGATCCTGACACCACAGAGGGCTGCTGACGTCATCAGCATAGACCAGAGGACGGCCAATCACCGCGCAGGACGGATAATTTAAAATTCAGTCTCCTTGAGCAAACCAGCAGGACGAAATCTATCTGTCTGTCTGTCTGTCTGTCTGTCTGTCTGTCTGTCTGTCTGTCTGTCTGCTAATAGCTGAAGATGCTAGTGCTGATAGCTGAAAATCCTAGTGCTGATAGCTGAAGATTCTGAAATTGATAACTAAAAATGCTGAAGCTGATTGCTGAAAACTTTGAAGGTGATAGATGAAATGGCTGAAGCTGATTGCAGAAAATGCCGATTCTGATAGTTTGCTAAAATCTTAGTAAAATGCCAAATTAGACTAAAATCCTGAAAAAAATTCAGAATTAGCCAAAACAGCGACCATGTTGCTGAAATTTTAGTCTATAAATCTCTAGTAATTGCCAAAACAGTCGAAAAAGCTAGCATAAAAAGAGCTGAATATTTTTAATAGCTGAAAGAGTTGAGCTATAGACATAAAAAAAATGTACGGAAAAAAAAATAATAATAAAGAAAAAATGAATCACTGTTAAACCAATAAACATTCTCTCCTCTCCATCATAGTTCAGACTGCAGAAGGCTGGAATAAAAAGTCACATTCTATGTGGTTCTCCATCAGCATTTCTGATAGCGTGTGGGGGCGGGGCCAAATGTGTAGGCGGGCCTGATCCGGCCCGCGGGCCGTAGTTTGGGGACCCCTGGTTTAAGTTACACTGTAAAAAAAACACACATTGAAACTGAGGAACAAATAAAAGATGGATGACAGATGTTTGCTGAATAAAAGCCAACCTTCTTTTTTTCCTTGTGCAGTTTCAACAAGCAGAAGCATGTAGCCTGTTTTCCAGACCTAAAACTCCTACACAACACCTCTGTGACTAAACATGCAACACTTTAACAGGACACAAGATGTTCAAAAACTATGACAGAAAGTTAAAATTTAAAGTTCACATCCACTGATGATGAACAGAGGCACCAAACAGGTTTCTGCATACCAGATTTCTAGAGTTCATGTAAACTCTGATACTTTTAGTAATCTGATTCCTCGAAGTTCTTGATATTTGTGTGGTCACCTTAACAGACTGACAGTCAATCACAAGGTTGCCCTGCTGTGGTTAGAAGACAAGAAAACATGCAGAAAAAACCCCAAAACATGCAATATGTGTGTTTTAAAATATGAACTTTTGTTTAGTGAAAAGAAATAAATGTTGTATATTTGAGTAAAACACAAAAGGACAATCTGAATAACATAAACATTTGTAGGAGAAAAAGATGGAGTCTGGATGGGAACCCTGCAGTTCAAGCCTTTGTCTTTGTCACAATAAAACCACAGCACTCTTTACAGTTTTCCAAACATAGCTTTTGGCTCATGCAAGTCTGGTCTGGGAGTCTATACATGCTGGCCTCTGTGTGTGCTGCACGTCTTCATCCTAAATGATATTTAAGCCTATAATGCGTGTTATCTTGAATACAAGAAGTATTTTGAAAGATCTGCATGTTTCGAAGGTGCATGCAGAGGCATGTGTGAGGGGTAGGTTGGCAGTGGGATGAGGTGGGGTGGGGGTGGATTTGTAGCTACTTGTCATTCATAAAGGCAGCTGCAGAAGTGTGCAGCATTGAGAGGGAGATTCCCAGTGGAGCTTCTCCAGTAACACAGCCTGGCGGTGCAGCATCAGACCATCATAACCTCCACAGAGAGCCTCCCAGCTCCACACATCCAAGCCAAAACACTCACAGCCACTGGCACATTGTTGTCTGAAATATTAGAATGAATTCAGAGGAAAAATGATCATGTTGATTCTGAAAATTCCCATTAACAACAGCTGTTCACTGTGTTGAGGAACCTTGAAGTGAATCTTTTTGATGCTATTAACCTTCTGTAACATTACACTGACTTTGAATAAACAAAGAAAAAACAGGGGAAACAAACAATCAATATAACATTATACAGTTTAGAATAGTTTTTTGTAATCAGTATGAGTTATTGGACAAATATAAGGAAGAAATGTAAAAGATGCAGTTGGTTGTCTTGTAAGCTTCTGTAGTCATGATACATTTGGTGGTTTTAGCTGTGGGCAAGGATATAGCTTAGTGGATCTTAAGAAACCTGTGACTTGTTGAGTTATTCAGCTGTGAAAAGGATGATCAGGATTTCCTGTGATGATTTTCAGCGGATGAAGCATCTGTCTTTAAACAATTAGCTGTAGGTCATGTGTCAAAGTCAAGGCCCAGGGGCCGGATCCGGCCCTCCAGTTATTTATATCCGGCCCTCCAGATCATTTTATTTTGTTGTTAATAATCAGCCAATGTTATCTTGCGCTTATCTCCAACTTGTATATTTTTGACAAATATATTTATATGCAGAGTAAAATCCATCCATCCATCTTCTTGACCGCTTCTTCCCTTTCGGGGTCGCGGGGGTGCCGGAGCCTATCCCGGCTACTGATGGGCGAAGGCGGGGTACACCCTGGACAGGTCGCCAGTCTGGCGCAGGGCCTCAATCACACACATTCAATCTCACATTTACACCTAGGGACAATTTAGAGTCACCAAGGAACCTATGAAGCATGTTTTTGGACGGTGGGAGGAAGCCGGAGTCCCCGGTGAAAACCCACGCATGCACGGGGAGAACATGCAAACTCCACACAGAAAGGTCCCAGCCGGGATTCGAACCGGGGCCTTCTCGCTGTGAGGCAAGAGCGCTAACCACTGCGCCACCGTGCAGCCCGCAGAGTAAAATATTTAAAGTTATTTAAGGTTTAAGTTGATTTATTCTGGAATAATATTCCTGCCTTTTTATTATTTATAATCGTGTTAAAAAGTTACTGTTTTAAAGTTTTAAAAATTGGCATCCTGCTAGCTTTTTGAAGTATTTTGGGATTTAATACGATTTTTTTTGAGTATACTGGAGTTTAGCTAATATTTCAGCTTTATGCTAGCTGTTTTGGCTAACTTGGGGTTTTATTTTTAAGTTTTATACGCTGTTTTGGAGTTAGGCTAATATTTACACGCTAGCTGTTTTAGCTAATTTAGGCTTTTTTTTATGTTTTTGGGGGCTATTTTGAAATGGAGCTATTTTCTCAGCTACCTGTTAACTGTTTTAGCGAACCAAAGTTTTTTTCTTAGTTTTATAGGTTAGTTTGGAATAATTTAGCTGGCAATCAGCTTCAGCATCTGCATCTATCAGCACTAGCATCTATCAGCAGCCAAATTCAGCTTATAGCATTCACACTAGCATTATCACAGGTAATGCTATATACCTAGTTCATAATTATGTTTAAAAGCTACAGTTTTAAAGTTTTAAAAATGTAGTTTTAGAGTGTTCAATAAATATGTATCCTGTTTGGTCTGTGACCTAAGGTGTGTTTTGGATTTTGGCCTCCTGTCTGATTGAGTTAACACTCCTGCTGAAGATGTTCTGGAACACAATCCAGAACAGAGTCACTCGCTCTGCTCCACAGACGGGATTATCGTCTTTATATGGATCATGTTGCTGCAAATGTTAAAGAATTTACAGTTTCTAATACAGATCAAACAAACTACACTGTCTTTCACCTGGAAAATAAAGGCGCCCTCAACACATCAAAGATTCAAAGGTATATGAGTTTTCTCCAACATAACTGACATTACTTTGAGTTTCCAAGGCTGAGACTGTTAATAGTTTTAATGTTCACTATATTAATTTCATAAACGTTACATTCATTCACAACTATTTTACCATTAAATAGAAGGAATTTACTTGTCTGAACTAAACTGCAGTCAAAGTGATCTTACAACCCGTTCTTAACCCTCCTTTGGTAAGGTAGAACATTGTCCTTGACTTAACAACCTGTTGCTCAGATTCATTTGTTCTGTGTGGTTTTGTGTATTTCATTAGTTTGTCTGTTAACACGTTTGAACTATTCATAAGAATTCCTCTCTTGGTTTGACTATGAAATGTCTGGAGTGGCACCAAACTCTTCCCCTTTTATTCTTCAACTGGTTGCCATGAGACTCTCTTGGTCCACTTTTGCTTTATCGTTTCTTCTTCTGTCTGGTTGTTCCTTCGAATGACTTTAGTGTTCCTTTTTTAGGGTGTTTCTCTCAGTGCTTCTCTACAGTTCTACCATCATTTTATCTCATTTTTTTTCTTTCCTCTCTTGGATTTGTCTCCAGAGGATGCTCCAGGCCTTGCTACAATACACACACACATACACAGGATCTACGCACACACAAACGTACACCCACATAAGGACGTTTCAGTGTCTGTATGTAACACTACAAGATGGCGCTTTGAACGGGCTGGAACAGCGTTTTGGACGCGTGGTTTGTACACAATAAAACTCTGATTTTGACTCTCATCTTGGGACAACTTCAGACTGATAGTACAGACTAAACATTTTCTGACTATAATTATTACAGTTCTCAGAGTCAGTGAATGCACCGGGACTGAAGTTACCACCCTCATCCATTTTAATTGGTCCTTCATGTTAGCCTCGCCCCATCGTGCCACAACGGGGCCAAAAGTTTTGAAACTGAAATTTTCAGATCCGGAAAAAAAAGAGTTCAAAGTGAAAAAAAAAATCGAAATTGAAATTTTGAGTTTTGAAACCTAAAAAACAGAACATTTGAGGCTGGAAATAATTGCTTATTTTAGAGTAGCAAAAAGTTTTGGACATTTTACTTTTTTTTGGCGAAAAAAACTATTTTTTTTCAAAATGCTTTATTTGGGTTTCAAATATTTATGACCCCAAAATAGCTCCATACATATGCACCATATCGTTAGAGTCAACACATAAAGAATGAAGACAGAATGCACACAATAGTATATCTCATCTTATTTATATTGCATATAATTATTATTTTTTTAATCATTACTGAAACATTTTTTTTGTTTTCTTAAAACCACGTGAAGTACCATGACTATACCAGTGTAAAGTACATTGACTGTATCTTGAGAACTGGAGTGAGTTAGTGTGATGTCATCCAGAAAAAATGATTTACTTACAGCTCCAACCAAATCAATTCAGTCACAATTTTGACACAATATATATGTGATTTTGGTTTCCTGGAGCCAGCAGGCACTTCCTGTTTGGAACTCCAGTAAGGAGGAGTCACTCCATCCAGTTCTCTTATACAATCACTGGCAAAGCACCATGCCATTACCACTTGTACCACTTGTTTTGTGCCCTCCAACATTTAAAATCCCCCTGTAGATGCAGCACCACAGCAGCTTCAATATAGTCTTACTAAGTGTTGTTCTTTCTTACACTGTGTGTATTCAACAACCGTCTGACCCAGACTAACAACACTGACATCTGCCTCAAACAGATGTGTTCTATCTGGTGTAGGTGTAACTTGAATTGTTTACATCCTGGTTTTCATCGTAAGGGAGGTGTGTGGGTTATGTGTTATTGTAGTATATTTTGTAGTATATTTTGTGTGTCTTTCTCGTAAATGATGTGCACACAAATAGAAAAGGATTCGGTTTCCATATCTGGAGCACAAACCAGTAAATCAGAACTAAAGAAATGTCAAAGGTAAGATGGAAACTGTTAAAAAGATGCCTGACAGATAATTGCACTTTGCTGTTTCAATGTCTATATACAAATGTCCCACTTCTGAGTGATGGTTCATTTCTATAAGTGTAAATAAATCGTGACAACATGTTTGTGTGTCTGAGATATGTGGAGTATGTGTACGGGAATAGGTTTCCACTATTTGTTTGTTCAGTATTTTACAAAAAAGTTGTGTGAATGAAGTATAGTTTAATTACTTCATTCATCAAAATGTTTTTGGGAAGGGGGATAATTAAACTAGTTTGTTCTTCTTTATAATCAGTACATCTTTGAATGATTAGAGGGTTCATTTTTTTCTATTTATTTGTAGATTTCTCTATTACTTAAAAAATGTTCTATTTTTGTCCCATACATGTTCAAATAAAAATCTGCTTTTCTTTACATTTCATTTAGTTAAATCCAGACTTGCAGATGATACACTGTGAAGCAGAAGCTCCCTCCTCAGGTCAGCTGGTCTTCAGGGTGATCTGTGGTCAGATGGTGGAGATGATTAAACATCCATCTGACCTCACATCCTGACAGTCACTGCGATTGCCTCATAGGAGCATTTACAGTTAATGTCAAAGTTAAAGTCATCATTTATCTATTTTTAAAGTGTTGCCAGCAGTCTCTTAAATAAGATTATGCTGCTTGTAGCCAAAACCAAAACACCTATGTTGGTTTCTAGGACATAGTTTCTGCAAAGCGGCAGTATTTCGTTAGAAATTCATCTCTAAGTTGTGGTTGTGCTTGTCTTCATTTCCCATCATCCATTTGTTTACACTATTTTCTTCTATCTTACAGCCCAGCATAACCCCAACCTAACTTTACAAGGGCAACTAAACTGACAATATTGGAGCTATCCAGCCGTACAGTTAAGATCCAGATTCCAGCTCAGATGAGGAAAACATTCATGGATCTATTTGTCTGTGTCAGAATGGAGCGGAGCAGGAAGCGTGTGGCCTGCCCATTGTAGTTTGTATGTCACAACTATGGGCTTTTTTAAATTGCATTTTCTGCTCCTGATTCACAACAATATGAATGATTAAAACTACGAAATGCAATTTTAAGCTTTTTTTTCCCTAAATTTGCCCTCCATCATGAGAAAAATGCCACAAGAACATGTTAAAAACAGCAATTACACAAGTTTTTATTGGAGTGGGTCTTTCAGATATTTTCTTATTATAACACATTCAGAAGTTTAATAAAATATCATAAAACCTTTTTCTTAATATTCCTGCTTTAGGGTGTGAAAAAATGTTTGTCCAGATCCTGGCTGTCAAACTCAAAACCCCCAAACACACCTTAGGTCACGGGCCGAATGGAATAAACATTTATTTGAACATAATAACATTTAATTTTTAAAAATGTAACTTTTTAACATAATTATAAACTAGTTATATAGAATTACCTGCAATTATGCTAGTGTAAATGCTGTGAGCTGAATTTGGCCGCTGAAGATGATTGTGCTGATAGGCGAAGATGCTGAAATTGATAGCTAAAAATGCTTAAGCTGATAATGGAAAATGCTAGATGCCAAATTAGCATAAAAAACAAACAAACAAAAAAACGCTGGGGTAGCCAAAACAGCTAGCATGTAGCTGAAAAACTAGCTACAAAATAGCTTAAAAATCTGTAAAAAGCCTATAGAAGCCCAAACAGCTAAAAATTAGTCTAACTCCAAAATAGCCCAAAAACTACAAATTAAACTAGCCAAAGCAGGTAGCATGTACATACTAGCCTAACTCAAAAATAGCCTAAAAAACTAAAATAAAATAAAAAGCCTGAATTAGCTAAAACAACTAGAATGTATTAGCTAAACTCCAAAATACTCTAAAAAATCTTAGTAAATGCCAAAATAGTCCAAAAAACTAGCATAATGCCAATTTAAAAACTTTAAAACCTTAACTTTTTAAGATAATTATGAAAAATAAAACGGCAGGAATATGTAAGTAAATGTTTATTTCTATAGCACCTTTCTCAGACAAAAATCACAAAGTGCTTCACAAAGAAGACAGAATAAAATTACAGCCAGTCATACACATATTAATAACATAATAGACAGTAAAAGCAAGGTAAAACACAATAAAAGACAACAATAAAATTACCCAAAAGCTCTTTTGAATAAAAACGTCTTGACCTGACTTTTAAAACACCCAACGGAGTTTATCTGTCGTACTGACATTGGGAGTTCATTCCAAAGACGAGGAGCAACGGCTTAAAAGGCAACGTCTTCTCTGGTTTTAAAGCAGGTTTTTGGAATTTATAATAGATTTTGATTTGAAAACCTCAAGGATCAAACTGAAGAGTAAGGGTTAAAAGGTCAGCAATGTATTTAGGAGTTTTTCCATTCAAGGCTCCAAAAACTAAGAGTAAAATTTTAAAATTTAAAATCTAATAAGGAATACAATTCCAGAATAAATCAACTTAAACCTTAAATAACTTTCTCAATTTTACTCTCCATAAAAATATATTTTGTCAAAATTATACAAGTTAGAAATAAGAGCAAGACAACATCGGACCATTATAACAATAAAATGAAATGATCTGGAGGGCCGGATCCGGCCCCCAGCTCTTGACTTTAACACATGAGATCTAGATGATAATCTATGTGGATTTCAAAGTCATTAAGGCACAAATATTTTTTTCTTAGACAATGAACTATGCTGTTCAATAAAAATGTGCTTTCTAATGTTTAAAATGAGAACTTTCATTTTATTCTGTTGCCAGACAAATAAAAAACATGTAAACATAATCAGATCGAGGTTTTAAACAGTTTATAATAAAGTGACAGGAAAAATGATTGTAATTCACATCTTCCATGCCTGCTAATACCCTGAAGAATGTTGTTACACCTGCAGAACTACAACAAAGTAGTATGGGATGGTGAAACCACCGTGGCTCCGGGAACAACGAGGGAGCTCGGTTCCACTTTCAGACTGAGCACCAGAATAAACAGTAGTAAATTCTGTTCCGCTGGAAAACGGGAGAAAAACACCGATCCAAATGGTTCTGTTCAGCGGAAGGATACGGTCGTTCTGCGGTCTGGTAATGCTTCGGGATTGAGCGGAGAAGCACGCGCATGGATGGCAGCGGTGATGCGGCTCCAGCGTTTTTTTAGGCTGGAAGGAAAGAGGCTGCCGCTCGAGCGGGTGGAGACTGCTCGGCGTTTAAATCCCCCGGGCTGGTTTTTCACATTTTACCAACTAATTACTTTCTTTTTTTAATTTTTCTTTGTGCCGCTGGATTTTTTGTACTTTAATGTCGCCAATACCAGGTCTGTAAGGGCGTCGTTGTTGGGAAGTTTTTCACGGGGGGGTCGGCCAGCGTAGGGCCATGGCAGTCGAGGCTCGGCCGGAGCTGGTCGGGAAGCGGTTCCTCTGTGTCGGCGGGGACGAGCCGCCTGAGCTGGGGAACCTCGCCCGGTGGCCGTGGAGGTCTGGGGTCATACGGGCTGTGAACCACCGTGACGGCGACGAGCTGACGGTAAGAAAACGGCGCTTTCTCCTCCTTTATTTGTGTTTCTGTCGCTGGAGCAAACGGGAGGAATCTGGGCTGGTTGGCTAGCTGCTGTTGGATTATGCTCCGGAAAACCTTCTCCTGTGACAGCTTTACGTTTGTTGGGGTTTGGTCATTGTTTCGTGGGTAAGTTTGGTTCAATTCCCCCTCTCTGTGGAGCAGTCGGTGAGCCGGGGGGAGGCAGACGAACAGCAGGGGGTTATGGAAAGCAAACATGTAGTGTGTGTGTCCAGACAGCTATTTATTTAAACTCTGTCAACATATGCAGGAGCTCTCTGGATCTCCTAAAATGTTCTGACAAACTGCTCTGTGGAGGCATGTGGGGCAGAACCATCTGCCCCACTCCGCTCATCAGCTGATGGAGGCCGAGCTGGCTCCACAGTCTGCTGCAGGTGATCAGTTTTCACCTGAGCACGACCCCGCGTCCCCTCATGTGCGGATTTAAGGGCAATAATCGAACCTCTGTCCGATAATAACCCCATCGACCTGTGCTGGAATTCTTGCAAAAACATCAGACGCGTCCAGCTGCAGGCGGAACAATGGTGTCCTGAAGTGTTGTCTGCATGGGAAAGAACATGCTGTCATATCACTGGCGGGCTCGTGCTGAATGCAGTGCTCAGGTCTTTTAATAAGGGACTGTTTTCAGCAAATAATGAAATAAATGGGTTGACAGGGTGGGAAATGCGCAGCCCTGCACTGGATCATCAGTTTTCTTTTGTTCTGAGATACCTTGTGCGGATGCTCCACAGCACAGCTCTCCCTGGTTGTTTGGCACCTTCTCTTGTCCTTCATCAACACATATCGTCAGATAAATCACCAAAAACTGGCCTTTCAGCTGCTCTTTGTCTCATGTAATTGGGATCTGTTGTTTTTCGGTTGTTGAAACTCGGCCAACGTAAGTGACAGGTTTGTGTCAGCGATTTACAGCTTTGAAATCACCAGACACTTATTGTTTTCCTAATATTTTGATGTACGATCAAACATAACTATTCTAGTGTCCCAACTAGACCTGCCACCAACGATTCATTTAATAGTTGACTAATCCCCGATTATTTTTTTTTCCCGATTAGTCGACTAATCATGCCAAACTGGATGTAAAACACACATCTTCACCAGAATTAACTTTAAACCAACTAAAAATAAACTAAACCTTTAATGAATCATACAGGTTCTGTCCTTCATTAGTTTCTGGTGTTGTTTATGTTCTTTGATTTACTGTAAGTTTTCAACCATGAACACCATCATTCCAGTAGATTGTGAAGGAGAAAAGCGGCTCGACGAGCCGCTTTTCCTTCACAATCTACTGGAATGATGGTGTTAACAGCTAAAAAGTTACAGTATGTTAAAGATTTTGTTTTTAAGCGAATATAACAAAAAGTAAATTTGTTGTTGCTGAACGCTCACATCTTTGTTCAACTTTACTGCAATCCTTAAAATATAATGTAATGTCTAGTCGACTATTAAATTAGTCGTCAACTATTTTAGTAGTCGACTAATCGTGGCAGCCCTAGTCACAACCAAACTGCAGCGTAAAAAGTGTATTTTTAATGAACAGCGTGGTCCTTGCTTCCCAAATCCTTTGTTAAACTGGTGGTTGTGTGTGATGTGATTTAGGCAGAGTAGTGTTCTGGTTTAATCCTTACAATGGGGTACAGTCTCATTAGTAAGGGGCTTAACTGGCTGAGTGAATACAGTGGTGAAGGATTCAAGATTAGATTAGAAGTGTGTCAAGCCAAGCTGTCAGGCCTTTGTCACTGTTTGTGGTCACACATGGAGACACTAAAATGTCGCATTTCGCAGTCACTACATTGATTTTAGTGTTTAAAGAAATCAGAATGTATAACTTTATTTCAGATGAATGGAAAATGGGAGAAATCGTTCAAACCATTGAAGCTAAATTTAGGAGATTTCACTGTTGTGTTCTACGGACAAAAGGAAGTCCCTACTTTACTGTTGCAGCTCCACTAATGTCTACTGCTACATTAATATGACACATTAGTATGTGTTATCAGGTCTAACATCACTGATTCTTGTGTGTCTGAACCGTTGTTAGTCATGACTGAGTATTGCTGCCAAATTCCTTTGATTTACCGTCCAACTGATTCATGGGGAAGACGCTTCATTTCCATTAAAAAAAACATTTTTACTTGTTTGGAATTGTTCGAAACACAAGTTGTGTTTAAACTGAACAAAAGTAGAGCGTTTACAGTAATTTTGACATTAAAAACTAAGAAACTCAAAGGCCTCAAACTTAAATCCTAAACTGATTCTGTATAACCTTGCTTCAGTCCCATTCCGATCATCTTTTGATCTATCTATCCATCTAAACACCTGTATCGTTTTCTAGGACATAGTTTCTGCAGAGCGGCATGAGTTTATTACATTTCTGAGTTGTGGTTGGGATTGTTGTCGCACTCCTATTTCCTATCATCCATTTGTTTACAGTCTCTCTCCCTAGCATACTCTTTGTTTTATATATTCATCAGAAAAATGCCTCAAGAACATAAAAACATTAAAAAACAGAATTTTCATTGTAGTAGGTCTTTAAGTTTCTGTTTCTCCAGAGAATCCTGCTGAATGGTTACTAGTAAAACTGATCACAGGAGGCATGAAACGGCCACACTCATCTGGATTCTCAGTGAGTGAAGAGAATAGTTCAACCAGTTTGTGTCCTTTGTTGTACATTGCAGTGCATGGGTGTACAGTCGCACTGCTGCTGGTTTGTTTTTGGACAGAGAGCTTCATCTGTGCTGCTGATCAGCAGAAAGTGATGGCTGTGACCGGGGAAGAACCTTCCACATCCATCCATGCATGATTATTGCAGAGCTGCAGTTTACTGAGAGGGAGCTGGGCCTTGAATAGCAGCGTTGTTAGGAGCACAAACGTGGGCAGAGAGTTAACGTGGCAGGAGAGCCGCTTTCATCTTCAAGTGTACATGTGTAAAGAAGCTCTCATGATG
This sequence comes from Oryzias melastigma, assembly GCF_002922805.2. Lineage (NCBI taxonomy): Eukaryota > Metazoa > Chordata > Actinopteri > Beloniformes > Adrianichthyidae > Oryzias > Oryzias melastigma. The sequence goes on along the minus strand of NC_050530.1, from coordinate 20,350,285 downwards.
TTTACTGTTGTGCTGCTTCAGTATGAACATTCTTCAACACCATTGTCTTTGTGGCAGAGTCTAAATTGTATTTAATAGACAAAATGACTTTTTGTTCATTTCTGCTTGTGTATCACATTGCAACTTCAACCATATCATTTTCATTTAGATCCCAAATTAATTGAGCTCTAGCAAGACGTGCTACAGTTTCCCAGAGATGCTGAAAAATAGACATTTACGTGTCCACAGTGTGTATTCAGTTTTATTGTGCGGTTCCTTATTCTATCACCTTAAGACTGGGCTAATATATAAGGAAATGGTAAACCTAAAGATGTTCTTTTTAAAAGAGTGGTTCCCCTGAAAGCCAAAGCTGGACAGACAGTAACTGATTCTCTTTGCCTCTACCTGCATACAGGTCCTCACATTTAGCCATAAAACATTAAACTTGTTTCTAACCAGTGGATGATGCACCACACAAGGTTTAACATTCAAAATATCAAAACATTTTAAACTGTGATTCTTCAAATTGTTATTAAATTACCACATATACAAAAGGCTGAATCTGAATTCTTCCCCTACCCCTCCAGCTTCTTCCTACCCCCTATTTGTAGAGGCATTTAGAAACTGTATTTGTGAGGGTAATGTGTAGGGATTTTTGAGGGTGGTCTGCGCCCCGCTGTGTCGCCGAGGAGAAAGTCAGGAGAAAGTGTGTCCTGAAACACAGAAGTTTACGTTTAAATGTAAGTGATGACCTTTTGTTTAAGGATGACTTTTTAAAATGATAAAACCCATGTTGTGTATTTTCCAAACACTGGCAGCTACACACGACACTAATGTAAATGATCGACAAATAAGGATGACGTCATCGGGGGGGTAGTGTCGTCTGAGTTTGAAGACACTAATTTCCATCCCTCTATGCTTAGAGGGATAGTAGGGCTCAGGGAAGAATTCAGATCTGGTCTTACTTCCTTATTTTAGAACAATAAAAAAATCAAATAACCTGGTGTAGATGTAGCTCTGGGTTTTTTCTGTGGACACTGTTTAGTGGCTTCAATAACCTAAAGATTAGACTCAGGTTAATAAGTCTGCTTTGTGTTTGTTGTGTTTCATTGAAAGAACCAGCCTTCACATACAACTAAAGCCTTGGTTATACCATCAGCGGTCCGCTTGAGCATATATGGCGTCAGGTTTCCACATGGTGTACAATCCCACTGAGGTCGGTCCTTTGAGCGGAGCAGCATTTAACGTGGTTTGGAACCTGGCAAAAACCATGAATGTTGTGGAACAATCAGCATCATGCAACATCATCAGCACATTCAAAGTGCAGGATCTGTGTGATTAGTCGACTACAGATGACACCGTTTGTCTCTTCTGCAGCTGGCTGGATGATGATTTTATGACGATGAGTTTGTTTATGAGTTTAAAAAATCAATGCGCCTGTAGAGAGCAATGACTCGCCCTTTTCCTAAATTTGTTGAAGTATTTTTTGTTGGGACGATAACAAATTTAGCATTAAAAATATACTTTTTTTATAATTATTATTTAAAAATGTTTAAAAGTGAAAACAGGTCCTGCCTTCTGTTTTTCTGTGTAATGATGTTTAGATTAGGTCTGGGTTGTGCCGTACAGAAACGTAGAACCACAGCAGATTGTTTGTGCTTTCAGTGGAACTGGCATGTCTGCTTATAATAACTGACTATATCTGAGAACTGGACTGAGTGTTTACTTCTGGCTCCAACTGAATGAAGTCCATTTTGTCACAATACGGATGCCGCCATGTTGGAGCCAGACATGCCAGTAAGCAGTGATTGGTCAGTGTCTGAGTCGACATTTCTATGGCAACCACTCTCACCAGGCAGGAGGGAACTTGTTGGAAGTCCAAACCCTATCACTTGAAAGCGGGCTTTAGAGAATCTGTCACTTAAACATTTTGAATGTTTGATGTGAGACCTCCTACCTTTAGACGTCCGATTGTCCTGTTTATAACTTGCAATAGAGTAAAAATATGGAGGGAAAAAAAACGAATTTGGAAGAACATGTTAAGAAAATTGATGTGAACAATAGAATCTGATAAATATAAAGGCTGAGTACTAGTATTTCTCTATAGAAGTCTATGGGATCCTTGTGACCAGTGGGTACTTCCTGTTTGGAATGTTAGCGAAGAGTTCTCTTATAGAGTCATGTGCCACAACTATGAGTTTGCGCCGCTATTAACCAGAGTCAAAAGTCTTCAGCAGGATCAGGGCTTTCATGAGGCTCTTTGTGCAGAACCAGAATCATTTTCATGCTAAAGTGATGGATGCGCATGGTTTGTTTTAGCTAGCTACAACACTGACCTGCCGTTGGTGTTTGAGCTGTCACCAGATCTATCTTGATTCTAAGAATTAAAGCATTGCCCCCTAATCTGTAGCAGTATATAAACCTGTCGGAGGTTGAATTACAACTAATGCTGTTCATTGATGGCAACATGGAATTAGATTTGTGTAACCAAACAAAAATAAAGGCCTCCTCAATAATTATTAGCCATTAAACTTTCTGTTCATTCATTTAAATTAGCCTGTTTATCTGTGGTCCAAGTGGACATTGGACAGGCTTTTCCACCTTCATCTTCTGTGATCTTACACAGGACATATTTCTCCCTCTGCCAACACTATGCCACCACTTTCTGAAAACATAAAACATACCATGTGCCAATGAAAAATCTGGTCAAATCTGCTGCCTCATTTTCCTTTCTACTCACCTTTCTAAATAAACACTGCTTTCGTGAACAAGAGAACAACACTCTTAAAGCTAAACCAACTGAATGAAGATGGTAAATATTCATGAGAGCCTGTAAAGGTCCTGTTTGGAAGTGAACTTGCTCAACATCCTTGTTGTCATGAGGGTTTTCTGAGACTCCGTGGTTTTACCAGAATGAGCTTTTAAATGAGCACAACTATGTTGTTAACTATGCTGAACAGTAATGCACTGCGCTCCAGTTTTTCATGACATCCACGTAAAACGGTGTTTTGATAGCGCAGTAACTGGATATGTGTTGGAACTTTGTCTCCTAAGGCACCAGAAAACAAACAGAATACAGAGTGTAAGATGAATCCTGGATGGTATGGCTGGATTTTCCCCCTCCCCCAGTTCAGAGAAGCACACGGACCTGCACACACACAGCACTAAATCTTCTTGACACATTGCCACATACAGCAGTCATAAAGGGTTCTGCAGACTTCCTAGATAACTCTGGGAATACATTTAACACGCATGTTTACTTGCTGCTGTAGTTTCCCAAAAATAAAGTAACAAAACGTTAGTTTGTGGAAATGGGAGACCTAAATTGTTTCAAGCTTAAAAAAATCCTAAATGCTGCAGTTGTAGCAGGATAAGCTGCACCAGCCATGCTCTACTTTTCTATAATCTGGTACTAACTCGGATACTTTCTGTTGTCTTCAACCCCAAAAACAATTTTTGGGTATCCTCATGGCCTACAAAAAAGTGGAGGGTTTTGTGAAACATGGGGAAACAATATGGATATATTAATATCCTACTGTTAGAAAGCCCCTGCAATGAAAATCCAGTTTTTAGAGTTTTTAACATGTCTGTTTTTCTTCTGAAAGAGAACAAATGTGATAAGAAATCATTTTGTTTTTTCATTTCCGAGTATTTCTCCTTTTAAATCAATCAAACTGTCTTGGACAGACTCTGTTTGAATGAATGATCTTCTTTCCATCAACAGCTCTGCTGCACATGCACTAAACCCTCATCTGTTCCTAGTGTCTAGTTCAGGTTCTGGAGAAGAGAAGATGGTATCTTCACATTGACTGCAGTCAAATGAGCCGCCGTTCACATTTCTGTGGTCAAATCAGCATCACTGGATTTTTGTTGTGAGTTTCATCCAATACTTACGGTAGCAGGACTGAGAACGCTGGAAAATCTCCACCAGACTCCACGGAGCTTCTTGATGTGACCACGGAAATGTGAACGGCGGCTCATTTGACCGCAGTTGGAAAGGATTGTAAATCAATGAAAGAGCATTTTGATGTTAGCTTTGATTATTTTATCAAGAACTCTGAGAAACCAATGATTGAATGTATTGATCACAGTCAATAAACATTGGAGAATTAGCTAAAAGAGTCTTTGGTGAACTGGAAGGAGAAAGAATCAGGATTTTGGAGGAAGTTCTGTCCATGAAGATCTTCACTTCCTCGTCCAGCTGACATCCGGATCAGAACCATACGGCTGGACATTACCCAGATTGATGGATGCTTTTATGTAGCAGTGGTGAAGATTTACGCTAGAGAGACACAGAGCTATCATAATCAGATGTGGGGGATCAGGGGCGGAGCTCCAAATGCCACGCCCCCTCAGAGGAGATTTTGGAAATGGAGGCTTCAGATTAACATGAAAAAATGCTTTTTAAGATATTTAGGTTGTAGGATTTTGGTTAAAAACATCATAATCACAATTAAAACACTATTGGGAACATAAAAAAAGACATAGGGGAATTTAATCTTTTTAAAATATCCACGCTTCTCTGCTCCAAACAAACACCCTTTCTCCTAAAGTTGGTGCTTCTCATTCTCAAAGGTGCTGCTGACCACAACAAGTAAGGAAACTTAACCAAAACTTTGTGAGTCAAACAGAAGCTGGAAAACTGTGATTGCAACAGCAAGCAGCAAAAATAAGTTTCATCTCCTAAACAGAATCAAGCCATGTTTAGGCCATGTTTTCTTTAAAGCTTTTTAGGGTCTACCAAAGATTTCCCAATTATGTAGCAAGTATTGCATTAAGATTGTATTATGATATTATAAATGGAAGTGCAGCCAGAGATTTCAGATATGTCGGTATCATCATGTGTGAAGGTGTTCTCATCCTCCACTCCTCCTGCATAGGAGAGCCGCATTATGCTTTTAAGACCATCGTGCTTTTGACCGAGGGACTTTTTTCAGCAGGGGTCGCATTGAGATTACCACTAACATTAATAACAGGGCGACAAGATGCATCGCTGTTGTCAAAGTTGCACAGTCAGCATAATACCTCTTTGTACTCAGTAGTTCTTGGTAAATGAAATCTTCTCCACTAACAGGGAGAACTTCTTTAAACATAGATGTGAACAATTGCACTGGTAATTTTGATCAATTTCACTGTTCTACTTAAGGATGTAGAACTCACATCTAACAAGTTAGATGCAGTTTTATTTTATTTGTTTTATTTTTGCTGGACAAAGTAAGGAACCGCCAGGGAAAATGTTGTCTTCGTAGAGCAGGTTTGTCCATTTTTCCTTCTGTTTATTTGAATTGCTATCATTTAGTTTTATATTATTGGAAAAGAAATGCATTTAATTTGATTTCCTCTATGCTTGTTGTTGTCTTTGTAAACCGAGTGTTGTCTGGTGTTAATATAAAAGGTAAAACTAAAGCAGATGTGTGTATCTCATGTTGTCTGCATGTTGTACAGTGTTGTTAGGCACTCTAGATGAAACTTTTCCCTCTGCTGTGAAAAATCTGTGCTCCAACATCTTGATCCATATCAGACTGTGGCTGTCCGGTGAGTGAGGTTCACAGTTTGGGTCGTGTCGAGTTTGCAACCGGGCTTGGCTGCATCTGTCAGAGCTTCAATGTTTTTCTTGTCAAGGGAGTTTTTGGATGTCTGTGAGCAGTTTCTTTGGGACTGCAGTTGGACTTTTTGTTCTCCGATTCCTTTGGGTTTTTGTACACATTGACGGTATGTTAATATGTTGGCTTATTGCTCTTTTGTACTATAAAAAAAAGTAAAAACGGTTTCCTCATTGATTGGGTATGTACATACACAAGGTAGGTCCCACTTCAAGGAAAACAAATAAAAAAAGAACTCTTCAAACCTTCAAGTTGGCCTGCATTTGTTTTTTAAGTCCAGCCGGTTCAAATCAGCATCAAGAAATCTGCATGAATTGATGGACATTTGATGCGTTTCAAGGTCTGAATCCAGAAATAGTTGAATGCAGCTGCTGCTCTTGTGTTTTCCATCAGCCAGGACCTCGTTGTCTTTCTCAGATGAGTTTTGATTGTGAGTTTTCCTGCTGTTTAAAAAGCTTAAGGCCAATGAGGGAAAAGTCCTGTGTTTTTCTGTCAGGACTGGGTGGCTGGCGGTATTTTCTTTTGGCTTCCTCGCTGTCAGATTCTGCGTGCCCTTGTGCTGTTTATGACTCCTCACTGGCATTCTGATATTACTGAAACGCAGAAAGACATGAGAGATGGAGAGATGAAGGGAGGAGAGAGGGGTCTGTGAAAGGCTGCATGCCATTTAAAAAATGAAGAAAAGGAGAGGGGGAGCGAATTGAAGAGCTGTGTACTCTTATTAATGGTTTGGTTTGAGAGAGAGGTTTCTTTCTGCTCCGTCTGGCCTTTCTCCCATAGCAACAGTAGCTTAGCCACGTGAATAGCAGTTCCTTTGAGTTCACCCACTGCACAGAACTTAACTCCTTCAGCCCCAGACTGCAGCTCCGCTCTGCAAAGGCAGAAAACCCGACAGAACGGGTTCAGAGAGGATCTGCAGTCCCGCTCTGCAACCAAACACTATTTTCAATACGTTTGCTTGTGTTTGTTGGAAAATAATTGTCTGTTATTGTATTAAGTATTGTCTGTTAAAAAAACGTGCTTTTAAAAGAAAAAAAAATACATTTAAATATTTAAGCTCTGAAAGCTTAAGAATTTTAAAAATATGTATAAATAATTATAATTTAAAACAGTACACATTACTTGGAGTGTGCAACCACACAGCTGCTTTTTTCAACATTTGCATCAATGTTTTGACAGTCCAGGAGTAGTGTGTAAAAGGGCTGCCATGATTAGTTGACTAATCGACGACTAATTGACTATTAAAATAGTCGATTCGTTGTTACTTTATTTTATTTGGAGTCAGAGTGTAGTGTAAGTTATATTGCATTCTTCTAGCTTTTTGGACTGTTTTGGCAGTTATTGAGGTTTTTTAGGCTATTTTGGAATTTAGCTAATATTTCTGCTACATGCTAGCTGTTTTGGCTAACTTAGGCTTTTTTTGTTTTGTTTTTTTAGGCTATTTTGAAAATTTAACTAATATCTCTTCTACAGTACATGCTAGCCGTCTAGGCTCTTTTTTTGTTTTAATTTTTAAGCTAATTTGGCATTTAACTTGTATTTTAGCTGCTTATAAACTTCAGCGTTTTCAGCTATCAATTTCAGCATCTTCAACTATCAGCACTAGCATCTTCAGCAGCCAAATTCAGCTCACAGCATTCACACTAGCATTATCACAGATAATGCTAGTGTGAATATATCTAGTTTTAACTTAGTTTAAAGCTAATGGTGGTTAAGATGTGTGCTTTACATCCACTTCATGCATGATCCGATTAGTCGACTAATCGGAAAAAATAATCTGTGATTAGTCGTCTACTAAAATAATCTGTGGCAGCACTAGTGTGTAAGCTACGTTCACACCACCCTCACAACGTGCGTTCAAGCAGCCACTTTAAATGAAAAGTCTACGTAAACGTACATGGGTAAATGTGTTTTTTTTGTGTCAAAATGTTGCGTTGAAGCCTAGCAACACAAGTTCCTATGACCATATTCGGTCTTATTTACAAAATGTGCGGCCATTGAATGCATGTTGAAAGTTAAACCAGTAAAACTTTGACCAGTAGGGGACTTGGATTTGGTAGTGACGTATAGTTGGTGTCCCTTTTAATTCATGGAAGTGCCTCCCTGCTGGTACATTGTGATCACCATGTCCACATATAGTGCACTCTTGAATGTGCCTTACATGCCCGGTGTGACCGTAGCTTCAGTTCTTTTGGTTAGTGCATTGTTCTTGCAGCTAAAAGATAATTTAGATCAAATAGAATCAGACTTTGTTGAGAATTCTTTCATTATTCTGATCATGGTGTTCATTAAAAAGGTTGAGGTTTACAAGTCAAGCATGTCTTACAGTCTTTGACATTCTATCTGTACAAAAACGTCTACAATGGTTAACTGTATTTTTACTGGTGGTGATCAACATATGTTTCATTTTTCTTCCTTTAGTTTGTCCACTCTTTGTTTATCTGCATTATGTAACACTTGCATGTTGCACACACACCTGAACCACATGTTTAAATTGTTGCTTTTCTGACCTTTCTTCCCCCAAAATATTGACAAACTAGTTTTACTTGAATAATCCCAAGCAAATGCTTATGAAGTAAAAATCAAATATATTTTGTTACAGTCTATATGCATGTTTATGTGCTCTTATTTCCTATGATTTGGGTAACAGAAGTCTCTAAATAGAAACGACAACAGAAAAGAAAAGCCAGCAGCTAAAACTGGTGCTGTTAGATTGTGTTTGTGAGCATGCTGGGGCTTTCTGCAGCTGATAGCTGGCATAAAGCAAATGTTTTTTCAAATGTTCTATCAGTATTCTGTAACAGACTGGCAAACTGCCCAAGGTGAACCCCTCCTCTGACTGAATGTCTGCTGAGAGAAGCTCCGGCTGACCCATGCGACCCTGCACACCATGTAGACGGCACATACAATAAGTGAGCTTTAATGCTCCATAAATGTGAAAATGTCTGTAGATGATGTCTAAAACAGAGGATGGGGGGGTTGACAGTTCTGTTTAAAAAAACAAAAAAAAACTGTTTCCGTTTGGTACAGGCGATCTTGCCTGTTCTAAAGAGGACTCTGATAAATGAAGTTGGAAAGTGCACATGGTGGCCTTTTTTTAGTGGAAGTACTTGGGTGACCACCTTTTTACAGAGCAGTAAAAAATTATTTGTCAGTGATTGATACTATAAGTTGTCTCTTAAAAACTGAGAGGTGTATAATGTTTATCATAGATGAACCTCAATGGTAAAAGACGAAATATGAAAACAAGAACCCAGGATCATTACAGTCCTCTCATCTTTAGAGAGTATTGTTCAGTCGGTGACTGAACAATACTTGTTTACTCAACTGTACACTAACTGATAGTTTAAAATACTTGACGGTCTTTCCACTCTACAGTGGTCCCTCGCTATAACGTCTGCTTTCACGCTGGACGCGGAAGCGGCGTGGAACGGAGGCCGCCTCCATCCTGCGCCCTTGTTAACCTATGGTGTGGTCCAGACAAGACGTGGAGCGCTGCAGTCCTCCACGGACGCCTCGCACTGTGTAGAGCAGGGGTGTCAAACTCGAAAGTCCTCGAGGGCCGACGTCCTGCTGGTTTTCCAGAAATCCTGCCTCATCTGCTGCTGATTACCTGGATCAGGTGTGTTTAGCCAATAAGGAGCTTGAAAGGCAGGTTGGTTGGAAAACATGTAGGACACCGGCCCTTCAGGCCTGGAGTTCGACACCTGTGGTGTAGAGGATCGTTTAGGCGTCTGGTCTATTTTGTGGAGGAGCAACAAGCGATCCACGTCAATTCTGGCAGGACGTTACATCAAGATACATGAGAAAATCTGGTCTATTTTCGAAATATAACCAAATTTTCCTCAATAAAACACCGACTGACAAATGTGATCATGTTATTGTATCTAAACAAACTGTAGAGATGAAAATAGATACAATCACAATACACACACTTCTCTCTGTGTCTCAACAACAGATAAATTAAAGAAGTGTAGGTCTACTGACTACTTGCTTCTTAGCAGAAACTTGGGGTCTTATTTTTAGGTTATTTATTTACTCATGATGGCAAAAACAAAATCTCTAGCAGAAGCGCCTGTCGATTATTGCGTAAAAATGCGTGTCTGGTGCAAATTGCAGGAGAGAATGGACGCTGCGTGCACTCTGCTCCGCGTCCAGTGTGAACTTAGCTTAACGCGGTTCTCCTTTGGCAGTATATGGCTGTTATGCAGATTTTTTTTAAGTGCAATTTTGGATTTTCAAATCTTCATTCTATTAAACTGGACTCATTTTTCTATGAAGGTTTGACCTTTGAGAGTCTAAAGAAGAGAGAAATAACATCTGTAGTTATTGTTGTAAAGAATAAAGATGACTGCTGCACCTATCTGGGTTATTTTTGGAACAAACTCCCTCGATAAAAGAGGGAACACTGTTTACGCTGTTTACATTTGTCGTTTTTCTTTCCTCCTCGATCATCCAGAGAATGTGGTGAACATTTGATGTCGGTCTGTTCAGACATTCAGCAGAAGGAAAATGAGCCAATAAATATGTGGACGTTTATTAAGAGAAGGTTTTTTTTAGGGGGGGTATTATGTTCACCAAGTTGTGATTTGGTGCAAAGAATTGACCAACGGAAGACCAGTTTTTAAGGGTTGAGTAAAATACAATTAAAACAGTTTTGAAATAACTGCTGCAGGTTACAAAGCTAATGAAACATTAGAGCGTGAAAGAGGAGGTAACCTGTGCCCCTTCATTCTGTGCTGGTGCTCCTCTAATCTGCTGGGAGACACAATAGTGTTTCCTGTTGTAAAGTTCATCTGTAGTCCAGGGACATTCAGAGATGACTTTCTTCTGTGCAGTTTGTTTGTTACTGCCTTTCCTCTCTTTGCACTATTCACATAAATCTTAACAGTTGGACAGCCCCTCCCCTTTTTAAAAATGTCCTTTTACCAGCATTAAGTAATAGATTCAAGATTCAAGATTCAAGATTCTTTTATTGTCATCCAACACGTGAACATGACAGACGAAATTTGGGACTGTGGTCCCGTCTAATATAAATAAATATAAATAAATAGAAGACCAGAAGTTGTACATATTAACAGCGAGGGTATAAATACAAAATGACCGGAGTGCAATTTACAGCTAAGGTGGCAATGGTGTCATGACATACATTAAATAAAAACGTGAAGTCAATAAAGACTTAAAGAATGTACTTTTTTGCACATTTTAATTGTTTTTTACATTTGTTCATTTGTTTGCGTTTTAGACTTGTCATTTAATTACTGTCTTGTTACTGATTTAGCATAAATCCCCCAAAAAAGATGCTTATTTTCCTAAAAACTGAGCTATCTGCAAGTTGAAATGACAGCTTATTAAGGGTTTGAAACATTTAATTTAGCTTCATGCCTTTAGTTTAACGGACCGTGCTTCAACCCCGGATTGAAGGAGTCTCTTCTTGACGTTCGTCAGCTGGAATGTGAACTGCAATTAAACAAGTTAACTCCTGTTACCTGAGGGAAGGATGGGTCAAGCCCACAAGCTTTATTCTCTGACTTTCACCTTCTGTAGTCTGTCTTTTGCTCTCCTAGGTTTGACATAGCTGTGGATTAAACAAGTGGGAATGCTCCTTAATTTTTTTATTTTATGAAGTCATTGTTTTGTTTGAATTGCATATAAACCACCAAAGTTATTAATTTTTTCTTGCTCTACACCGTTAAAATGAAATAAAGATTGATACTTAAGATTGAGAAAATGTTCCAGTTTAGATCTCCCAATGTTTTATAGATTAACATGACTGACATTGTACTTTAATGGTCTTTTATTAACCTCTTGGTATGCTGATTACAAATGTATTATATAGCAGTGTAAAAGGTGTCCCACTAAAGATGCTTCCTGTTGTTTTTCAGGCAATTTTAGTATTAATATTTAGAAAAATGTATTTCAATGCATTTATGCTTTGACTTTACTGCAACAATAAAAAATGGCTTGTTTTAAAGCAGAAAAAAACAATTCAGTGCTTTTCTGTTGCTTGAATCTGGATCTTCTGCTTATATTATAAAGCAAACTACAACACTAGTTAGTGCCAGCCTAAACGACTGAGTGCTTTTTGACATGGCTCGACAGATGAAGTCTTTTTGCCGAGCATTGTGCTGTTAGGCTGTGAAGCCCCTGTGAAGATTGGTATCTGCTCAAAATGTTTCCATGTGTGAATAATTTCTCAAACTGCAGAATGTTGTAGCACTTTTTTTTTTAAGTCCATCAAACTTTAAAAAAATCTGCCGTCATGTTGAAGGACTTGTATTCATTTGAAACAAACACAACTTCACAACACACATCTCTTTAGGCTGCTAGACAGAAAAAGCAAGATGCTGGTCATTGAAAAGTCCATCCATACATCTGCTATCAAGAGGTTACTGGAGCTTATTCCAGCCTCTTCAGGGTGGAGTACACGCTGGACAAGTCACCAGACCTTCACGGAGCCTTACAAAGGCACATTAACATTCACTCTGAGAGTCGGAAGATGTTTTTTGACTGTGGGAGGAAACTGGAGAAAACCTACACATGCACAAGGAGGACATGCACACAGAAGGGAACCCAAGCAGGATTTGAACTAGAACTATGATGCTCTGAAACCACAGTGCTAACTAATACACTACCTTGCTGCTGTATTGTAGTGCTGCCACAAACGATTATTTTAATAGTCGACTAGTAGTTAACTTTCAGCTTATCCCTTTCAGGGTCCCCACAGCGTAACAGCACCCACTGTTTCTCATCAGTGATTTGTCAGAGTTTTTACGCCGGATGCCCTTCCTGACACAACCTTGTACTTGAGGGGCACAGGGACCCAGTTAGGCAGCAGCGTCAAGGGTCTTGGCTAAGGACCCAATCTGGATGGGGATCAGTGGACAACCCTGGAATTGAACCCAGGGCTCCTGAGTGTCAGCCCTTCACCTAGCCCACTGAGCCATCCAGTCGACTAATCACCGATTATTTTCTCTGATTAGTCGAATAATCAGGTCATGCCCAAGCTAGATGTAAAACACACTTCTTAACCATCATTAGCTTTAGACTGACTAAAAACTAGATATATAGCATTACCGGTGATGATGCTAGTGTAAATGCTGTAAGCTGAATTTGGCAGCTGGAGATGCTGAAATTGATAGCTAGAAATGCTGAAGCTAATAGCTGAAATCAATGAAGCTAAAAGCTGAAAATGCTGAAGGTAATAGCCAGCTAAAATATTATTTAAATGCGAAATTAGCCTAAAAAAATGGAAAAAAGCCTAAATTAGCCAAAATAGCTAGCAAACTTTCTGTGATTAGGCATCAGAGAATAAGAATGGAACGTGGTGACAGTTTTGATAACAGCCACTACAGGCAGCTTTTCAATAGGAATGCTCAGACACTCATGAACTCCACAGTGATGTATGAACTGTTTGCACAATGTGTTGATGAAGGTATTCATACATCTAGGAGAGTTTGTCTAGAAGTTGATTCATGGCACCTGGACATAAAGTCTTCATAGAAATGTTTTACCACTCATCAAACTGACGAAGCTTCTTGGACAAGTGACGGAGCAATAATGACTGTATGGTGAAATGTTATAAGAAGAAAAGACTATAAGTACAGGTGCAGTGACCCGATGTTGCACTTATTTTTAACTTGTATAATTTTGACAAAATATATTTTTATGGAGGGTAAAACATTGAAAGTCATTTAAGGTTTAAATTGATTTATTCTGAAATAATATTCCTGCATTTTTATTATTCATACTTATGTTAAAAAGTTACAGTTTTAAAGTTTTAAAAGTTTAGTTTTAGAGTGTTCAATAAATGTTTATCCTGTTCGGCCCACGACCTAAAGTGTGTTTTGGATTTTGCCGCCTTATGTGATTGAGTTTGACATCACTGGGTTAGAGGGATTGATGGGACGTTTTTGTTTTCATTTCTGAAATGTATTGAGTATGTTGATCCATAAGTGTACGTTGCCTTTCCAGCTGCATGGCCCTAATTGGGGGAGAGGCAGGTATAGAAGTGATGAGAACTTTTTGCCTTGCCTCTTGTTCAGTCAAGCTTCAGCTCAGCACCCTGTGCATTACACTTCATGTTTAAGCTCCATTACTCTTTCATGGAAATAGTCAGATGTCCAGCTGTGTTCTAATAAAATGTGTGCAGTAGAGTTGGGAGTTCACTGCAGTATAAAACATTCAAACAGAAATGTCTTGGGTGTGTCTGAACTCTGTAAAGTCTGGTGTTTTCAAACACAGCTGAGTTGTAAGGCGTGGTTTAGTAGTGGAGTCAAACATGGCACTAAAACTGGTGACTGGAAAGAAGCAGGACCGTGGCTTTGTTGAGGAACGTGTCTCTGAAAAAAACGTCTCATTTGAGGACGTTTCTTTTGGAAATCAATGTTTTATTTTAAAAGGTTTTGACTCGCCTTAAGCTGAGTGTATTTCTTGATTTATGGTCAAACTATAATATTTAAACCCTTGCTTTACATTGGTCAGAGTCTCTGAACACACTGATGGCTGGCTGGAAATATAGACGGAACTTTTCTTGTAACGAATGTCAAATAATTTGAAAGCATGGTTTGGAACATTTGAAAACATGCTGAAATGTGCACTGTCAGGTTGTTGCGTGTGTGTGCATTTGTGTCTGACAGCATGTGCAGTGATGAAGCGTGTGAAGTCCAAAGTTTGTGTTGACATTGCACCAGCACACTGTTGCAGCTGATCTGGAGGCACAGCTGCCATGATAATCGTGAAAAACAGGAAGAAGAGCTGCTCAAGTTTTCCTCCTTCCCGTTTGTCACATTTGAAAAGTTTGGATTACCTAATAACTTTACAAAGTTACCACTTGCATATACTTGTACAAGTTATTGCAAATAGGCAAAATGCAAACGGCTATGACTGTAAGTCAATACAAAAACACTGAAAGCTGGAACCTGGAAACTGTTTTAACACAAGTGACTGTAGATGGAACACAGCTTTTGCTCTCATGTTTTAAAAGGGGAAATTATCAGTCCACTGACTGTCCTGGCAGATTTTCCAAATTTGGAATTTGGAAGAAGCTGGGTTTTGATTTAATTTTGCTGCTTTAGAGATGCACGATTAACTCAAGAACTTCAGGCGGATTGATGGAACAATTGGCAATCCAAACCCACAACAACACGAGCTCACTCAACATCCCTTAAATGGTGCTTTCACATATGTCTAGAATACTGTATTTCTAGGAATCCACTCATGTTTTTACATCTTTCTTTATATAATAAAAAGCAAACATTCAGAAGAAACACTGCTTTTGTGGTTCAGGCAGAGTCTGAAAGTCTTTCTCATTTCTGCATCCAATGTAGCAACCGTCTTTGTTGCCAGGAAACATGTTTGGGATGTAAAGGATTTAAGTTTTGAAAAAAGTCTAACAAATCTGATTACGCTACAAAACATGTCAACAGCTCTTTGGAGACAACTGGAGACAATAGGTCAAATTAATATTTGTAGTATAATCGTTTGAAATTAAACAAACACGATATTGGATCTTTGGAGTGCCCACAAACACAATTTGTCACTGACTTTCCTGTTCATGCACACACAGAGATTCCATAGATAATCACACTGGAGTGTGTGCTAATTATATGAAGATTACCAAGTTCACACAGACTTGTATTCCATTTTCATCCCAAACACTCATATTCCAAATAAGAGCCACAGAAAAAGTGCTTTTATCTGGAAAAAAGGTCAACCCTGTTTGGGAAAACACATCTGGGATTTGGAATATTTTCCATATTGACTCTTTTCATTGACTTGCAGTAATGGTAAAGCACAGGAGTAATCAAGTTTTTTTTCTGAGGTTTTTTTCGGACTCAGTTGTGTCAGATAATAGAGTTCCTGAATGACATTGTGTCTGTAAACCGTGAACTCTTCTGCTAAATCTGGTTGTGAATTATTGTCTGACAAGCTTCTCTGGCCAATTTCTATAGAGCACATGTGTCAAAGTCAAGGCCCAGGGGCCGGATCCGGCCCTCCCAAACATTTTATTGTTATTAATGGCCCAATATTATCTTGCGCTTATTTCTAACCTGTATAATTTTGATAAAATATGTTTTATGGAGAGTAAAATATTGAAAGTTATTTAATGTTTAAGTTGATTTATTCTGGAATAATATTCCTGATTTTTATTAATCATAATTATGTTAAAAATTTACAGTTTAAAAGTTTTAAAAATTTTGCTTTGGAGTGTTTAAAAAATGCTCATCCTGTTTGAACCATGACATGAGGTGTGTTTTGGATTTTGGCCCCCTGTGTGATTGAGTTTGACACTCCTGCCATGGAGAAACTGAGCAACTGTTTGAATCTAAAAAGTATGTTTCAAAAGAAGCCTTGAAGATCTATAGCAATGGCCATTTTCTAGGGATGCTGGGAGGAATGTTGATGGAAATGACTTCAGTGTATCGTCTGTTCCTGGTAGTGTTTTAATCAGAACATAACCAAGAAAATCAGAGTATTGCATCCATGCCGATGAAGCTCTTTATTTGGAATGCGGTGTGCATGTGAACAAAGCAAGTTTCAGTTACTCTTACACCAAAAACAGAACATCTGGAACAGATTGAGGTCCCTCTCAGACTGCAGAACTTATCAAGAGTGCAGCGCTCAGAACAGGAGAGAAGTGCCACTAAAGGTTGTTTTTCACAGACATAAACACGATGCATGATAATCTGGCTGTCTAAGGTGTAAGGACTGTAGTTTGTGAGAAATCTTTTCCTGGGCATCGTCCCTGCAGGACTGCACATGCTGGCCTGAGTGACTTACATGCAGCGTTTACGGAGGCCAGTGAGTGGAGATGTAACATGAGATTATTCCTTGAGAATGTAGGGCAAGGTTCTCTCTCCACACGTGTGTGTCTGCTCGTGCTGCGCTTGCTTGGTGGCTTTCAAGTGCACATCCGTTTGTTGTTTGTGTGAGTGTACTTGCTTGTGTAATTGGATTTGATAGTAAATGTAATGGCTTGAAAGTATGCTATTGTGCAAAAGGTGGGAGTGTGTTTGGAGCAGTTGTTGTATGAATGATAAGTCTGTGTGTGTGTGTGTGTGTGTGTGCACGATCACACTTGGCCTGTGAATGCTGGCTGTGTGTGAGAGAGAAATGGAGAGAGTGAATTACCAGTCCCAGTGCAGCCGATGAAGGAGGGAGGGTGTTCTGCTGCTGGCTCCATTGATTGGTTCCACACAGCCTGTAACATGACCTCCACAGCAGATGTCTGTAACACTGCCAGTGACTTGCACACAAGCATTTCTACCTCAAACACTCACAGGACACAAGTTTACCCTCTCCATGCTACACTTTCTCCCTCCTTTTCCTTATTCTACATCGCTGTCACAATCGGTTCAGATCATTCGTCATTTAAAGTTTTCTTTCCTTTTCCTGAAGAAGTGAAGTGAATCACAGCAGGGGGGCTGGGAGACAGGAAAGGAGCTTGCAGAGGATTTTTGTCCAGCTCTGCTGACTTTGGCAGTACAGGAATGCAGCTGAGGTTGTGTTGAGGCTGGTGGAGGACAGTGTGTCACCTTTCTCTAGTATTTCACATCTTCCAGAGAGCTCGAGGAGAATGGAGAGAGGGGCGTGATGCTCGTTTTATAACTCATCTATACATTGATCCATCTCTCGATACCTACAGTATGGTAAAGAAGTTGAAAACATCAATCAGTTGCATCAAATTTTCAGTATTGACTCCTCACATGCATTCTTTCTTTTAAATCTATTGTTTTTTTTAGGCGGAAAATACTTTTCTGTTTCTTTATGATCACTAATAGGGTGAAACAGTTTTTCATAACTAACCAAATTTCTGTTTTAAAATGGAAAATGACAGATAAATGTATTATTATTCTAGATCAGGGGTGTCAAATTCAATCGCACAAGGGGTCAAAATTGAAAACACATCTTGGGTCGCTGGCTGAACGGTATCAAAATTTACTGAACACTAACGATCTATTTTAGCTGGCTATCAGCTTTAGCGTTTTTAGCTATCAATTTCAGCATCTTCAGCGGCCAAATTCAGCTTACAGCATTCAGACCAGCATTATCACAGGTAATGCTATTTATCTATTTCATAATTATGCTAAAAAGTTGAAGTTTTAAAGTTTTAAAAATGTAGTTTTAGAGTGTTCAATAAATGTTCATCCTGTTCGCCCCACGACCTAAGGTGTGTTTTGGATTTTGGCCCCCTGTGCGATTAAATTTGACACCCCTGCTGTATTGGATGGAAAAGTTGACACAATACTGCATTTAACTGTTTAAAAAAGTTTAAAAAAAAGCTTGGGTCTAACCCCTAAGTGAATTGCTAACCGAAAAGATCAATGAGCATCAATGGATCAATTCACTCATAGTCCACATTATTGTTTTGCTTCTAATGAACCAAAGAAAATGGAAATTACATTCTAACATTGGTGCTAAAAGGGTGAAGCTTTGTTGCTTTGGAAGGGATTACATTTTTGTGATGTCAGCTTCCTGGCAGGAAACACAAACTCTGACCCATACCTCAATTAAAAAACAAAAAACACCCAACAGGCTGATAGGAATTTAACACTGCTTCCGTCGGAGTTTTCTCAAAATAGTTTTCATTCAATATGGTGACATGCTAGGTAGCTACCAGCCAGTGATGTCTCATTCATTACCCCTTTTTGCCACTTCCAATGACTAAATCTGGAGATCCATCGGTCTGCACAGTAAAAACTATTCCCCGAGTCAGATTAAAACAAATCAAACTACAACATTCAAAGCTATCATCAACCAGTTTCATTTGTAGTATAACAAAAACATAGTTTGCAAGCTGTCAAAGCATTGTAATTCAAAAGCTCTGTCCAGTTTTGTGCACTCTCAACATAAAGTGTGTTCAGTTTTGAATGCACTTGAACTTGGAACACCTGAGTTAATACACAACAGTTCATAATCATTAGCGTGGAGCGTCTTCTGTCAGTCAGCTAACATGTGAAGTTGGTGCCAAAAAATCCCAACCGGTGGCCAGGATCCAGAAAACTCTGTCTGCTTCTCAAAGAAATGCTGGGACATATGTACGCTGTTCCATGTGATTGCAACATCAGTCAACAGTTTGTACTCAAACAGCTGCAGTCGCTTTTATTTTTGTAGGGTGGATGTAGAGCTGGAACTGAGATAGCTGTAAATGTGCGTCACTTTTCACGACAAGCACACAACTGTTGGAGGACAACAATGTCCTCTGTGAGGCCAAAGGGAGAAAGTGAATTCTAACATGAGCTCAGTTTGCAGCACAGGGATGAGCTAAGATGGATGGGAACTGTGTACATCATGGTCATATTCCTTTGGCTCATATTTCATTTCTCCCCTTATGTCTAAAAGGACTATTTATAGAGTTTATAATTAATAGGGTTTCAGGCGAAGGTTTTACTTTGTAGTTAGTGTTGATATTTGTACATTTTCATAGATCTCACTTACCAAAAATGCTTTCACTTATCTTTGTTTTTTGTTTTTAATGTATTTGGCAACATTTATTTTAAGAGTTTAAGGAAATATTTATTTTGAGGTAAAAATTCAGTTTTGTAGCTAAAAAAAATGACTTTGAATAGATCAAGATGCAAACATAAACTAATGGAGGAGAGGTGGATGAAAGTCAAACCACACAGTGATTTAACATTTAAAACTTAAAGCATTTGTTGTCATATGCATAGAAAAACAAGCAAACAGAACAAAAAGTGGTCCTGTGTTATATTTTTGTGGTTTTCCTCTCTTCGTGTGATATTTGGCTGTCTCAAAGCTGGCATGGAAGTGGTGTAGCTTCTCAGGCGGGATGGTGGAGGTGTTTGTGGTGGTGCAGACTTACAGTCTGTGAGGTGTTGAAGGTCTATGCAGAATGCTGCATTAGCAGCAGCGGCTCTATCATGGAAGCTGCCGACTTTCTCCCTGTGCTGTTGTTGCCGTTCAGCCTTACAGGTCAGACCATTTCCTCGTGTTTTCTTTATTTAACTTGCTCTGTGAGTGCTTTATATGTTGCACACAATTACAGATGTTGCCAGTCGATCACTTGAAATAACAAAGTGCAGAACTTACCTGAAAAAATGAGCACAAGAACCACAAATCTGCAGTAGCCATGTTTTTTCTTGATTTTTGTTTCACATTAGAGCTGCCACAAGCGATTATTTTAATAGTCGGCTAATCACAGATTATGTTTTTCAATTAGTCGACTAATCGGGTCATTTGCAAACTGGATTCTGAAATTGATGGCTAAAAATGCTGATAGCTGAAAACGCTGAAGCCAATAACCAGCTAAAATATTATCTAAATGCCAAATTAGCCTAAAAAACTGAAAAATGCCCAAGTTGGATAAAATAGCTAGCATGCAGCTGAAATATTAGCTAAACTCCAAAATACCTTAATAAATACCAAAATAGTCCAAAGATCTAGCAGAATACCATTATAACTTCCAACTTTACTACACTCTGACTCCATTATAATATAGATAAATGACTAATCTACTATTAAATTATTTTAAGAGTCGATTAGTCGTCAATGAGTTGACTAATCGTGGCAGCCTTATTTCCCATCATCATCACTGTAGGAGTGAGTTTATCTATCAGTGATCATAAGTCTGATGTCTTTACCTTTTTTAATACAATGCTGCCTAACCCAAGCTAATGATGTGAGACGTTTTAGGTGTAAAAACATGCTAACCTGAAGTCTCTGTAAAATGAAAGGTATTTACGGTGTTGCAGCTGCTTCTG